>NC_056743.1:1638147577-1638327577 GCF_019279795.1 Protopterus annectens | reverse complement strand
GGAACTGTCGCACCCACAAGAGTGAGATTTGGCTGCCCGTTCCAGGATCCTTGGATTGACTCAAATTTTTTCTACAGCGCCAGCTGTGGCTCTCGGTACCTTGCTAGTTTCAAGTCCTCTCTCAGCTTCTACTCTGGGAGGCAGGTCATCAGAGTGGGGTGTGACCCTGGTCCTGAGGTTGTCTTTCTCATTTCTGGGCTCCCATCCCTCTTTGTGCAGGTCTGCCTTCCAGATTATGGAGAGAGCTTTAGCCTCAGCAGGCTCCCAGTTGGTTCCATCCCTGTCAGAGTGCCATATTTTTGTTCCCTCTAGTTCACAGCTAATACAGTCTGCTACATCTGGACAGTGAGCACAAGAGCAACAAGATACCCTAGTTCAAGGTCCCCCTCTTTGGAATCCTCCTCAGATCTTCACCCTGTGGAGCCACCCCATAAAAGATTGTGCAAGAGGAAGCACCTAGATTCTCCAGAAGAGTCAGTCACTGAGGATACCGATTATGATGAAAGGGTAGGGTCCCCATGGTCACCACCTGAAGATGTCCCCCTTGGAGAATCCTGGAGATTCTAAAACAGAGGGGGTGACTGGAAGCTCTTAAACCCATCCTCTGAGAAATATGTTTTCCTGCAAGGTTTTCATGCCTGGCCATCTACTTCTTAGGTGACCCAGCCTGCTGACGAACTAATTAAATTGATTATACAGTGTGCGTGGAAAGCTCCTGATGCCATAGAACCTATTCCCTGGAGACCAGACAAAATTCTTTCAGCCCCAGAGGATAGGCCCCATTGGTCTAAGGGTTTAGCAGTATATGTCATGGTAGTGGCTATGGCCACCAGAAAGGAACTCACTGAAGAGAGTTCAACTATCCATCCTCCTAACTGAGAGTCACAGATGATAGACAGATTTGGGAACCGGGTCTTTGCTTCACCGACCTTTGCTATTTGGTCCTTGAATTTTTTGGCACACTTCACCAGACTCCAAGGGAATCTGATAACGGAGCTTTCAGAAACCCTGGCAGGAGCAGTGTCTGATGAGGTTTGAGGGTTGCCTCTCAGCTTGCCACCCTGGAGTTGATCTCAAATACGTCTATGCAGCTTATTGCACATACAGCCGAAGGGACATCTAGAGCAGCAGGTACAGGCATTGCCATTAGGCGCCACACCTGGATGAACTTATGTGATTTTGCAGACCCCTTCAAGTTTTCTTTTGTCAATGCTCCTATGGATGCTACTTCATTGTTTGGTCCAAAAGTTAGAAACACATTAGCCAGGTCTGAAAAGGATGGAAAGACCCTTTTTGCTGTGGGCGTGCATTTCTCTACTCCACAATTACCTTACTCTAGGAATTAGAGGAGTGGAAAAATGTGGTTCAAGAAGACCCAAGTGCCTTTTCAACACACACGTGGTGAGTATTCCCCCAGGGCAGAGAGGGGAACTCTTCTGGAAGATGCCCCTCCACTGTCAGAGAGGGTCCATGTAACCAGGGCTCCAGAGATTCCTTTTCTGGACAACCCTACCAGTGCTCCTGAGTGGATACCAGATTGCTTACCTCTGGAAGCAGCCAGGGTAAGATTTTCTCTGCACTGCTCAGCCTGGCTCACAATAACGTTGGAAATTGGGTGCAGAAATTAATCACCAGAGGTTACCACATTCCCTTCAGTCTTTTCCCCAAATCCCAAAGGTGAATCCCCAATGTTACACCCAGTCAGAGGGATCTAGCAGCACTAGGGATTCAAAAGCTGCTTCAAAAAAGAGTCATCCAAGCAGTCCCGCCATACCAGATAGGATCCAGATTCTACTCAAGATTTTTTTAGTGGCAAAAAAGATGGGGGACTGGAAGCCATTCTTGGATCTCAGCCTATTGAACAAATTTGTATAGCAGACAAAATTCCAGATGGTCATGGTTCAGTCTGTCCTTCCTTTTCTAGAGAAGGATGATTGGATACTCTGTAGATCTTCAGGATGCGTATTACCACATAAAGATGGACTTGTGCTCCAGAAGATATATCAGCTTCTGGCTAGGAGCCAGTCATTATCATTTTCAAGCTCTGCCCTTCAGTCTCACCAGAGCGCCCAGGGTGTTCACCAGTTGTAGCAGCTTATCTAAGGATGCAGGAATTCTGTTTGCTTCCATTTCTAGATGACTGGCTCCTCACTATCCCCCATCAGACATCTGCTGCTTTGCACTATAGACTCTGTTCTACATCTTGCCAAGTACTTAGGCATGTCAATCAACAAAGAAAAATCACAACTGTCTCTGATGCAGGACCTGGAATTCATAACATCAAAACTAAATACAAAATCCTGTCTGGTCTCCTTTCCTCATCACAGGTTGTTAAAGTTAAGATCACAACTTCAAGTGATCCTCTCCCAAGACAAAGTTCCTACTCGTCTGGTACTTCAATTTCTCGGATCCAACAGCTGCGACAATAACATTAGTCCCCCTAGTGAGGTACCACATGAGACTGCTTCAATGGCTGCTAGCATCACAATGGTCACTCCTAACTCACCCCATGTCTCACCCAATCTTGATAACAAATCGCAACAAGAAAGATTTATCTTGGTGGATGAAGCTAGAAGATTTATAGAGTTGTCCCTTCTTCACCTGTCAGCCCAATGCTGTAGTGACCACGATTGCTTCCCTGATAGGGTGCGGGGGGACATTTTCAGGGGAAGACTGTCCAAAGCACTTGGTCTCCAGTAGAGGCCAATCTGCACATCAGTGTCTTAGAACTAAGGACAGGGCTTTTAGTGTGGCAAGTATTTCAGTCTGCCCTTCCATCAGGTACAATTGCTATCCAGTCAGACAACATGGCAGTAGTCTGGTACATCAACAAGCAGGGGGGAACCAGATCCTAGCTTCTATGTCTGGAAGCCCTAAGAGTTTGGCAATGGACATTCGCCTCCAATTGCTTTCTAATAGCAATGCATATTCCAGGGAACTCTAACGTGATTATGGACAAACTAAGCAGACGTATCCTTCTCCCTCACAAATGGTCTCTCAATCCCAACGTAGTGACGAAAATTTTCCATCGATGGGGTCAGCCTTGCTGCGACCTGTTCACTTCTCCCATAAACCACAAATGCAGCAGCTACTTTGTTCTAGTTCCCCCCTCATGGGAAGTCCCCGAAAGATGTACTTCTTCGCATTGGCCCCCGGGACTTCTGTATGCCTTTCCCCCAACTCCTCTAATTCCTGAATTTCTAAGGAAAGCTCAATAGTTGAGAAGCAAAGTGATTCTCATTACACCTTACTGGCCCTGTCAAGTTTGGTTTCCTTTTCTCTGGCCTCACCTGGTTCACCGCCCATGGACTCTGGCTCCAACTTGGGACCTGTTATCTCACCCTCAGTGTTTTGTGCATCCCAATCCTCTACATCTCAAGCTGATGGCTTGACTTCTCCAATTCCGGTAATTGCCAGATTAAACAACTTTTCCTCCGCGGTACAAAATATACTTCTGGCTTCCCATAAACCATCCAACAGAATAATTTACCTAAGCAAATGGATGAGATTCTCTGTTTAGTCAGGTTTAAATGGCCTTGATCCCTACTCGGCACCAGCTAATAAGGTCCTGGGATACTTAGCCATCTTATTTCAAATGGGAGCCTCAACTTCTACCATTAGAGTTCATCTAGTTGCCATTTCAAATTTTCATAGCGGTTTTGATGATCATTCGTTGATGTCTCATCATCTTTGCAAACGTTTTCTTAAAGGTGCTCATCATTTGAAGTCTCCTTTCAAAGATCCAATAGCCCCTTAGGATTTGACCTTAGTCTTACAGTACCTAGTTCATTAGCCTTTTGAGCCAGCAGCCACTTGTGACCTTAGGTTTTTATGTTGGAAGACCCTCTTCCTAGTAGCTATCATATCTGCTAGGAGAATTTCAAAGTTACAGGCCTTGTGTGTCATTCATCTCTGTAGCATATTCCATAAAGAAAGAGTATCACTCAGGACCAATCCCTCCTTCCTTCCTGAAGTGGTATCAGAGTCCAGTCTCAACTAGACCATAGAATTACCAATTTTCTTCCCAAATTTTTCAAACAAGGTAGAGTACTGCTTGCATATATTGGATATATGCAGGGAGTTCCATTTTTACTTAGAACAAAAGCCTTTAGAAAATAAGACCTACTATTTATATCATTTTCCATTACCAGATTGGGAAGACTGGTTTCAAAGGTCACATTATCAAAATGGATAAGAGACTGCATTACTTTTATATACAATCAGAATAAACTCAAATCTACCAACAAAAGTTAGAGCTCATTCTGCAAGATCTGTTTCCACTTCAGCGGTCTTCCATTCCAGATCCTCTATGGAAGATATATGTGGAGCTGCAACTTGGGCTACTCCTCATTCCTGTATCACTCATTACAAATTAGACATGTTCTCCAGGGGAAGAGCATCATTTGGCTCTATGGTGCTCGGGAATATCCTTCCTTAGGGCCACCCAGGATCTAAAATAGCTGGAAACTCTGTCCCATCAGTCAAGAATGAATGAAGATTGACAACGTCAGATAAAGAAGTTACATTCTTACCATAACGTTCCATCTTTATTGTCGATTTTTATTCATTCATGACATCTTACCCTCCTGCCATCTCCTAGAGACTCCTGAAGGTTCAGAACTAGTCCTGGGATTGTTGTAGGCTTGTTGATCAGACAGAGCTTCCATATTTTTGTAAGGGCAGGCAAACTCGATCTGAGGTAATGGGAAGAAAGGCAGTAGGGGAAGAGCCTTAGCTTGAGAGTTTTGGCTGGCGCGAGCTTTGTATAATGGCTGAGTCAGTTCCGAGGGTTTGGAACTGAACCCATCAGTCAAGAATGAATGAAGATTGACAACACAGATGGAACATTATGGTAAGAATGTAACTTCTTTTTTCAGAACATCAGCTCAGTTGTTCATTTTTGTGAAGCTAATGAAAACAATAACCTGTGCCAAAACAGACCTTTTGAAAATGTTTTTCTCATGCTATTACTTTTTGTTATGCCCACCACTACAAAACAAATCCAGGCAGGGTTGAGGCTTACTCTGCCATGGCCTTGGCTCCATATATGGCCTTTTGGAAGGGGTTGGAATCTAGAAGTATTCTTGAAGTAGAAAACTGGTGTTGTGCACACTTTTACAAAGCACTATAAAATAGATTCCTTCTCTAGGTCTAGGACAGGTTTTACTAGGACCATTTTTCAAGGGATAGTGGATCTTCATCATTATTCCTCCAAGTCATATTAAGCTATGGTAATCTAGCTGTATAGCATAGGCTACTGCAGCATGATCCATATAAAGAACACAGTAACAGCTGTGTAAGCAAACTTACATTAACAGTAGATGTTCCAGTGATCACTGCTGCAGTAGCCACTTCCTCCCTCCCCGCTATTTTTATCTTTTTTATGCCAGGGTATGGACTATTATTGTTATATTCCTAGCATTATCCTCTCAAGGATTTAGCCTCCCTCTCTTTGTTGGTATGAAAGCTGTGAAGGGTTTGGTGCCCAAAAGTGACTTTGTCAGCTAGGCTCAAACTGTCTACTGGTTTGTGCACTTGGAAGGTGCTAGAAAGGTTTGAAAGCTGGCTAGCTTTTAAATCTTTAGCAGGATATAACCCGTATAGCTTAGGCTACTGCAGCAATGATCATTCAGACACACAGCTGTAATGTTTCCGAGAGCTGATTCTCAACTAGAAGTCATCACTTCATCTGCATGCACTGCAGTGTTGAGACGGTAAGCAGGTTTTGAATAGGTTGAACACACCTTCTGCTGTTTTATACATATTTGCATATAACTGGTGTTTAGCTACATTTTCTGGGTTTTGTGCAGGAGTTCTAGTCCAGAAATCCAGTGGGGTGACCAGTATTAGTATAACAGTTTGGAAGGAGAGATAATATATTTATTACACTACAAATTTAGCTGTATAAAATTAATAGCCATGGTGTGTCTCTGCTTACCAATTAGATATCCCTGTCCAATTTCACTAGGCAGAAAGCAGCAATGTAGCTGAGATTTGGCCATATGTGCAAATATATATATATATATATATATATATATATATATATATATATATATATATATATATATATATATAAGTTACGAGAACTGCTTCGATGCAGTGCAGGCTCAGTTCTGTCTGATAAAGTGCATGCTATATATTCCCTAACAGTTCAAAGAATAGTAGCTTTTCCTGTTTGCAAACCATTGGAACTAGGGACCAAGTGGGAGCTTTACTGATGTAGGCATGCAATCTATGATACCCACTACTCCAGGCATGCATGGTCGTAGCTGTCATACTGAGAAACTCCATATGCTCCTCAACATGTAGAAACATTATTACTAGTCCTGAACAAATACCACTGAAATAACAACATAGGTTCTATCAGAGAGCCATTTATCTATCCAGTAAACGTCTAGGTTAATACTGAGTTGGTAAAGTTGAATCCAGTGAAATTATTTTGAGTAGCTTTCAGGGGTTTTTTTGGTCAGCTATTATTTCATGATATTTCAGAATCTACACAGTTATGATATTATCTTTTTTGTAGGTATTTTGGTTGCTGTTTTATATCAGATTGAGTTGTTTTGCAAATATAAACTGACAATAAGGAATGTATTGTTTTTTTCAGGCAGAGATTTCCACATTAATTACAGTTTTGATTATTAATGCCTGTTTTTGAACAGTAGTGAAAATATGTATATCTTTTTCTTGACTAAGGTATATCTCTGCACTTTGTGTGTGTGTGTGTGTGTGTGTGTGTGTGTGTGTGTGTGTGTGTGTGTGTGTGTGTGTGTGTGTGTGTGTGTATATATATATATATATATATATATATATATATATATATATATATATATATATATATATATATATATATTTATATATGGGTACATATCACTTCACCTAAAACTCATTTCACCGAAACCAAATCACCTAAAGTTCATTTCACCTAAAACTCATTTCACCTAAAACTCATTTTAATGACAATTAGTACAATAAGGCAAGTCAAAGGTATATGTCCTTTTCCCCACTATAGTGCGATCATGGTGTTGGTATATATAGTTAGGGGGGTGTGGGGGGCATTGTGGTGACAGGGTCCGTAGAGCGTGTAGCTCGGAGGGATTGGGATTTCTTTAAGTGGAGCATGTCCAACAGCTCTGGGTTTGGCATAGCTTTGTATGTTAGGCAGAGAACGCCTCTGAGTAGGCGATATGTGACGGAGTAAAGCTGGAGTTTTTTGAGACGGTCTGTGTAGGGCATCTGTTTGAGGCCGGTAATCCTCTTTGTGAGGTATTTCTGCAGCCTTTCCAGTTGTTGTAGATGTCTTGTGAGGTACATACCAAAAGGTGCATTGTACTCTATAATGGGTCTAATGAGTGACGAGTAGAGGGGAACAATGACCTCTTTTTTCCTGGATGAGAAACCTTTTGTGATGAGGCGTGCCACGTAGAATTTACTGACTACTGTGGCGATGTGATTATCAAAGGAGAGACTACTGTCCACCTGTGTCCCTAAGTCTCTTATCACACTTTCAGTGTTAAGAAGACTACCACCTGTGTTATAGCTCATGGATACAGAGTTTTTACCAAAGGGGATGACAGTGCACTTTTTGGCATTGAGCTTTAGGCCATGGCTTTGACAACAGGCATCTGTCTCAGTGAGGCCCTTTTGTAGGATGTCCACATCTTTACGAGTTTCGATTATGGCTCCTAGTTTGCTGTCATCTGTGATCTTCCTTAGCCAAAAACCTTCTGTGTTAGTCTGTACTTCAGAAAACTAGATACCAAACAGGAGAGAACCCAGGACTGAACCCTGTGATATTACACTTGTCACTGGTCTTAAGTCGGATTTGGAGTCTGCTACTTTCACAGTGTGGGTTCTGTCAGTGAGCCAGTTGGCAACCCATCTTGTGACATAGGGATTTAACCTAGTTTAATGAGTTTATCTATAATCCCAGATTGGGGGATGGTGTCAGAAGCCTTGGTGAGATCTAGCTAGGCTGTGTGAACCACCTTACCCTCATCTACGGCTTTGTTGACTGCTTCAAAGAAGTCTGTCAGGTTTAGGAGACATGATCTGCCTTTTACAAACCCGAACTGGGTAGGGTCCAGAGTTTGGAGATTATCAATGTCTTTGTTTATAAGTTTCATGATGGTACGTTCCATGGCCTTGCAGACCAGGCTCATTTGGTTAATGGGGCGGTAGTTCCTGTGGTCCATGGCGGCTCCCCCTTTGTGGAGTGGGATAACAGTCACTGTGCACCATTCAGTGGGCAAAAAGCCTGAGGTGAGGCTAGGATTGAACATGGTGCTTAGGTGGAGTGCCAGTTCATTCTGTAGTTCATGTAGAATGCAGCCTGGAATGTTGTCAGGTCCCATGGATGCTGTGTTCTTGGCTTTGGAGAGTGTGGTTTTTACCTGTGCAGCTGTGATTACAGGAACCTTGTATACTTCCAGTACAGAGATGGACCATTTAGGGGGTGAGAGGGGGGTAAAGTTAGCACTGAACCTATCTGCCAGGATGCTGGCAGTATCAGTTGGTTCTGTATATTTAGTGCCATTGTGCTGTAACTCAGAGGAGATCTGAGTTTTGCCATTGAAATTCTTGACATAGCTATAGAATGCTTTGTGGTTGTCTTTAGAATCAGTGGCAATTTTGTTTTCATAACTAGCTTTGGAGGATTTTATGAGGGATCTCAACTTCTTACTGAGGCTGACCAGGGAGTTCCTTCAATCATGGGATTTTACTCTTTTGTTTGGCTAAGCTTCTGGTGTCATTCTAAGGGATCCAGTATCTGTCTGCCTGGGATGACAAGATCGACAGACCCCGATGCTTTGCCAGAGATGACATGCACCTGTCGCCCTTGGGATTCCGGATACTGTCTAAGGCTCTTGGCACCCCTATAGTGCCTTTTTTAGGCAAGGTTCAAATGACAAATTCACCACCGTAACAGGTACAAGCAAGCAAAATCTGAGGATAATTCTACTCAATGCTAGAAGTCTAAACTTCAAAATGCATTCACTCGAGGCACTGAACTTTCCACATTTCCTTCTGTACAAGTATGCAGGTAAATATTTTTTTCATAAATGCAACATTTGTTTTGATCATTTCCCTTTAGAAACAGCTCTGTGTTTATTGATGGTTATTCACTGCCTTACGTGAAATGTGAGTAAATTGCATGAAATGCACATCACCTGCTGTAGTCTTATCTAAGGGCAATGTTTTCAAACTACACAGTTTCTGTTTGTTTTCCTTAGAACTTCACTCTTACTATTATAACCTACGTTGGACTTTGCATTTCATTGATATGTCTTGCTATATCGATCTTCACATTCTACTTTTGCCGAGCAATCCAGGGTCCCAGGACCAGAATTCATCTTCACCTCTGTGTATGCCTTTTTATGGGTTACTTCATTTTCTTGGTTGGCATTAACCAGACAAAGAATGAGGTAAGTCTCTTATAAATGTTTCTTTTGCTTAAACTTTTAAACAGAATTCCCTTCAGAAGCTCATGATGCAGTAATTTTATTAATTGTTCCAAAAATGTAGTTCTGTTGTGAATTCATTACATTTCTTAGTCAGTTTTTGTATCGGCATATATTCAAGTTTGATGAAAGACTGATTTCTGGGAATTTTCTATACAGACTGTGTCATCCTTTCAGCATTGGCTTCATACTTTTGTCAACATATTGAACATTTAATATTTCATGTGGGTATTCTGGTGGTTGTTAATTAACTGTGAAGAAGGTAGAATATTGCCTTCAGAATTCCAGTTGAATTTTATTGAATGAAACTATACTTTTGAACTGACAAAAAATGTATTTATATATGGATCTATTTACATAGCAAACAAACTGCTCTAGCACAGATAGATGTCAGCCATAACACAGGTCAAAGGCCCTTCGAAACTAAGACAGAACATAGCTGGCAAATGCAAGTGTATGTCATACAGCATGCAGGAATACAACTCAAGAAAACAAGAGTGACAGTTTTAAGCAAAATAAGGTCCACTCTAACAAACAAATAATCAGATTAAGCTGACTGGCTGTTTAGCTCAGAGGACTAAGGCTCTGAGATGGCAACACACTTTCATCCTGTTTTCCCGATTTGATTTCCTTCATTTCCACTTGCAGACTGTAGAACTCTGAGCAAGAGCTCAGCTAGACTGCATTATACTTCTCACTACGTGGATAATTATGGAATATGAAAGAAAAATGTAGAACTTTAATGGGCACATCAACACTGGGCCTCTGACTGGGACTTCAACACAGGACTTTTAAATGTTTGTGCTTATGTCACTGATTCCAGACCTTCAAAGAGCTGTTAAGCAATCAGGATCTGAGTTATCTCTTAAATGCCTTTATGTTTAGCTAACAATCACTAAAGTTTTATATCTGATGTCATTGCTTTCATCTGATTTTCAACCCATGGGTTCAGACCTGAGCTCGGATCTGACTCAGCCTTATTACATAGCTTGGATCCAAGAACTGAGCTCCTCCTCCTCCACCCACACTTCCCCATTCCACCATAGCTACCTCAGATCTCGTTTGCCACCATCATGTATAGCAGCTTCCAGATGAGCTCCTCCTGGGATTGTTTGCTTAGGTTACTGTGAGTAACTTTTTTTGTTCCTTTTCTCCACCTTTTTCTCTTCTTACTGTTTTTTTCTCCGCGTTCTTTGCTCCAGCAAAAAAAAAAAAAAAAAAGACAAATGTTCTCAGACAGGGTTTTTCTTCTGTCTCCTTTCTTCTTCTTTACTATGTCTGAAGCCCCTAAGGCTGGTTTTAAAAAATGCACAGGGTGTAGGCACAAAATCCCTCCCTGCAATGCCCACACCCTGTGTGTTTATTGCATCGGTGCTAGTCAGCTAGAGTCCTCCTGTTCTATCTGCTCGGGCTTTAACCAGCTCATGTTGACAGACAGGAGGAACAAACTTATTCTGAAGACCCTGCTCCCCTCTTCTTCCACACAGGCCTCTCCTTTAGGAGCCCAAACTCCCTCTAAATCTGACCAGGAGCCCCCAACTAAGTCTAAGGACTCAGACAAAGCCCCTAAGGAAGACAGAACCCATAAGAGACCTACAGATTCCAGGGCTTCTTGTTGTCCTTCCCCCAAAAGGAAGTGCACCTCTCCCTGCCCAGCCACTCCAAGGTTCTTGCCTGAACCTGCTCCCACCTGCACCTTCCCAGTCCTCACCTCCCCTAGGCACCACTCCAGACCAGGATCCATTTCTTCATCTGCCAGGTCCTCTCGCTCCTTCTCCCATGCAGAGATGGACAGGATTTTGATGCGCTTTCTGTGTGCACAGATGCAGATGGGGGTTCTGCCTGCTCTGTTTCCCCATGGAGCCTTGAGCACCCAACCCCAACCTTTACCTTTGGCTCCTCTTCCAATCTGACTTTTGGCTTCGGAATCCTCTTGTCCAAAGCTCTCAAGTGTCGAGACCTTGGCACCAATGGGTATTCTTACCTCGATGCTGATGGTAACTCTGAGTGCTTTGGGTACAACCAGTTCAGCACTGGTAGACTCTCAGAGCCATAACTTCGGTACTGAGTCCGAGGAGTGGGCATAGGGTTCAAGGCTTTCAGATCCATCCATACCTCTTGGTGCCTTGGCATTTGGCAGTTTGACTCAGATGGCCTCCTCAGCACTGGGAGCTAGTGGGGCCCAGGGATTTTTGACACCAGTGGCTTCAGCTCTGGTGGAGTTGTCCTCAGGTGCTGACTCTCCTTCAGCATTTAAGGTGGTGCAGAGAGTTCTCTCCACTCCAGTGACAGCCCCGATGCTCCCAGCTTTGGGTACCTTGTTGGCTCCCTTTGTATCTGTGCAACCCGCATTCCTCCCGTCCTCTCAGGGACTGCCAGTTCCTCAGGCCTCAAGGCTTGCTCCACAGCTGGTATCCCAACAGCCATCCAATGGCTCCCCAGATCCTCCCTCTAAGTAGATCTATGGAAAGCACAAGTGCAAGAGGAGGCACTTGGACTCGCATACAAAGTCCCTTACCGATGACAGCGATTTTGAGGAAGGAGAAGGGTCCCCCAGATCCCTACCTGATGATGTCGCCTTTGGAAACATTATGGAAATCCTCAAGCAAAAAGGTGGGTGGTCTTCCGCAAACCCTAATCTGGAAAAATCAGTGTTCTTCAAGGCCTTTGGAAATTGGCCCTCTTCTTCCTAGGTGTCCCCCCTGCAGATCCCTTGGTAGACTTTCTTTCCCGCAGGGCATGGAAGGAAACGAACACAAGAGAGCCTATAACCTGTCATCCTAACAAGGTCCTTAGTACTCCCCCAGACAGGTCCCATTGGTCTATGGGTATCCCTTTTGATGCCATGGTGGTTGCAGTGGCCACCAGAAAGGAACTGGCTCAAGAGAGTTCCACTGTCCATCCCACAAACAGGGAGTCTAGGGCTTTGGACAGATTCAGGAAGCGAGTTTATTGTTCAGCAGCCTTCGCACTGTGGGTGCTGAACTATTTGGCCCATATTACCAGACTTCAGAGGGGTCTAATCAAAGAGATCACTCAGCCTCCCACAGGGTCCATGCCTGAAGAGGAGAAGAAATCTGTCTCCCCTAAGCTGGCCCCCTTACCCCATATCCAACACCTCTATGAGACATCTTTCATGTGCTGTGGAAGGAACCTCTAGAGCAGCCGGTTCCAGCATTGCTGTTAGACACCATGTCCTGGATGCAACTTTGTGAATTTTTGGAACGCTTCAAGGCATCATTCACCAACGCCCCTTTTGACGGATCAGCCATGTTCAGTTCGTCCATTCACGACACTCTCTCCCATAGCGAGAAAGATGGGAAGATGCTTTCTGCCATAGGGATCAACTTCTCTACCCAACAAAGATCCTTTTACTGAATCAACATGGTGGTAAGAAGTTATGGTTCCAGAAGTCCCAGAACTCTTCCTTGCAGGCTCAAGGAGAGGTTTTCTCCAGAGGCAGACAGGGAAACAATGGATACTGCCCTAGAAGCAGAGGGGGTCCCAGAAACCAGGGTTATCAAGAACCTTTCTCAGAAAAACCCTTTTTACAACCCTGAGGAGTTGCCCGACTGCTCCACTCTGGAGGCAGTCAGTGGCCATCTATCACTACACCCAACTGCCTGGGAAGCCATCACTGCAGAGCATTGGGTGTTGACCATCATATCCAAAGGGTACAACATTCCCTTTCTGTCCAACCCCAGACCCAGAAAAACCCTCCCTGATGTTCCACTCCATCAGAGGGAGGCAGCAGTCATGGAAATTTCCAGTCTGCTAAGAAAAAGAGTCATCCAGTCAGTCCCCTCAGACCAGTCTGGATTAGGCATCTCCTCAAGATTCTTATTGGTGCCAAAAAGACGGGGGACTTGAGACCCATACTGGACCTCACCGACGTGAACAAATCATTTGCCAAAACAAAGTTCCAGATGGTCACTATTCAGTCTATTCTCCCCATGTTATGGAGAACTAGAT
Organism: Protopterus annectens; assembly: GCF_019279795.1. NCBI lineage: Eukaryota > Metazoa > Chordata > Ceratodontiformes > Protopteridae > Protopterus > Protopterus annectens. Next base: position 1,638,314,144 of record NC_056743.1, on the reverse strand, counting down.
GATCTCCTTAGACCTCCAAGATGCGTACTACCATATAAAGATGGACAGGTGGTCCAGGAAGTTTCTCCACTTCCGGTTGGGAGCCAGTCACTTCCAGTTCCGAGTACTCCCCTTTGGTCTCACCACAGCCCCCAGGGTGTTCACCAAATTCATGGCAGTAGTGACAGCCCATCTCAGACTGCAGTGTTTCTAAGTATCCCAGTATCTGGATGACTGGCTCATAGCTGCTTCCACCAGACATCGACTGTTGCTAGCCCAGAATTGCATCCTACAACTGGCTCAGTACTTGGGAATACCTGTCAACTTGAAAAAGTCACATCTCCAACCAGTACAAGTCCTAAACTTTATAGGAGGACATCTCAACACTGTACAGTTCAAGGCCTTTCTTCCTCCCCAACAAATTCTGTCATTACAGCTTTGCATCAGACAAATTTTATACAGTCTGTGCCCCCCTGTGAGCCTGGTTCTCCGAGCTCTGGGGTCCATGGCTGCAACCATTACCATTATTCTCACAGCCTGTCTTCACATGAGAGTACTTCAATGGACCCTGGCAGTGCAATGGTCTTTCTTGGATCTACCTCTTTTTCATCCAATTCGATTGTCAAGGATCTGCAATCTTTCTCTGATGTGGTGGCTCCACCCCCAAAATGTTCTGGATGGTCATCCTTTCTTACCTCCTACACCCACAACCATGGTGGCCACAGACACTTCCCAGTTAGGGTGGGGGGGGGCATTATCTGGGGCAGACGGTCCATGGCATGTGGTCAGCCCTGGAGAACAATTTGCATATAAATGTCCTGGAGATGAGAGCAGTGCTCCAGGTTTTACAAGCACTTCAGGACTCTTCCAATCAGAACTCTTGCTATCCAGACAGACAATATGTCGGTAGTTTGGTATGTAAACAAACAAGGGGGAACCAGATCATAACCCCTATGTTGAGAGGCCATGAGATTGTGGGAATAGGGGAGCTCTTCCAACCGCTTTCTTATCATGACACACATTCCAGGGAAGTCCAACATTCTAGCCCACAGGCTCAGCTAAACCCTGCTAATGCCTAACGAGTGGTCTCTCAACCTAGCAGTGATAAACATGATCCTCCAGAAATGGGGTCATCCTTGCTGCACTCTCCTCCCATCTCCTTCCAACACAAAGTGCAGCAAGTTCTTTGCTTAAATTCCTCCACCAGCGGAATCCCCAAAAGGCACTCTAGTTCACACTTGGCTCCCTGGTCTTCTATATGCATTCCAACCCTTGCTCCTTATTCTGAAATTCCTTCAGAAAGCCTGGAAGTTGAAGTGCAAAGTCATCCTCATTGCCCCATTCTGGGCTCGACAAATCTGTTGTGTCCTCCCTGGACTCCATCCATCTCAGGATCTTATTTCACACCCATTCGGTCGCTCTCACCTGGACATTGTCAATCTCAGGTTGACAGCTTGACTAATCCACTTCCAGTTATGGCTAGAGTTCCTGGGCTGTCATCCTCTGTTAAGAATAATAGCAGCCCACAAAGCTTCCACTAGGATAATCTATGCTAATAAGTGGAAGAAATTTTCTATCTGGGCTCAGCAACACAAAGTTGACCCTTTTTCAGTCCCTATTCCTTTTATCTTGGATTTTCTTTATAACCTTTTTCAGAAAGGTTCTAGTTCGTCTACCATCAAAGTGCAACTAGCAGCCATTTTTAATTACCATGTGGGTTTTAAGACCTCTTCTTTGGCTTCTTCAAAACTATGCAAACTTTTCCTAAAGGGTAGTTTCCTTCTCTGTCTGCTTGTTAAAGAAGTCAACCCCCTGGGATCTCACTTTAGTTCTCCAGGCTTTAACATTCCCCACTTTGAGTCAGCTGCCAAAGTGGATCTTCAGTTTTTATCCTGGAAAACTGCATTTCTCGTAGCTGTTACCTCAGCAAAGAGAGTTTCTGAACTTCAAGGATTATGCATCAAACCCCCATACCTTATTTTTTGTAAGGATAGGGTTACCTTCATTTGTCCCAAAGGTTGCTTCGGAAGGCAACATCAGTCAAGAGATCAATATACTGGTTTTCTTCCCCAATTTCCAAAACAAAGAGGAATACCAACTCCATTCTTTGGACGTACATAGACAGTTGAGGTTTTATCTGGATAGAACCAAATCCTTTCGCAAGTTAGACCAATTATTTGTCTCCTTTTCCAAGTCCAGACTAGGAAGAACAGTTTCAAAAGTGACAATTTCTAATTGGATTTCCAAGTGTATCCACTTGCTTTATAATCTAAAGCACATCCCTTTACTGGACAAAGTGAAAGCCCATTCCACCAGATCCATTTCTACCTCCTCTGCATTCTGGTCCAAATTTTCCATAGATGACATCTGTTCAGCAGGTATGTGGGCTAACCCTCACACCTTTATCAACCAGTACAAACTGGACATAATTTCCAGAAGCTGAGCATCCTTTGGCTCTGCCATGCTCTGGAACATCCTTCCTTAGGGCCACCTAGGGTCTAAGTAGCTAGGGACTCAGTCCCATGGGTCGAAGATCAGATGAAAGCAACAACATCAGGTAAAGAAGTTATGTTCTTACTATAACGTTCCATCTGTTTTGTTGTCTTTCATCTGTCTTCAACATTACCCCCCTCCATCCTCCTTCATTTTTCTTGAGGACCTGCAAAATGGAACTCAGACCTTTTCTGGTCACCTTTGAACTCCTGAAGATGGTGTGTTAGTTTCTCTGTTGCACGTATTCTTTCTTTGCTGTGGCTGTTTCAGCAAACTCGATCTGAGGTAGCTATGGTGGGGTAGGGAATTGTGGGTGGAGGAGGATAACCTCAGCTGTTGGATACAAGCTATGTAATATGGCTGAGTCAGATCCAAGCTCAGATCCGAACCCATAGGTTGAAGACAGATGAAAGACAACAACACAGATAGAACATTATGGTAGGAACATAACTTATTTATTTATCCTGTAGGAGAAGCAAAAGTGTCCCTACCTTCACTGTGTGTTTCATTATCACATTTGGCAAAATTTTAAATACTTACTAGCGGTAAAGTAACTATATCAGAATGTTTTAGAAATACTGGAGTTCAAAATAGTACTACCTGAAGCTGACTAACAAACAGTACAGAACATCATGGAATTTTAATGGCACTGAAAATATGTTTATATACAAGGCTAAGTACATCAACAGTCTCACAGCAGTGAGTTCAAACTCTAACATACAGAGATGTATGTCTGTGTTTGACATACTACTTAATCGGAACAAGCACAGCTGGCATCCATTTACAATCTGTGCCTTACCAAAGATAATGAAGCCATTCACATAAATTTAAAAAATAGAAATTAGCAGTTGTAAGCAGAGCTTACAATTGCTAGGCAAGGTTATGCACTCAGCCTATCTTGACCTCACCAAGGCTTTCAATACCATCCCACACTCTGGAATTATAGATAAACTCACTAAACTGGACATAAATCCCTATGTCACAAGATGGGTGGCCAGCTGGCTCACTGACAGAACCCACACAGTAAAAGTAGCTGACTCCAAGTCCGACTTCAGACTAGTGACGAGTGGAATACCACAGGGTTTGGTCCTGGGTCCTCTCCTGTTCAGCATCTACTTCTCTGAAGTGCAGGCCAACACAGAAGGTCCTTGGCTAACAAAGTTCACAGATGACTGCAAACTGGGAGCCATAATAGAATCACATAATGATGTAGACATTCTACAAAAGGGCCTCACAGAGACAGATGCTTGGTGTCAAAGTCATGGCCTCAAGCTCAATACCAAGAAGTGCGTTGTCATCCCCTTTGGGAAAAACCTGGTGCCCATGAGCTACCACATAGGCAGTAGATCACTAAACACTGAAATTGTGATGAGACCATGGGACACAGGTGGACAGTAGTCTCTCCATTGATAACCACATTGCCACAGTAGTTAGGAAATCCTTCTACATTGCACACCTCATCACAAAAGGGTTCTCCTCTAAATAAAAGGAGGTCATTGTTCCTCTCTACTCATCCCCTCATCAGACCCATTATAAAGTACAATGCCCCATTTGGCATGTATCTCACAAGACACCTACAACAATTGGAAAGGCCACAGAAATACCTCACTAAGAGGATTACTGGCCTCAAACAGATGCCATACGCAGACCGTCTCAAAAAACTCCAGCTCTACTCCATCACATATTGCCTTCTTAGAGGCAATCCCTGCCTAACATACAAGACCATGTCAAACCCAGAGCTGTTGGACATGCTACACTTAAAGAAATCCCATTCTCTCCAAACCACACACTCCAGGGACCTAAACCTTGTTACCACAATAAACAGAACATGCTGGAGGGATTGATTCCTGTTCGAGAGACTTTCCATAGTGTGGAACAAGCTACCCATTCATGTCAAGCAAAGCTCCTCATTGGCCATCTTTAAGAAAAATTGTGATGACTGCATGGGAAATAGAAAATTCACCCTGGGGATCACTTCCGTGGCATTGCTTGACAGGGGCACAGGAGAACAATTTTCTTGGGTGGCGAAAGCCAGGGAACCTTTTTGGATAGGCTTATATAAGCCCCAGGGCCGATAGCCTAGTACCTACCTATGAACCTATGAATTGTACCAGGAACAAGGTAAAGAGGATGGCTGACCCAAGTGCCAGTAGCTAGGTGCACAATAGGTGGCTTTGCTGAGGTGCCAGCTGCCCTTAACTGGAAGTGCAAGCACTATCAGAGTGTGTATTTAAGCAACTGCAATCACAGTTCTGTGGTTGCATAAACACTTAAATGATAGTATGCAAAGACAACAAAGAGCTGTTATGTATATTGTGACACCAGGGAAATACTGTCAGTCCAGCTATCTAGAATTTTGTAATTAATTATATGCCACTTGAAAATATTAATATGATTTATATAGAAATGTGACAAAATGAAATACTGTCAGCCCAGCTGTCTAGAATTTTGAAAATAATCATATGTCATTTCTGCATATTAATATGATTCATATACTTGTCTTGCAAATGTAAGAGAACTGTATATGTGTATATTAAACTACTGGTGCAGAAGTGTATGTTGAACTGTATGTTATGTACTGAGCTTCAAGAATGTGACCTCAGTGTACCCTGCTGGAAAAGAACAGAAATGTGTATAAACTGTATATCTGTGCAAATGTATGTTTAATAGAAGAAGCTGGACCATACAGAGTTAACTTGCAAACTCTCAAGAAAATAAGTTGAATTTGTTTACAATTGTATTATCTCAGTTTCAGCTCAGCAAGAAGACAGATTGTCTAGAGCTAGAAGTTTTTCTATTGTCTTGAAACAGAAATAATTACTAGGTTTAAAATGTAAAAGTGCTTAACTGTTTTACGACTTCCAGTTCTAGGCAAACTTCTGAGATATTTATTTTTGACACAGATGTCCTAAATTCTAAGTTTCTGTTAGCCTGGGAACTGAAGGCAGGTGACAAAGAGTGATGTCATTCAGCTGACCCAGCAGTCATTTTTGATATTAATTTGGGAACTCTCTCAGAGACTGTGCATTTTGTATCTTGTCCTGGAACTAGACACATCCCACTCATCAGCACTTCTGCCTGTGTCTTGCTAGTAATAAGTAACTAGGGAAAAGTGATTTCTTTTAGATACAGACAGGAATATAGTAAAGATTATTTTAGATGTTTTCTGTTTTTATTTGAGACTGTCCTGCAATGTTGTTTTTAAATATGTGCCATGATTCTGAATTCTGTAATCAATGTGCTGAGTTATTGAGTATTGTTTTGTTATTTTATTATTTATTATTAAATATATGTAAACCTTTTAATTGTGGCTGGTTTGTTTAGAGATATTTAAGCTTTTAGAGTACTTGCATATGTATTTGGTGACACTGTATAGGCCACTCCAATAGTCTTGAAAGTCTTGGTCACATTTACCATTTGGGTAATAGTAACATTAGACAGTAGGATTGGTCACCCTTTGTAAGGGCCTTATAGTAGCTGATAAAGAGCTGGTTGGTGGCAGTGATAACTACCTTTTAGTCTAGGCAGAAGTGGTCATAGCTAGTAAACCTGTGCCAGCCTTTCCCAGGAGTGTGTGTCTATCTGTTTATAAATCATATCTCAAAGTGTGCATGTCAACTACTTTGGCAGGTACACGAAGCACTGGTTAGACAGAGAGGGTGCTGGAGATTTTGGCTTGACTGCTTGGCTGAGTTCTTAACCCTATAGATGTGCCAGTGGGGAGTCTTATTGGGGATTTGGAGAGAGGGAGAAACCAGGCCCAGACTGACTGTGATCTAAGTGTGCTCTTAAGGGAAGTTGTACTTTACTGTGTGTGTACTTGTCATCCTCCCAATGTGCATGTCCCTCACTGGTGCTAGTGGTAAGGATTGAGGCTCCTTGATTACTGGGCCAGTGCAGGGACATCACATAAATACATAGTAGCTCTGTGCTGTGTTTGCACAATCACTTCTGCAAGAATAGCAGTATTTTATTTATACAATGTAGAAAAAAGCAGCTAAATAAAAATGACTTAAGCAGATTGTGAATAGTGCAAGCATGAGGAGAGCTATGGATTTTTTTGGTCCTGCACTTTGGTTGAGTGAGATGACATTTGGAGCATTGTCCAGGACAGCAAGTGACCTTGTGTTAGCTCCAATTGTGAGTGAGGATACTACATACACATGAGCCGAACTAAACAACATGGAGAAAGTGATTACAATGTTTTAAAAAATGCTTTTCTCGCTCTGTCTCTCTAACTGTAAACCTACCCATCTCTGCACATAACAGCCTCCAAGGTGTGCACTCCAGCATAGAAGAAGGTCTGTATAAGGTGAGATTGCTGCAAAATATACACTATTGAAGTGCAGTAACATGGCAACAGTGATACACTGTCAAAATCCCTGTGTCAATGGTTATACCAGAAGCACAGTTACATGTATGAACAATGTATGCTTGACACTGAGTATCTCTCTCCCCCTTTTCTCACTGAAAGTAGTTCTGAATATGCAGAAAAAAATAGCTAAGACATCCTGTTATTTCATGTTTCATCACCTGTGCCCTTTTACAGTCCCCAAAGCTAATACAAAGAAAAGTATAATCTGTCGATTTACCCAGGTATGCACCCTCAGTCATAGTTGTACCCATGAGGCTGCAGCAGCTTGTGGCATTTCTCTGGAGGAAATAACCCACTTGCCATAGTCTTTAAATGTGTACTACGACAGGAGCAAGCTAGAATTCTTCCAACATGTAAGGCCATGAATTCTTGCTAGCATCAGACTTCTGAACTTTTCTAACCATGTGTGCAGTAGTCACAATGAACTCACTTCAGTATCCAGATGGCAGCTTGAGAAGTACATTGTGCTGCTTCTGAGACATTGGGTGCCAATAGTCTGCACAGCCCTGCAGACATTTTACTATTGTGATTATAGCTGGGCTTCACAGGTGAGCCTCAGCCTAGAGGGTTAAAAAGAGTGGGCCAGACAACGTGCCTAAAGCTAGCTCTACCTACCTGCGTGGAGTGATAGTGTGCTCATTATTCCTATTACAGGACTCAGCACACATGGGTACCTAATATGCTGTATTCTGCAGGACTGCACCTTACAAGCACAGAACAGTATTCTGACTTGCCTGTGTACAGTGGTGCCTACAGATGGAAACTCCCTTTGTGACAATGCCCTCCTACATCTGGGGCATAGGTAGAAGTTAGCCATCCTCCATTCCACAAACCATAAGTTATGGCCTCAATTCCATCACTTCACATGTCACATAAAAAATAGCATGATTGTAATAAAATGCATAAGATGTTTATGTAAATGGAGTTAGATGAGTTAAGTGCAGTCACAGGCACATGTCCATGCAAAAAAAAAAAAAAAAAAAAGAATAAAAAAGACGGTAGCAGCATATGTACTCTATAGGATGTTTGGTCTAATATCTTCAGTCACATTATCAAGATGAGATGTATTTTATAGTCCTGTGTTTAAAACACTGCAGTAAGCCAATACAGGAAGTCATCATAATGCTAAAAAATTCTAACAACTTCCTGACACCACGGCGTGGCAGCAGATAGTTATTTCATTATGCATACATTTATTATGATTGACAAACATTGCAGATTTCTTCAAAGTATTGTCAGCATTAAACTGTTTCACATACCTGATGCTAATTGGTACAGGCACTGCCAACCTTGAGAAGGAAAATACACATTGTTTTCATATGATGTTTTGGGCTAAACTGTAGATAGAAGTATTCCAGTTTTAAAAGCCTCCCGTGAGGCATAGCTGTATGGAGTCTGTTAGAGCCTGTACCTTAGGCATGCACTGCACATGCTTATGTTACTGAGTTATAAACATACTGAGCCGATGATAGCAGTGCAGGCATGTCTGAAACATGAATGCAGCACAGTGGTGGTACTGAACAAAATGGTCATCTGTTTCTGCAGTTCATACTGATCTGTGCATATTTATGCAAGTAGAAACTTTAAAGAACATTATTTTCAGAAAAAAAAGATGTTGCTGTCTGTTCAGAAAGATGCACTTCCACTGCTATTCTTCAAAAATAAATTATTGTAAAACGCATTGTGAAATCTGATATTTATTGTATTATTGATGAAACCAAAATGAAATGAGAAGTATGAAATATTGTTATTTTATTTTTCCTTCAGGTTGGATGCGGTGTAGTTGCAGGATTATTGCATTACTTCTTTTTGGCTACCTTTACCTGGATGTGCCTAGAAGGAGTTCAGCTCTACCTTATGGTAGTTGAGGTCTTTAGTACGAACAGTCTGAAAAAGAGATACATGTTTGCATTTGGTTATGGCCTGCCATTAGTAATTGTAATTCTGTCAGCATCTTTAAATGCCAAAGGATATGGCACCAAAAAACAGTAAGTAGAATGTTTTCTCCCAGTAATGTTTTATTTATTTATGTATTTATGTAATTTACTGTATACATTTGTTACTGCCATCTAGTTATCTAATCTTTTAAATGCCAAATGAGTTATTATAAATTGTTTAATGTAAAATATTTCAATTTGAAAAGAATTAGAAGTCTCTCTTTTAAGGATCATCCCTTCGGTACCCTGTAGGAATGGCATAGTGTTATGTTTGTATGAGGCATGTTATATGTTGTCTTAGTAAATAAATATAAAACTTTAGAGAAAGCAAATAAAAGAAATGCCCTGGAGGTAGTTATATTTTTTCAAAAGTATTCTTGTGATTATCAAGTTGGAATTTATTTTGTTAGAAGTTTTTCAGTCTAAGAAAACTGAGCTGATTGTGGACAGTGTTACTTACACTGATGTGGAAAATATAGTAAACCTACTGGCCAATAAATTTAACTCTAACTTCGGCCTTCTCTCCCCTCTCTCTGTCCTTCAAGATATACCTGAAAGTGGCTTGCCTCCAGCTATCGCACAAGATCAGATCTTAAAAGGGCTATAAAAAGCCAAGAATACTGAATCAGTGGGTCCTGACAATATCACTAGATGCATCTTAAATAGCATGAAACATGATTTAGTCACATCTCTAACAACACTGTTCAATCTCAACCTCTATACAGGTTTTGCACCAAGTGATTACAGGTTTTTCTACCAAGCAAATGGAAAACAGCTTCTGTCATTCCTTTGCATAAGGGATGACCTTCCACAGACCTAGGCAATTACAGACCCGTATGTCTGACCAGCCTCATATACAAAGCCATGGAAAGACTTAACATGGAAGTAATCAATTAGTATGTCACAAACCTCCAAACACTGGACCTTTCTAAGTTTGGATTTATCAAAGGTGGGGTCATGCTTACTCAGCTTGGTGGATTTTTTTTTTTTTTTTTTGAAAAGGTCATCAAAGTAATGAGTAAAGACAGAATGGTACTCACCACATACCTCCATCTGGCCAAATCTTTTGACACAATTCCCAACTGAGGGATGTAAACCTCATCTGCAACATCACCAAAATGGTTTGGAGACACAAGTATATCTCACAGAGGATACCACTGTTCTGGAACAGACTCCCCATCCACATAAAACAAAGTTAATACTTGTCCATATTTAAGTGAAGTTTACATCTTTGGATGGGAAACAGAAAATGTACCCCATCACTGACCCCTGTACAACTAATGGATAGAGGCAGCTCCTAAATGTTTTATCCCATGCACGGGTCCCCTCAAACTGTCTGTGGTATGATTCCATTTATTCTCATTGGAATAATGTATAATTATTGACTATGGGATTGGTAATGCCATTCTATAACCAAATGGGATAGGTTATTTTGGGCACAAAAAAGGAAAGTGGCTAGGTTTAAAATGGCCTGCAAGGGCAGCTAGCCTAGTACTTACCTATGAATCTATGAACCTGTGTGAACCTGTTGCTCGCATGTAATAAGGCTGCTCAAGGGATATAAAACTGAAGTCCTTTGGAGGAGAAGTACATATGAAAAATAGTTAATTCGCCCATCATCTGGACAGGATGAAGTTCATATATAGCGCTGTATGTTTCTTTAAAGGCTGTAAAGTAACCACATCAACAGGTCAGACTGAAGCGATATAATAATGTCAGCACATTGAAGTTATAGTTTCAGATTTTCAGGGTTGACATAGTTGTTTTTATGCCGTCATGTCACTGTACATTTCCTACATAATAACTCCCTGATGACACAATGCACAGAATATTGCCACATTAGCCATACTAATACACAGTACTACACCTGTTCACATAGGTGTGATGCTTAAAAAAAGACGTTATGTACTCACCATAATGTTCTATGTTTGTAGTCCATCTCACCCTTCATTCTTACATGTGGGTTCGGAGCCAATCCTCAGCTCTGACTCGGCTGATTACAAAGCTTGAAGTCTCTAAGTTGGCTTGTGGCAAGGTAGGTATCCCATAATGCAGTGGTATCAATCCTCAGATCTTGTTTGCTGCTAACTGTAATAGAAAATAGTTACATTGTAGCCTCAGGTAAAGCAGAAACAATAGTGAAATGTCTCTAACATAAGGAAGAAGCAAAATTTTCTACCAGTACCTCTAGGACTATATGGACGGGGGTAGGTGGGTGGATTCATAAGAATGAAGGGCGATATGGACTACAAACATAGAATGTTATGGTGATTACATAACTTCTTTATGTTATGTAGTCTTATCTCGCCTTCGTTCTTACATGTGAGACAGCGTCCCTAGCACCTTTTTCTTGGGTGTCTCACGGGAATACACTCTTGAGTACTGTGGAACCAAAGGAAGCTCTGTCCCTGGAGGCCAAGTCAACTTTGTAATGAGTAATAAAAAAACTTTGAAGGGGAGTTCCTTGTTACTGGAAGAGTATATAAAAGTCATGCAGTTTGAAAGCCAATTAGATAATGTGATTTTAGAGACTGGCATACCCTTTCTTGTCTCTGAAAATGATATGAATAACTGGTCTGACTTCCTGAATTCTTTAGTTCTGTGGAGGTAGAACCTCAGTTGCCTATGTACATCAAGCTGGTGAAGTCTGTATTCAGCCTTGTTGGTATGGTTAGGGAAAAATACTGGAAGTTCAATAGTTTGGTTAATATTGGATTGGGGGCAAATCTTAGGGACAAAGGAAGGGTTAGTTTGAAGAGAAACTCTGTCTTTATGGAAGATCAAATAAGGAGGCTTGAATGAAAGCGCTTGCAGCTCTGAAACTCTTCTAGCTGAGATTATGGCTACCAGAAGACTTGTTTTCCAAGAGAAGAATTTTAAATCACAAGTGGGTGAAGGTTCAAAAGGTGGTGAGGTTAAGTGCGAAAGGACAAAATTTAAATCCCAAGGAGGGACAAGTTCTTTAAATGGAGGTCTCAGTAAGGAAGTGCCTTTCAAAAAGGCTTTACACAAGTCTATGTGCCATCAAGTTAGGTGTATGCTGTCCTAAGTGGAAATTGGAGATAGCTGCTAGTTGAACTTTAATTGTAGCAGCGACTGAGCCTTGTTGGAAGAATTCTGAAAGAAAGTCTAAAACTGACAAAATTGGGGCAGTGAAGGGATCTATGTTTTTGGTCTGCACCCAAAAAGAAAATCCTTTACATTTACTAGTATATAGTTTTCTGGTAGAAAGCTTATGAGAAGATAGCAAGATATGTTTTACTGCTGTAGTGAAATCCTGAAGCCTGACTAAGGTTGGAAGTGGTGCAGCCAAGCCATCAAGTTGAGGGTGTGGAGAGATGGATTGAACGTTCCTAACATATGTGTCAGCAGGTCTGGAACTAGGTCCAGAATCCATGGATCCTCCATTAGATGAAGCCAGAGAAAGGGAAACCAAATCTGATGAGGCCAGTAAGGAGCAATGAGAATCATCTTGCTTCCTAAGGATTTTGCTTTCTGAATGACTTTTGATATGAGGGGAAATGGGGGGAAAGCATAAAGAAGTCCCGATGGCCAATTGTGAACAAGTGCATCTCTCGTCTTCCCCAGAGGGGGGATCAGGACAAAGTAGCTGCTGCATTTGGTGCTCATAAAGGTGGCAGAAAGATCACAGCAAGGCTGGCCCCATTTGCAGAAGATCTCTTCCGCTACGTTCTGATTCAGAGACCAGTTGTGAGGCATCAAAATTGCCCTGCTGAGCTTGTCGGTTATCACATTGGACTTTCCTGGGATGTGCGTTGTGACTAGAAAGAGTTCAGAAGATATTGCCCATTGCCAAACCCTCAGAGCCTCTCGACAAAGTGGGTATGATCTGGTTCCTCCTTGTTTGTCTATATACCATACCACTGACATATTGTCTGACTGGATTGCAGTCATCCCTAGAGGTAGAGTGCTTGCAATGCCAGAAGCACTGCTTTCATCTCTAAAACATTAATGTGCAAATGGGCCTCGTGTTCCTGCCATATGCCTTGGACTGTCTTTCCCGGGTAATGCCCCCCCACCCTATCTGGGAAGCATCCGTGGTCACAGTAACAACAGTTTGATGTGGAACGAACGGTCTCCAAATGGTTAACTAATTGGACTGAGACCACCAACGAAGATCCTTCTTGCAAGCTTCTGTTATTATGATTGGATGAGACAGAGGAAATTCCTAAAGCGACCACTGGAAGAAGAATAACCACTGTAGGATTCTCATATGCATCCTGGCGAATGGAACAAGGGATGCTCCTTGTGTTTCACTGTTGCAGTTATCACAATTGGGTTATCTGCCTGCAGGTAGCCCTCAGTCGGCCCGAATACCAGAGTCTTCAGATTTCTGCTTCTGATGCTGTCGTCTCTTCCATGACGTCAGGTCATCAGGGATATAAGACATGCAGCTGAAGCCATTACATCAGCTTTTCTTGCCACGTGGGTGCCCGAAGCAGAAGCAGTTTGCAAGTGCCAGTCGGCCACTACCAGAAATTTCCATTTTTCGAGTTTCAAACCTGAAGTCTTCTAAAGCCAAGGACCCCATTGGGGATCCTTTTTCCTTCCTCTAACTGATGTCAGAAAAAGTTAACACTTGTCTTGCCTGTGGAAAGCAAATATCTCACAGTGATTTTCACTCTTACTGCGTCACCTGTTTAGACTCAGACCACGACATTCCTCACTATTGGTTTTGTGCCTTGTTCAATGCCTGAACTATTTGTCATTGGGCTATCTTTGTCGCTAAATTCTTTTGCTCTCATTCTCCGTATTCTGAAATGGCTTTATTAAGCCATCCGACTACCTATCTTCCTAAAAAACGTAAGAATAAAGACAAGAGACAGACCTCATAGGTCCAAAACTGCTGACAACGCTTCCGTTAAGCTAGTCACCAGTTCACTGGTACTCACTGAGATGCCTTTGCAGCCCCTGATACCCACTTCTACAGATTTGCAGGCCTCTACTGAGACCCATTCGGAGTCCAGTATACCGTGAGATGTTTCTTTGGCTATGGAACCAGCAGATGTCTCTACCATGGATGGGTTCGGAACCGCTGTGCAGGCACCGGTTTCTGAAGGTGTATTCAGGCCTTCCGATGTTCATATTAAACTGACTACTTCGTTTCTGACTAAAACTACCGAATTTTTCCCGCCTAGAATTCGCACTACGCCTAGGAAATTGATGACCAAAGTGCATTCTCAAGCTCCCATGCCTCAGAAACAAATGCTTAGAATGGCAGAAGACCTTATTACGTTAATTAGGGGAAGCCAACTTTCCCTCTCTAAAAGACAAAGAATTGATTTTCCTTCTGATTCAACAGACCATGAGTCCGATGACTCTGACCCCTTTAATTACCAGGACATACCCTTATCCCCCTATAAGGATTCTGATGTAGAGGATTCCATTCCCTCTGCCCCCCCCCCAGAGGATTTTTCTTTCAATGAAACTTTACATACCCTAAGAGAGCATTTCCGCTGGGAATGCCAGGACTACCCTCAGTATAAAAAGAGAGTCAGGGAATTTTTAGACTTGCCTCAGCACAGGCCTCTATCTATACCCCCTGTCCTGAATATTGCTGATGATGTCTTCATGGAATCAAGTCTTACCCACCAGCTCCTAGAAAGCCTGACAGGTACTACAGAACACCTGACTCTCACAAATTTCTCTTTAAAAATCCCACTGCAGATCCAGAGACCATTTCCCAGGGACCTAAAGGTATTAAAGCTACTACAGCCAAAAACCCTACCCCTTCAGACAGGGATTCTTGGACTTTAGACAGATAGGGTAACAAGGTATATACCTCTGCTACTCTTGCCATCAGGGCTTTAAATTGCCAGTTTCACATGTTGAAGTACCAGCAGCATATTATGGAACTAATTAAACAAAAAATGTTGTTGATTCCTGATTGTGCAGAAAATAAAGATTTACAAAAGTTAATGCATTCTACTAATCAAGTTGGTAAACATACTTTGCAGTGTGGTTTTGATGCCTAGAAGCAATTTGCAGGGCTGCTGTCACTGGGTCTGTTCTGAGAATGCATGCTTGGCTGAAGGAACAAATCTTGCCAGACCATGTCAAAGCAAAATTACTAGATGCTCCACTAAATCGTTTGTTTGGTACAAAAGCAGAAGAAGTTCTTAAAAAGATGGAAGAAAAAGTGAAATCTATGCAAACTGTTAAAGATTTCTTACAGGTACAGCCACCTAGATTCAGTAGGCATTGGCCTTTGAAGAACTGGCCCTTTCCAGGCCCTCCCAGGCCTTCTTGGCCCAAACTCAGGGTCAGCATACCACAAAGACTACGGTCTCAGGGTATGCACAGATCTAAGCAATGGAGTGCTCCCACCTCTAAAACAGGGAGTGGTAAGCCACCCTCTTATGGAAAAAGTTCACAATGACTTCTGCATCCTGCCGAGCCATACCCAAGTACTTGCACCCCTAGGAGGAATACTCACCCTGCATGCAAAAAACTGGGAATACATTACCCAGGACCATTGGGTCTTAAACTTTGTATCCCAGTGATACAGATTCTACTTCCATTCATTGCCAACCCCAAGCAGATGTCCAGACCTTCCCCCAAACCAGTGGGCAGAGGCCCAAAAGCAAGTACTTTCTCTTCTCAGTATCAGGGCTTTTTAACCTGTTCCAACAGAGCAAAGGGGACAGGGTTTCTACTCCAGACTATTTCTGGTGCCCAGAAAAGAAAAGTCTTGGTGCCCTATCCTGTATTATCAATTCTCAACAGCTTCCTGGTAGTACCAAAGTTCAAAATGCTTGCACTCCCAACAGATGCTGTCTATGCTAGCCAAGAACTCCTGGCTGGTCACCTAAGACTTAAGAGAAGCTTACCTGCACATCCCCATAAGGAAATCTTGCAGGAACTATCTACATTTCAAGGCAGGCTCTAGGCACTATCAGTTCTCTGCACTTCCCTTTGGCTTATCTACTGTGCCCAGGATATTCACAAAGTGCCTGGCTTCAGCCATTGCATACTGCAGGCAAAGAAACATTCAAATTTACCCATACTTATATGATTGCCTGATTCAGGCAGACAGTCAAGAATTGCTACTTCAGCACCTGACATTTGTAAAGAGACTCCTAACTTCTCTGGGGTATACCATCAATGACAAGAAATCTCATCTGACACCCAGCCAAGAAATTGTATTCCTGGGAGCAAGCTTGAACACAACTTCCCAGATGGCATTCCTCACTCCAGAAAAGCAGGTTTATTTGACAAATTACTTCAAACTACTGGTCACACAAACCCAGCTATCTGCAAGGAAAATACTGCAAGCCCTAGGGTTCATGGCCTCATGCATTATACTAATTCCATATGCAAGACTGCATATGAGGAAACTTCAGCGGTACTTAAAAAGTCTATGGTGTCAACATTCTCAGGACCTGGAAACAGTGATTCTGATCATTCCTTGCCTAAGGACAGAGTTCCGTTGGTGAGCAGAGGCCTGCAACCACAACAAGGTACTCCCTTTCACTCAACCCCCTGCTGCCCAAACCCTAACAACAGACACATCAGACTATGCAGGGGGCCTCACATGGCAGGCAAATGCATTCAAGGCAAATAGAGCCCAGGACAAATGCACCTGCATATCAATCAAAAAGAAGTGTTAGCTATACAGAATGCCCTGACAAATACCTTATCCTTCCAGAACAACTCTTGATAAAGACAGACAACACCACAGTCATGTGGTACACGAACAAGCAGGAGGGAACTCATTCCTACCCACTCTGTAGGTTAGCCATGGCTCTGTGGAACACAGCCTTGAGCAACCAAGTGCACCTGCAAGCTCAGTTCCTGCCAGGCAAACAAAATTCACTGGCAGATGACTTAAGCAGAAATCTAATGGACCCACACGAGTGGAAACTGGAACTCAGTTCATTCAAGCTTCTAATCTGCAGGTGGGGGACACCAGAGGTGGACCTCTTTGCTTCCCCCCAGAACCATCAACTGAAAAAATTTTGCACCAGAACTCCCCACAGCCAAGCATGGAAAGTGGATGCCCTATCCTTTACATGTGAAAACCTGTCAATCTATGCCTTTCCCCTCTGCCTCTCCTCTCAAAAGTACTACTCAAGTTCAAACAGGACAGGACAAGGAAATCCTTATTGCACCAGACTGGCCATGCCAGCAATGGTACCCACTTCTATGCACTCTAACAGTGCCACCCTGGTACCTGCATCAGACCCCATCTCTGATGTCCCAGCAGGAGGGCCAGATTTTGCATCCTCAGCTGCAAACCCTGAACCTAGCAGCCTGGCTTATTCCCTGAATGCATCACCAGCAGCCCTCAGAAAACAGGTGCTGGATGTCATCTTTGAGGCCAGGAGTCCTTGTACTAGGAAATCCTATTCAGAAAAGTGGAAAAGATACTGTGCTTGGAGCCAGTCTCAGGGAAAGGACATATCCGTGCCCACCTTACCTCTAATCCCAGATTATCTAGCAGAGCTGCTCAACAAAGGTATGTCCTCCTCTTCCATTAAAATCCATGCATCTGCCATCTCAGCTCATTACAATATTGAGTCACCCCTCTTTTCTCACTCTCTGGTCAAATAGTTCCTGAGAGGAGCTAGCAATCTAAGACCCCCCCGAGGAGAGCTCCCACTCCTGCCTGGAATCTTAACTTTGTACTAGAGAAGCTCATGCTTCCCCCTTTTGAGCCTGCGACTACAGCAGAGTTAAAATTCCTCTCTTGGAAAACAGCCTTACTTCTAGCCATCATTTCAGCAAGAAGAGTGTTGGAGGTACAGGCCCTTATGGCTGTGGAACCCTTCATTATCTTCTATGTGGACAGGGTTTCCCTCAGGACTAACCCATCATTTATGCCCAAGGTGGTATCCAGTGTGGCTTTAAACCAATCCATCCATTTACCAACCATTTTTCCTAATCCTCAGAATAAAGGGGAAAGAATCATGCACTCCTTGGACGTGCACAGACAGTTTATATTCTACCTTGACAGGATTAAACCTTTCAGAAAATCTGACCAGCTGCTAGTCAGCTTTGCTACTGGGGCAGAGGGCAAGGCTATTTCAAAGCAAACCATCTCCAAATGGATAGCACACTGCATCCATTTCTGCTACAGTCACCATGGAAAACCTACCCCACAGGGGATCAGGACACACACCACTAGGGCTACCTCAACCTCTACAGCATTTCTCAGAGGAGTCCCTACCAGGGACATCCTGGAAGCTGCAACCTGGAGTTCTGTACACACCTTCACCAAGCATTACCATTTACCTATATTTTCTAAATCCAGAGCTGGATTTGCCACAACAGTCTTACAAGGCCTGCTAGCCAGCCCTAATACTTCTTGACTGCCTCCACCCTTCCTCAGCTTTGGGAATCAACCCAAGTGTGATGACTGCAACAGTGAAACACGAAGAACATAGTACAGTTGTGTGCACTTACCAGAAATGTAGATGTTCAGGTGTATTCACTGTTGCAGTCCTAGTTACCCTCCCTCCAGCCCCCTGACTTTTCTTTACTTTCTACCTATACTCTTTTTTGGCCATATCTTATGGCAGTGGTATTTACTTTTTACTGGAGGTGTTCCACACCATGTAATTGCTTCCTATTTTGGGGGCTCCTGAAATCTTGGGCAAGAAAAACTGATGTAATGGCATCAGCTGCATGTGTTATACCCCTGACGACCTGACGTCATGAAATAGGTGACAACATCCGACACAGAAATCCCAAGACTCTGGTATTTGGGCTAACTGAGGGCTACCTGCAGGCAGATAAACCAAGTGGGATGACTGCAACAGTGAATACACCGAAACATCTACATTTATGGTAAGTGTACACGACTGTACATATTTATGGTTGAGGCCATTGTTCCCAGTAGTTTGGGTACTATCTTTGCTTTGACTTTGTGTTTGGGAAGAAGAAGCAATATCTGTTGTCTGAGATTCGCAATTCTCTCGGCAGGAAGGCGTGCCATCATTGAAACGGTGTCTATTTCTGCACCTATAAAAGTAACATGTTGACAGTGTGACAAGCCAGATTTTTGCAAGTTTATTGTAATGCCTAGCTAAGCGTAAACTTGTAGAGTCATATCTGTGGCCTGTTGAAGTAGATGCTTGGTGGTGGCAGTCAGCAGCCAGTCGTCCAGGTATGGAAACACTCGGAATCCAAGACGTCTCAAGTGAGCCATTACTACAGCCATGCATTTGGTGAACACTCTGGGGGCTGTACTGAGACCAAAGGCCAGAGCACGAATCTGGTAGTGACGCTCCCAGCTGGAAGTGTAAGTGACTCTTTGATGCTCTGTCCATTTTTATGTGGTAGTATGCATCTTGGAGGTCTATCGAGCACATCCAATTGTCTTTCCCTAAAAAGGGGAGTATAGACTGCAGTGTTACCATTCGGAACTTGGACTTCTTTACTGATTTGTTTAGTTTGCTGAGATCCAATATCGGCCTCCAGTCCCCTGTTCTTCATGGCACTAAAAAGAATCTCGAGGAGAAGGTCATGGTGAGCTGCCTGTCGGCGCTAGGATCCGCCACATAACACAAGCACTCAGGTCACTCCAAGGCAAGTACAAATATGACTCAGTCATTGTCCATGCTGGTGTGAATGACCTGAGATGTACCTCCCTGGACTACATGAAAAGAGACATAGAGGAGATCTCTGAGCATGTACCCCAGGCCGGTATGACCCTGACCTTGAGTAGCATCTTACCCTCACCAAGAATGATGCCACAGTATGAAGACAAGACGATCAATTTCAACAATTGGCTTAAGTATTGATGTCATTCAAAGGGGATCCAATGCCTGTCAGCCTGGGATGACATGCTCGACAAGCCACAATGCTTCGCTAGGGATGGCTTGCACCTGTCACCCCTGGGCTTTCGGATATTGGCAAAGGCTCTTGCTACCCCTATAGTCCCTTTTTTAGGCAAGGCTCAAAAGACAAACCCACCTCCATAGCTATCACAAGGGATAAGAAACTAAGAGTAATGCTACTCAACGCCAGAAGTCTAAACCTCAAGATGCACACACTCAAAACTCTCCTTAGCATGGAGAACATCGATATCTGTGCAGTAACAGAAACCTGGTTCAAGGCTCCAGAGAGCAGCCCATCACTACCAGGTTATACCTCATACCATGCTTTTCGGCCCCAAAACTTGGACCGAACCACAAAAGGAGGGGGAGTATCAATATTCATTAAAGATACCCACACCTCCAGGTTGGTGGCACAGCACGAAGCATCAGAGACTATCCATGTGCAACTAACAGTGGGTAAAACTGCCTTCCAGTTTATAGCCTGCTACAGACCACCCTCCCAAACCCAGGAACCTCACTCAGCCTTCCTGAGAACACTGGAAAATATGAAGGTCTCTCCAAACACCATTATATTGGGCGACTTCAACTACCCAAACATAGACTGGGAGCATTACCC
Organism: Protopterus annectens; assembly: GCF_019279795.1. NCBI lineage: Eukaryota > Metazoa > Chordata > Ceratodontiformes > Protopteridae > Protopterus > Protopterus annectens. The sequence goes on along the minus strand of NC_056743.1, from coordinate 1,638,293,942 downwards.
TAGCTCCAACACCCTAGCCCAAAGGTTCCTAGAATTTATAAACTCAAATGCTATGGAACAACTTGTTACCACTCCCACAAGAGGGGAAAACATACTGGACCTGATCATCACCAACATGGGGACTCTATGCTCCAGACCAGAAGTGTATCCCTCACTGGTAAGATCAGACCATAAACTAATCTCACTGGATATTCATATCCCAACCCCACCCCCTGCCCAGAAAACCACAGTGAAAAACTTCTCTAAAGCAAATTTCACACTCCTCAAAATTGAGGTGGAATCCTTCAAAGCCCCCGGGCCTGTGGAAAATATGGCCCAGACCGCAGAATCCTTTATAAACGCATTCTATGAACACCTTCAGGAATGCATGGATCATGCAATCCCAAATAAAACCAAGACCCAATCCTCCAAAGGCAGACGTCCTGTCTGGTGGAACCCAGCCATAAACAAACTATACAATAGAAGGAGGAAGCTACTACATGATAGAGCAAAATCCCAAAAAGGGAAGGCATCTCTGATCAGTATTAGCAAAAAACTACGGGTGCTCATAAAATCGTCTAAGGCCAGCTTCGACAGAAAAATTACACAGGATACAAAGGATAATCACAAGGCTTTCTTTAGTTATGTTAGGAACCTGGGTGGGAATTCCCAGATATGCTCAGAATTAGTCCAAAATGACAAAAAATACACCGAACCCCCAGACATTGCCAACACCCTAGCTGACAGGTTCAACGCAAACTTCTCCCCCCCCCCCCACCAAAAGGGCAACTATCTATCCCAGCAGAGTGCTGCCCCCCTGACATCTCGGATGCTCAGGTAAGAGCCGCCCTCTCCAAAGCAAAAAAACACAGCATCAATGGGACCAGACGGTGTCCCGGGCTACGTCCTACATGAACTCCAAGAAGAGCTAAACCCAAACATAAAACTACTGTTCAATCTCAGCCTTACTACAGGATATGTACCCAAAGAGTGGTGTACAGCAACAGTGGTCCCTCTCCACAAAGGTGGTGCCTCAACGGATGCTGGAAACCATCGCCCCATAAGCCTGACTAGCTTGGTCTGCAAAGCTATGGAAAGGATCATCATGGACCTCATAAATAAAAATATTGGGGACCTACAGACACTGGCTCCTACCCAATTCGGCTTTGTTAAGGGCAGATCCTGCCTCTTAAACCTGGTCGATTTCTTTGAAACAGTCACCAAGGCCATTGACGAGGGGAAGGTGGTCCACACAGCCTACCTGGACCTTGCAAAAGCCTTCGATACAATACCCCACTCGGGCATTATAGATAAGCTCACCAGCTTAAATATAAACCCCTATGTCACTAGATGGTTTGCAAACGGGCTCAAGGACAGAACCCACATGGTTAGAATTGCTGGAGCCATGTCAGACACCAAACCAGTTACAAGTGGCGTCCCACAAGGCTCAGTCCTGGGACCTCTCTTGTTCGGTATATATTTCTCCGAGGTACAGGCCAACATGGAAGGACTGTGGCTGACCAGGTTCGCAGATGACTGCAAACTAGGTGCCATAATCGACTCTCCAGCTGACACAAGCATCCTCCAAAAGGGCCTCATAGAAACAGACAACTGGTGCAAGAGCAATGGCCTCAAGCTAAATGCCAAAAAGTGTATAGTCATCCCCTTTGGCAAAAACAAAGTGCCCACAAATTACCACATAGGTGGTAATCCATTAAGTACAAAAGAAGTAATTAAGGACCTGGGGACCAAAGTTGATAGCAATCTCTCATTTGACAACCACGTGGCCAAAGTGGTTAGAAAAACATTTTATATAGCCCAACTAATCATGAAGGGATTCACATCTAGATCAGGGGAGGTCATCATGCCTCTTTACTCATCCCTCATCAGGCCCATAATTGAGTACAATGCCCCTTTTGGGATGTACCTTACCACACACCTGCAGCAACTGGAAAGACCCCAAAAGTACCTCACCAAGAGGATCAAAGAGCTCAAACAGATGCCATATGCTGCCCTGTTAAGGAAGCTCCAGCTCTACTCAGTGGCATACTGCCTGCTCAGAGGTAATCTGTGCCTGACGTATAAAGCCTGGTCCAACCCAGAATTAATGGACATGCTGCACCTCAGAAAAATCCAAATCCCATCGAGCTACGCTCTCGAGAGACTTGAACCTCAGCACTGAAATAAATAGGACATGCTGGAGGGACAGATTCATAACCCAGAGGCTCCCTTCACTCTGGAATAAAATCCCAGTCCAGGTTAGGCAGAGTCCCTCATTGACTCTCTTCAAGAGGAACATGATGAGTGGATGGGAGATTGTAGGTTTACCCCGGGTATCACTTCTGTGTCACTGTTAGACAGAGGCACAGTATACTAACCTCGAAAAAGGGCATAGCAAAATTAATTTAAAATGGGTGGCGAAAGCCAAAGACACTCTGGCTTGGCTTATAAATGCTCTAGGGCAGATAGCCTAGTATGAACCTATGAACCTATGAGTAAGTTCCAAATCCTATCTGGTCTGCTGGGACGGTTTGGATGACTCTTTTGTTTAGCAACTTTTGAATCTCTACAGTTGCTTGATCGCTGTGATTTGGTGGAACATCCAGGATTTTCCAGGTTTGAGGAGGGGGGGATAGGAGAAGGGTATGGTGTATCCTCTGGATATTATGTTTTGTACCGACTTGTCTTTTGTGATATTGTGCCAGGCTTCTGGGTACAAAGATAAATATCCCCCGACTGGCTCCAGAGTAGCACAGTCGGGTTTCCTTTCAGGAGCGCTGATAGAGACGTCCACAAAAGGAATCACGGTCGCCCTGGTTCTGTGGACCCCGCTCTGCCTCTAGGATGGCGTCTACCATTATTTCCTCCCCCTCTTTCCCTGAGGAAGGAATCACCTCGTGCGTCTGGGAAAAATCTCTGGGATTTCTTGAACCACGTCTTCCCGCCTTTCTGCCCTTTAAGATAGCGTCTTGAAGGGATGGAAAAATGTACTCCAATGGCAGAGAGAGTTTTCCCCTTCCTGCTCGCATCTGGTGAGTGTATCCTGAACTTTTGGTCCAAAGAGTGAGGAACCGTCAAAAGGAGCATTTGTGAAGGTAGACTTAAGGGGTTCCGCAAAGCTACACAAGTGCATCTAGGAGTGTCTCCTCAGGGAAACTCCTGAACCCGCTGCCCTACTCACTCCATCTGCTGTGTATGATATCAGCCTAATAGAGGAGTTCACAATGGAGTTTAAGGTGGATAACTGAGCAGTAACCTTTTCTGGTACCCTCTCAGTTAAAGTATCTTGTAGAGTATCTCTTAGTTCCTTCAGGAGATCTCTCTGAAGCCTTGTAAAATGGTTAAGATAATTCAGCAATCTAAGGATAAAATCTGCTGAAGAGAAAACACACTTCCCATAGGTTTACCTTTACATACCTGAAAATCACAAGTGCGATTTCTCATATGAACAAATCCAAAGTGTGAAACACAAAACCGTGACAGTTTCTGATGTTCAAAAATCAGCAAATCGAAAAGAATCGAGTACAAATTGTAATGCAGGGGGGCAAGCCCCCTGCACCCCCCACATCCCCCCTACTTTAATATAGTAACTCCGAGATTGCACTACAGTGGGGAAAGGGTCCATTTCCCGATCCCCACTATAGTGCAATCCGAACCCAAAATGCCGAATCTGCATGCCGAATGTCACTGTGCATTCGCTCATTGCACATTCAAATCATTTTTCTTTTGATTTTTAGGAACTTAGCAAATGTCCTTTTGAGCTTATGGCATTCGCCCATATGCAGAACACACATATAAAGGTAAACCTTCCTATATCTGTCCATCGTTTGAGACTCCTTATTTGGCAGATGGACAGATGAGGATGTCTCTGCAAGCTCCTTCTTGGTGGCTGCTGCCACCACCATAGTATCTACTGGCAAACCTTTTGTCAAGAAATCCTTTTTCTTGGGGGCTGACAGAAATTTTTTTGATCTCCTAGGGACTGGTTCCATGGTGTCAGGGGATTCCCACGCCTTTTGACTGACCAAGTCCATGAGCGTCAAAAGGCAGAGACACCCAAGAGGCTGAAGGCTGTGATCCAAAAGCCTTCAGGTACACTGACTCCTCATCAGAAGGGGTGATGGTAGGCCAGCTGCCTCTCTGTTTTAGGATCTCAAGGATATCTACAAAGGAGATATCATCAGAGGATGACCATGGGGACCCTTTTGACTCTTTGAAGTCAGTGTCAGAAGTGACAGACTCATCAGGGGAGTCTACATGCTTCCTCTTGCATGTTTTCTTCCAAGGAGGCTCCTCAGAAGGGTATTCTGGGGAGGTCTCAGAAGAATGGGGACCACCCAGAGGGTGTTCCTGAGGCTACAGATCTCTGCTGTCCTGTGGAAAGGGTGGCGCCAAGACAGAGACCAGTGCTTTTGGGGGAAGAACATCAGCATCCTTGAATAGAGCTGTAGATTTGGCCAGCACACTCCTCATTAGCTGGAAGGCCGACACCCCAGCTCCGAGGACACCACTGGTTTTGAAGAAGCAGAGGTAGCCCACGATTCCAGGGAGATTGGCTCCGTCACTGATGTAGGAGCCGAGCTCAGGTGACCCAACACACTGAGAGGTAGATTCGGAACCGAAGAGGCTCGGGTCCGAGAATCCCCTCCGGGGACGACTGGTGAACTTCGGCTCCTAGACACTACAGATGGCACCAAGAGTGTCGGAGCAGATATCAGTTCCAAAAAGCCACTTGGGGTGCTGGAGCTGAAGGTTCTACCACAAGCGGTACTGAATATTCTGGCTCCAATAGACTGGAATGGCTCGGAGGAGGAACAGTAGCAGTTGACAAGGGCTTGGGTGGCTCCGAGGCCAGTTGGGCAGGAGCCGAAAGCAAATTTGCCACCTCCAGCACCTTCAAGAGTCTGCACACCACCCTCTCCACATCTTCATCCAATAGGCTCCTAGAGGACCTGGAAGAAAGGGTTGGATAGCGAGATCTCTGAAAAAGAGGTTATTTCAGTGTAGGGGAGTCCAGTGGAATATCTGTTGATCGGCTCCGAGCTAAAGAATCCTTTTTCGGCTCCAAAGTACTTGTGGTCGATACAGGCATATCAATCATAATAACCTAAATCTATTCCAAAGGCAGTGGAGTCAATGAGGTGAGAGCCTTGGTGGTTTTTGACATTTTTTCAGGAGGACCAGATTTCTCAGATGACACTGGAGAAGGCCTTTTCACAGTCTTTTCTTTCCTGCTAGAAGGAGCCCTTGTAGATTGTGAGGAGGAAGAACTTCCAAAATTCTCCTCAAATAATGGTTTTAGGAGACCTTTCACTATCAACTTGTTTTTCTTTCGTGAAGGACTCTCGAACTAAAGGAATGACAAAAAGTACAAGTCTCCTGCAAGTAATGGCCCCCAAACAGTATACACATACACTGTGCCCATCCATTTTGGATATTTTCTGCGTGCATTTTTGGCATTTTTTAAAACCTGAAGGTTTATGGTCCTTTTCTTTAGATTCCTTAGACATAACTGCTGGAAAAAACAACCCTAAGGGACAAAGAAGATATTAGTTAAGTCCTTTAACTAAAACGGAGCTTAACTAGTGGGGAAGAACAAGCACACCACAGGAAAACCAAAGAGAGGACTAGCTCTTCTAACTTAAACAGGTCTAGCCCTGCTCAAAGAAGGGAGCACAGCACACAATAAAGGCAAGGTGAGGTTAACAGAGGACTAGGTCCTCTAACTTAAATTAGGCCTAGCCCTGTAGAATGGAAAGGAAACACCAAACAGAAGAAGGGCAATATTAAGAAAGGACTAGGTTATCTAACTTAAACGGGCCTAGCCGTTGAACAAAACGCTTCACTAAAATACCTAAGCCTAATGAAAAGGCAATAAGTTAAATAGCAGCACAATGGACTAAATAACAGCAAGTCCTAAAATTCAAACACACGCTAAAAAAGTAGTAACAAGCCAACAAGGACTCAACAGCAAATACTAAATATAGATAATCTAACTACCACTATGGGATACCAACAACAGGCCTGCAGAAAAATGACGGCCAAACAGGTGACAAATCAATGACAACAATTTAAGAATAAACTAATATCTAACTAAAAGTAATGCTACCTATATTTTAAATAACAGTATTCCAACTATCTATTAACTAACTACTAAGAGAAAACAGTCTGCAAATATGAAAAAATGTTGAAAAAGATTTAAATTTAGCCACGGCCAAGAAGAGCACTTCAGAACTCATTAAGCAGCAAACGAGATCTGAGTATTGATACCACTGCATTATGGGATACGTACCTTGCCACAAGCCAACTTAGAGACTCTGAGCTTTGTAACCGGCCGAGTCGGAGCTGAGAATCAGCTCCAAACCCACATATAAGAATGAAGGCGAGAGAGGACTACATAACATATATAGTTTCATTTCTCTCTTTCTTAGAAATGCCCATATTGCACATTACCTACTAAAATACCAAAAGGAGTAGGCATGAAAAGACCTTGAGTATTGCTAGAATAACAGCACCTCAGTAAACAGAGTCATGCTTCATGCACTTTTTAATTTTTAATCAGGACTGTTACATTACATAATCTTAAGAAGACTAGTTTCAAAATGAACAGTAGCACACCATTCTTCTGTGTTTTGCCATTTTTTACTTGTCCTGAATACACTGTGCACTATTTAATGTCCCATGAGCATGAAACAACCCAGACATATTTCATGAGTCAGGACTCATGTATGGTACACAAACTCAGTAAATTGTGGCATGCATTTGTACTTACTACCATGACATTTGCTGATTACATTAAGATTCTCTGTTACCGCAGTCTTTTATAAAGATGAGGTATTCTGAACTATTCCATGGAAGTGTGTATGTTGTCCCACACTGTTTGGAATTACAGGAAATGTGTTGCTACGCTGTTGTCAGGAACTTGATTATATTGCCACTTCCTTATATCTAAATTGAGTCACATAAGCAGCACATTTGTTGATTCCTTGTTTTTCCTTATTTATTTCATACGTATGTTGTCTTTCACTTCTAAAATGTACATTGTGCCATTCAGGACAGATTTAAAATTTTGATAAGAGCTGTAGATTTAATGCATTTATATATATATATATATATATATATATATATATATATATATATATATATATCACATATAATTGTATATTTTATGTGTAAATAACTGTCACCGGCTGAGACTCTTTGAAGTTTGGAAAAAAATAACCATTAACTGTAGACAAGCTTATCTGAGACTTTAGAGTAATCAAGCTGTTATAACTTGTTTCAAAATCAATACTTTATTGAAAAGAAACAATGTTAAATAGATGAACAGTTTTGCACTTAACTGGGCTTCATCAGATCTAACTATAAATTACATGGCATGCAGTATTTCTATGTCTGATGCTCATTTCCCCAACTCAGCTGCAAACCTCGGGTGACTCTTTCAATACATGGCAGCATTCCTGCGGAATTTACTATCTTCCCTGATAAACGTGTCCAGGACTGAAGCCTCTTTTAGGGGATCTGTATAGTAGCATGTTTATAAAACAGTAGATCTTAACTGAAATTGATAGCTTTAAAAAAAATATAAGGTATGTGTTTACTTTTATCAGATTTACACCACACTGATTGCAATCTGTTACCCCGTTGTTTTGTTTAGTTGTATTATTTTATCTTAAGTGGTTATTTTAAGCATTTATATAAAGTTTATTCAGATACTGTATGCAAACCAAAACTGCATTTCTTGTCTATGCCAAAACATGCCCTGCACAACACCCCACAGCAGATGGCTGAAGTGTATTAAACCATCAGCCGTTTCGTGCAAGAATGGGCGTGGCCAGACTAACTGACATGTCTAACAGCTGTGATGTAGCATGCAAGTGAAGCATGAATGACATGCCATGCAGATTTGCCTGTGAAATCATGAATATTCATAACGTATTTGTAGTGCAACCTCAGGGTCGTGGGGGGGTGCAGCGGAGCTTGGCCCCCTGCAAAAGAGAAGGAAAACAAATTTATATTTGTGTGTGTCTGTCAATGTGTGTGTGTATGTAATAAAAAAACTGAACAGCAGGAGCATTTATGTTGTGAGGACTTCCCCTACTGATACAACTTTTGCAATGACTTTCTTTTAGCTAATTTCTTTGCATTTGCAGTGAGTCAACATGTCCACAGTATGTGCTTACCGATGCCGATGAATAGTCATGCTGACGCCAAACACAGGAAAATGTTTATTCATGACTAACTTATCATTAATTATCATTATTATTATTATGATTAACTTATCATGACTGACTTATTAGTAAGGAACGAATGAAGATTAACAACATCAGATCAAAAGTCTTACACTCTGGGCAGAAAAAGGGTAAAAATTATACAGGGAATGCTGATGTACCTATGTACTGATCAGCAGTTTACAAATAAAGAAAAGGAAGGGAGACAGCACCAAAAATAGTTGTCCCAGATCTCGTTAGTTCCCCCCTCCCTGTACTTCATATTGGTCTTTCGACCTCAGTGCCGAAAGGTGAAATCACTCCTCGGATCCAATATTCCCCCTCAGTGGATCCGTTTTTTGGCCATCAATATAGTCCATATTTAGAGTGCCCTATTTCACCTTCGTGGATGTCCATTCATTCTTCCAAGAGTCTTTCGGAACTTGACATAGTGAGGCTCGTGGATCAGCTCCTGGCATCAAGAGGAAAATCATATCCATCCAAGCCCTCCCTCCCATCTGGAGCTGAGGAAATTTCTCCAAAGACTCCACAATATTTTCTACCTTTGACCTCCTTACAGGTTTTGGAGCCTTCAACACTGACGCCAACCCTAGTTCCAGCTTCTTCGGTTCCAGTGGTAGATCATACCATGCTACCGGAGTCTACCCTTTGGCCATCAACTCTGTCAGAGTCAGGCTATCCTCGGGACCGAGACTGGTCTGTCAGCACCATGTTCCCTGGTACGGCGACTCCTTTTCACACGTCTGCTACAGTTCCGGTTGCTTTGTCATAACCAAGTCCTCCCATGGTTCCCTCCGTGGCAGTGGGTTCTTCAGAGCGGGGTGTGACCCTAGTCCCGAGGTTGCCTTTCTCGGTTCCGGGCTCCCACCCCTCTTTGAGAGGACCTGCTTTCCAGGTGATAGAGAGGAATCTTGCCTCTGCAGGCTTTCCCTGGTCCCTCCAGCACTGGAGACCCAACTTTTCCCTTCCTCTGAGCCACAGCTGACACAACCCTCTACTCATGGACACTGGGCACAGGAACCTCAAGACACCCTTCAACAAGGTTCCCTCTCTGTGGGGTCCTACTCGGATGCTTCCATCGAAGGGCTTTTTTGCAAGAGATCATGGAAGAGGAAGCACATAGATTCCCCAGAGGAATCCCTGACCAAAGATACAGACTATGATGAGGGGGAAGGGTCCCCACGTTTTCTCCCTGATGATGTCTTTGCAGACATCTTAGAAATCCCAAAGCAGCGGGCTGACTGGAAGTCCACTACCCCTTCCTCTGAAGAGTCTATATTTTTGTAGGCTTTCTGGGCCTCCCCTATACCTCCTGGGTGATCCTGCCTGCAGATGACCTCATCCAGCTCATTGTGCAGCTCGTGTGGAAGAGTCCTGATACTACTGATCCTATCTCCTGGAGACCAGACAAAATTCTTTCCCCTCCACAGGACAACCCACACTGGTCCATGGGCCTTCCAGTAGATGCTATGGTTGAGGTTGCAGCCACTAAAAAAGAGCTCACTGAGGAGAGCACTACTGTCCATCCCCCAAACAGGGAGTCTTGGGCGATGGACAGACTAGGGAAGCAGATGTATTCTTCAGTGACCTTTGTCATCTGGTCTCTGAATTATCTGGCACACTTTACTTGGCTTCAGAGAGACCTAATTTCAGAACTCTCAGAAACCCTGGCAGGAGCAGTCTCTGATGAGGTACAGGACAAAGCTGCCTCAAAGCTTGCGACACTGAAGTCCATCTCTAATTTGTCCATGAGGTTGATTTCCCACTCTGCTGAAGGGGTGGCTAGAGCAGCGGGTGCAGGCGTTGTCATGAGACATCATGCCTGGATACACCTATGTGACTTTGCAGCTCCTTTTAAGTCATCTTTCCTAAATCCCCCAATAGAGGCCTCATCTATTTTTGTCCAAAACCGATGTTGCTGCCAAGAGACTCCAATAAGTGTACCACCACTTTCTGTGTGTAGAGGAATATTTATTCACAACGTAAAAACCACGATACATAAAAAATCAGTATAAAACATCCATCAAAACATCCATAAAAACAGACGGAACATAACGGTTATGTTCCGTCTGTTTTTATGGATGTTTTTATACTGATTTTTCATGTATTGTGGTTTTTACATTGTGAATAAATATTCGTCTACTCAAAGAAGGTGGTCATCTCTTTTTGTCCCAAAGGTAAAAGACACTTTATCCAGGCGTGAAAAGGATATTAAGACCTTGTCTGCTATTGGCGTATGTTTTTCCACACCCCAGTGACCCTATTCCAGGAATGAAAAAAGTGGAAAGATGTGGTACAAAAAATCCCAAGGTCCTTTCCGTGACACAAGTGGTGAGTCCCCCCCACCCAGGGTAGAGGGGGAACTCAGCTGGAAGATGCCCCTTCAGAGGCAGAGGGGGTCCGCGTAATCAGGGGTCCAAAGATTCTTTCTCGGGACAACCCTACCAGGTCTCCTGAAGAGTGTCCCGATTGTTTGCCTCTGGAGGCAGTCGGAGGTCATTTCTCTCTGCACCACCTTGCCTGGCAAAAGATAACTACAGACTCTTGGGTGCAGATGATAATTACCAGAGGTTATCACATCCCCTTCAATCTTTTCCCAAGGCATTTAAGGCACATTCCTGACATTCCACCCAGTCAAAGGGAAGCAGCAGCTCTGGAAATTCAAATGCTGCTTCAAAAAAGAGTCATCCAAACAGTCCCTCCAGACCAAATAGAATCTCAAGGTTCTTTTTAGTGCCAAAGAAAACAGGGGACTGGAGGCCATTTCTGGACCTCAGCATCCTAAACAAATTTGTCAAACAAGCAAAATTGCAGATGGTCACAGTACAGTCTATACTCCCCTTCCTGGGAAAAGATGATTAGATGGGCTCGATAGATGTTCAGGATGCATATTACCACATAAAAATGGGCAGCGTTCCAGAAGATTTCTCTGCTTCCAGCTGGGAGCCAATCACTACCAATTCCGAGCACTGCCCTTTGGTCTCTCCACAGCCCCCAGAGTGCTCAAAAAATGCATGGCAGTGGTAACAGCTTACTTGAGACTGCAAGGATTCTAGGTGTTTCCATATCTAGGCAATTGGCTCCTTACCACCCCAACCAAGCATCTACTAGACTCAACGATTCATTACACCCTAGTTCTCTTGAAACACCTAGGGATAATAGTAAACAAGGACAAATGCAAAATAATCCCTTCTCAAAGACTGGAGTTCATAGGGGCAGAATTTGATACCCAGTCTTGTCTAGTCTCCCTCCCTCCCTCCTCACAGGATACAGAGACTTAGATCTCATCTCTGACTGATAGTCAAGACAAAGTGCTGGCACAGGGAGTCCTTCAACTACTAGGGTCTATGGCAGCATGTGTAACAATGATCCCACTGACAAAACTGCACATGAGGCTTCGTCAGTGGCTTTTGCTAACACAATGGTCTTGCACTTTTTTGATTTCTCAAAGTCTTTTGGGTTTCTAATACCATGACGGGAATGGACCCCATTCCTAAGTCAGAGTATGATTAAAGTTCATGAAATTAGTATTATTTCACTCTTTGATGTTAGCCAAAAGTGCTCTTCGCAGTACCCACAATGTGCCCAGCAATGACTCCTTCTGCAATTCATACGGTGTTACATGAATTGGTAACATAGCTAAATATCGTTGTAAATTCTTTTTTATAAGACCAGTTGCTCCTACTACTATTGGAACTGTTTGGGTATCTTTCTTCCACATGGCTCTCATTTCTGCCTGCAGATCAAGGTATTTTATGACTTTGTGTCACTCTGTACGCAAGACACTATAGTCACTAGGTGTGGCAATTTCAATGATCAATGTTACTTTTGTCTTCTTTTCTTGGATCACCATGTCCAGTTTTCTAGCATCTGTCTTTTGGACTGTTGGTATTGGGTGATCCCATGTGACGTAAACTTCATTATTTTCTATGATTCTCTGTAGCTCATGTTTCCAGTGTTTTTCAGCCACTTCGATACCATAATGTTTGCACAACCTCCAGTGTAACAATCTCGCCACATTATTATGCCTTTCAGTATACAGTCCCTCTGCCATTAGAGCATCGCAACCAGCAATAAGGTGTGTAACTGTTTCCAACTTGGTTCCACAAAACCTACATATGTCTGTTTCTCCCACATGTTCAATGGACTTAGTAAACCAGCATGTACGCAGCTCACTATCTTGGGCTGCCAATATTAACCTTTCATTTCTTGTTGTAAATTCACCTCTCCTTAACCATTCCTGCGTTCATTCTTGATCAACATGAGGCTCTTCCAGAGGTTTTTTATACTTGCAACTATATTTATGTTTTTTTCCACATTTCTTGCCTTCTCATCTGATCCTTCACCTTATATTCTTTATTTTCTTTTTTAGCACATTCAGTTGCTGCCTGGTTTTTATCCACTTCTGGTTTGATTTCCATTCCTGCATGATGTCGATATGCTTCTGTTAAATTAAGCAGAGTTGTTATCTTAGATTTATTCTCCTCATGTTTCAAAACTTTCACCACATTTAGATCTTGTGAGATCAATAGATATGTGTGGAGTCCCACGATTGCAGATCTATACATGTAATCAATTTCAAGGAGACCCATCCCTCTTTCAGAATGGAGGATATATAATCTTGGTATACACTGATTTTTGTAAATCATTTGGTGAGCATGAAGCATCCTTCTTGTTTTGATATCCAATGTATTCAACACTTTTTGGGGCCAGTCAATCACTCCAAAACTATAAGTTAGGACAGGAAGAGTAAATTGATTTATAGCTTGGATCTTGTTCCTAGGTGTCAATGCTGTTTTCAGGATTAATTTAAGTCTTCTAAAGTACTCCTTACTAAGCCTTATTCGCATTTGTTCATGTTTTATTGCTGATCCTTCATCAGTTCCCAAGTATTTATACACCCCTCTTGCTCAAGTTCTTTTATATCACATTCTTTTCTCAAACTGATGTTTTTCTAGTGCTGCAATTTTCCTTTTTTAAAGGTTGCTTTTTGCACATTTGGTCCCCTTTGAATCTCCCTATGATATTTCAGATCAGGATAACAAATCAGTGCAAACAAGATTTTATTTGCTGGATGAAGCCAGAAGAGCACATATGGAGTCAGCCTTTCTCCCCTTCTCAGCCCAAAGCCATAATGACCATGGACACCTCCCTGATCAGGTGGGGGGGCATTACCAGGGAAAGACAGTCCAAGGCACTTGATCACTCATAGAGGCCAGTCTACATATCAATGTTCTAGAACTGAGGGTGGTGATTCTAGCATTGCAAGCATTTCAATCTGTTCTCCCTTCAGGAACAATTGCCATCCAGTCCGACAACATGTCAGTAGTCTAGTACATCAACAAACAAGGGGGAGCCAAGTCCTACCTGTTATGTTGAGAGGCCATGAAAATTTGGCAATGGGCATTAGCTTCCAACCACTTTCTGATAGCAATGTACATTCCCAGGGATTCCACCTTAATTGCAGACAAATTGAGCAGATGCATTCTCCTGCCTCATGAGTGATCCTTGAATCCTTTCATAGCAAAGAAGATATTCAGTTGCTGGGACCAGCCTTGTTGCAATCTATTCCCATCCCCCACAAATCACAAATGCAGCAGCTTCTTTGCCCTAATTCCCCCAAAGGGAGAGTCCCCGAGGGACGCTGTTGTAGACGATTGGCCCACGGGACTTCTTTATGCTTACCCTTCACTTCCACTGATCCCCCAATTCTTGATGAAGGCTGTTCGGTTGAAAAGCAAAGAAATCCTCATTGCACCCTACTGGCCACAACAAATTTGGTTTCCCATCCTTTGGCCTCACATACTACAGCAACCTTGGATTCTGGATCCAACTCTGGAATTACTATCACATTCATAGGGATTGACATATCTGAATGTATCGAGCCTCAAGCTGACAGCTTGGTTCTACCACTTCTGGTAATTGCCAGGCAGAACAACCTGTCCTCCCCTGTCCATCACATTCTTCTGTCTTACCATAAATCATCCACCAGGAAACTTTATCTCAGCAAATGGAAGAGATTCATAATTTGGTCTCATGAAAAGGGAATAAATCATTTTTCGGCACCACTTTCCATGGTATTAGATTTTCTATTTAATCTCCTTCATTCCGGAGCTGCAGCTTCATCCATTTGAGTACACCTGGCAGCTGTTTCCAACTTCCACAGTGGTTTCGAAGACACTTCCTTAATTTCACACCATCTATGTGGTAGCATTGTCGCTTCACAGTAAGACGCTGTCCGGTTCGATTCTCAGCTAGAGCGTCTTCTGCATGGAGGCATGCATGAATGTGCGTACCTTCATTGAAGGTTGTGCATCAGGGCTGGTAACTCGGCATGTAAGAATCAACTACCAATCATTAGCGGACCGGAGTTCTGCTGTGGCGACCCCTAACGGGGAAAAGCCAAAAGACACAACAACAACTATGTAAAACCTTTTTGAAGGGAGTTTTACATATCAGACCCCCCCCTTCAAACAGCCAGTTGAGCCATGGAATTTGACACCAGTTCTATGAGCCTTGACTCGCCCTCCATTTGAATCTGCCGTCAATTGTGACTTAAAATTTTTATCCTGGAAAATGTTATTCTTGGTGGCCATTACTTCGGTAAGATGAATTTCTGAGTTACAAGCCTTGTATATAAAATGTTTCTACATGATCTTCATAAGAACAGAATATCACTACTGACTAATCCCTCCTTTTTACCTAAGGTTATTTCTGATTTGACTATTAATCAAACAATTGATCGACTAGTCTTTTTTACAAACCATTCAAAATTTTCAAATTCAGGTGGCCTCTCCATCTTCAAATGTCACACTGAGAAAATCAAACCTAATTTCAGACTGACTTCTGATTATGTTTGTGTTTATCACTGACAGAACCCACACAGTAAAAGTAGCTGACTCCAAGTCCGACTTCAGACCAGTGACAAGTTGAGTACCACAGGGTTTGGTCCTGGGTCCTCTTCTATTCGGCATCTACTTATCTGAAGTGAAGGCAAACACAGAAAGTCTTTGGCTAACAAAGTTCGCAGATGACTGTAAACTGGGAGCCATAATAGAATCACCTAATGATGTAGACATTCTACAAAAGGGCCTCACAGATGCAGATGCTTGGTGTCAAAGTCATGGCCTCAAGCTCAATGCAAAGAAGTGTATTACTATCCCCTTTGGGAAAAACTCGATACCCATGAAGTACCACATAGGCGGTAGCTCACTAAACACTGAAAGTGTGATAAGAGACCTCGGGACACAGGTGGACAGTACTCTCTCGTTTGATAACCACATCACCACAGTAGTCAGGAAATCCTTCTACGTGGCACACCTCATCACAAAAGAGTTCTCCTCTAGGAAAAAGGAGGTCATTGTTCCTCTCTACTCATCCCTCATCAGACCCATTATAGAGTACAATGACACGTTTGGCATGTATCTCACAAGACACCTACAACAATTGAAAGGCCACAGAAATACCTCACTAAGAGGATTACCGGCTTGAAACAGATGCCATATGCAGACTGTCTCAAAAAACTCCAGCTCCACTCTATCACATATCGTCTACTCAGAGATGATCTCTGACTAACACACAAAGCTATGTAAACCCAGAGCTGTTGGACAAGCTACACTTAAAGAAATCCCAATCAATCCAAACCACATGCTCCAGAGACCTAAACCTAGTCACCACAATAAACAGAACATGCTGGTGGGATAGATTCCTGTTCTAGAGACTTCCCATACTCTGGAACAAACTACCCATTCATCTGAAGCAAAGCTCCTCATTGGCCCTCTTTAAGAAAAATCTTGACGACTGGATGGGAAATAGAAAATTCACCTCAGGGATCACTTCTGAGGCATTGCTTGACAGGGGCACAGGAAAATAATTTTCTTGGGTGGCGAAAGCCAGGGAACCTTTTTGGCTAGGCTTATATAGGCCCCAGGCCCAATAGCCTAGTACCTACCTATGAACCTATGAACTACTGCCTCAGTTTCCAGACAACTATCAAAGTTTTCCTCAAAGGAAGTGATGACGTGAAACAGGTTATTCCAGAGATAGGCAAAGCACTGCGTAATCAATCTGTCCTTCTGACGTCCTACTTATTTGTTGCTGGACACTCAGGTTATTAGTTTTAGTGTCTGTGAAGCTATTTATGTTTTGGAGGTGTAGGATTTCAGGGAGGGTTGGGGGCTTCTCAGCAGAATGCTAGACATAAATCACACTGCAGGAATCTGTAAGAGACAGAACTTTCCTCTGCATTTTTTGGTCAGGATAAAGAAATCTCTTCATCAATGAGGCCCATGTTTTGGTCTTCCAGACTTTTCTGCTGCACAACATTTTCACTGAATCACCATCAATATGAGTGAATAATGACGTGAACATTTTCTACTTAACTCTTCCAAACATGGCCTGTGCTCCTAATCCTGTGGATCAATCACTCATAACCTACTTTTTCATTTTAATGGAAGATTTTGAATCCACCACAGCCAGATGTTGTCTCAAATCTCCCTAGTAATGCAAGCTAAGAAAGGTCTGTAATAATTTACTTCAACACATTACCATTGCTGTTTTCTTTTTCCTTTACTATTACCTTGAAACATTTCATAGTATAACATCTTTTAAATAATTTATAAGCTATGTTTCATAATAATAGTTTAACCTAGAGTCACAAAACTCTTTCATTTAATCTGTGTATGTCTAAAAAAATCCCTATTCCCTTAAGGCAAAAAATGCATGTGAAATTTGCCATCTGATTTAGTCCTACAGCCTTTGGGCTCACATAGTACACATACTTATGTACTCAAAATAATCAAGCTAAATAGCGCAAACAAACATTTAATATACATAGGTAGTAACTTGAAAAATTCACTAAACTTCACTTCTTTGTTTCTTTAGTAACATTTGTAAGGAATTAATTTACACCCTGCTAACATTACTTATTGACATCATATAACTAAATGAGAAACCAGGGCCACAGGCCACAAAAACTATGCATTCTGTCAGTGCTGCACCGAAATGTGGCTACTGCTGCCATGTTGGTGGTGGGTGTGTGATGACCATATGGGTATTGCACTACTTCTCCTCTGGCCAGTTGATTGCATGGCTCATCTGTACTGTCTAAAACCTGAATTCTTGCAACATGGTAACAGCAGTGTCAATGGAAATGTCTCCTAACTTTATCAAGTCAATGTCAAATCATCATCATCATCATCCCCCTTTTTCCCATTTACATGGGGTTGGGGTATCGTACTAACTGTCGCCAACTCTCTCGATTCAGTGCGACTCTCCTGCCTTCTTCAACACTCATGCCTGACTGTCGCAGATCTTCTTTCACACAATCCATCAACCTCTTTGCTGGACGCCCTAGCTTCCTCTTACCTTCTTCGGTCTGTCCCAAATCTCCCTCACCAGATTGTCTTCTGATTTTCTACACATGTGCCCATACCATCGTAATCTGTTCTCTTTGATCTTTTCTGCAATTAGAGCTACTTTAGCTTCTGCTCTTATGTCCTCATTTCTTCGCCTGTCCCGCAGTGTGCATCCTACCACCTTTCTCAGGCACTTCATTTCCATCACCTCTAGCTTCTTCAACTGTTCTGCCTTTACTGCCCAGGTTTCTGTACCATACAGTAGTACTGGTCACACCATTGTCTTGTACACCTTACTTTTTAGCTTCTTTGGCATTCTTCTGTCATAGACTACACCTGATTCTAGCTTTGACCTCTTCATTCAGACTACCCTTCTCCTCAACCACCCCTCCCAGATACTTGAAGCTGTTTACCTGTTCCAGTATCTTCCCATCTATCTCGATTCTCAGCTTCTTCTGATTTCCCCAATCTGCTGCCATTACCACTGTCTTTTCTGTGCTTAGTTTCATCCCATGTGCCTTCAGATTTGCATTCCATTCTCCTATCCTTTGCTGAAGTTCTAGATCAGAGTCTGCCTGTAATGCCACATCATCTGCATACAGCAGCTTTGTTACTCTGACCCCTCCAACCTGTTTGCTGATGTAGTCCATTACCAGTATGAACAGCAGTGGGCTAAGAGCTGAACCCTTGTGTACACCCACTCCCACTGGGAACCCCTCAGTGAGGCCAAACACTGTTCGTACTTGAGTCACTGGGTCCTTGTACATAGCCTGTACTAATTCTACCAATGTTTCTGGGACTTCAAACCACCGCAGTACTGCCCAGATCAGCTTTCTTGGGACCTTGTCATATGCTTTCTCCAAGTCTAGGAAAGCCCAGTTTGACTCTCTCCTCTTCTCTAGTTTCTTCTCAAGTTTCTGTCTCAATGCAAACATCGGGTCAATTGTGCTGATCTGAATCCAAACTGTTCATCTCCCATCTTACATTCTACTATTCTGCGTATCTGTTTATCAATCACCCTCTCCAGAACTTTCATGCAATGTGGTAGGAGTTTGATGCCTCTGTACTGTCCACAGTTGTGGATGTCCCCTTTGTTCTTGTACACTGGCATGAGTATGCTTATTCTCCAGTCATCTGGGATATGCCTTTCTCTCCACACCGCAATTAGTACCCTCAGGAGCCATTTCTCCCCTAGCTCACCCAGCATCTTTATCATATCTGCTGTGACCTCATCTGATTCTGCTGCTTTCCCTGACTTCATTTTCCTTAGTGCTGTTCTTACTTCTTCTAAGCTGGGCTCCTCTTCTACTGTCATTGTAGGCTGTTTCTGGGGCAGTACCGCTTCTGTGGGGTTTTCTTCATTCAGAAGCTGCTGGAAATACTCCTTCCATCTGCCTTTGATGTCCTGTGGGCTGGTAAGCAGGTTGTTGCTGGAATCCCTTATGAAGGGTGTCTGACAATCTTCTTTATCTTTCTGTCTTTGCCTTGCAACCTGGTATAGTTTCTTTGTGCCCCTTACTGAGTCACTTTCCAGAAGCTGATAGAGTGCCTCTGATGCCCTAGTCTTTGCTATTGCAACTTCTTTCTTAGTTTCTTTGTTAGCCAACCAGTAGTCCTTCCTAGCTTGGTCAGTCTTTTCAGTCTCCCACTTCTTCCTGCACTCCTTCTTTCTTTTGATTATTTCCTGCACTTCTTCATTCCACCACCAGCTTTCCTTATGTACCTTATTTCCATACCTGGCTCGGCCACATATCTTTTCTGTAGTCCTAACACATGCTGTTTTTAGGCGCTGCCACTCTTCTTCACCTCCACCTATTTCCTCCTCTTCTTGGGGTGCTAGAGCCCTGAGTAACTCTTTGGACTGCTGTACTTTCTCTCCAGTCAACTTCCAGGTCTTCAGCCTGGTCTCTGTTGACCTTAGAGCCTTCTCTGACCACTGCTTGCAGCTGATTGTGGCAACTACTGGTTTATGCTGTGAACCGACTGTTTCACTGGGAATGACTTTGCAATCATGGATTCTACCCCAGTGCCTTTTCCTTACTAGGAGGAAGTCTACCTGAGTTGCATGTTGGCTACTCTTGTATGTGATCTTGTGACTGTCTCTTTCTGAACCATGTGTTGGCTACTATCAAGGCATTTGCCAGACAGAAGTCTAGAATGGCTTCTCCTTCTTTATTCTTATTGCTCCACCCATGTGGACCGAGGCAGTCCTCATATCCTGTTCTGTCTGTCCCGATATGTGCATTTAAGTCACCCATTATCAACACCAATTCATGTTGTCCTGATCTAGTAGGTCCTGCAACTGCTGTCTGAATGCACTCTTTTCCTCACTATCACAACCCTGCTGTGGGGCATAGGCTGAGATTATGAATACTGTCCTATCATTACACTGGAGTCTGATTGCCATGAGTCTGTCATTAATTCTGATGATATCCCTCACTGACTCCTGAAGCCTCTGTCTCACCACAATTCCTACACCATTTCTAGCCTGTCCACCACCTGAGTAGTAGAGTCTGGATCTCAAACCAAGTGGCTTTGTTGCACTGCCCTTCCATCTCTTCTCTTGGATACATAGGATGTCCAGCCACCTCCGTATCATCATGTCATCCACTTCTAAGCTGTGTCCTGTCAGTGAAACTACATTAAGCGTAGCAATTCTCAGTTCATGTTTGGCAGGTTGGTTGGTTTTATGTCCAGCTTTCACTCAACAGAGCTATCCCAGGTAACCCAGGCTGGGCAACTAGACACCGGCCAGCCAGTAGCCTATTGACCCAGGGCTGCTGGGCTTTTATGGCAAGCACACACTGGCCAATAGGGGCACATATACCCCTCCCACCATTAGCATGGGTCCCTGGCGTGTGTCAGAGAGTAGGCCGGGTCCTCAACCCACTTACCACCGGTAACTACCCATGCCCATTTTCTTGGCGACAGTCAACATGACTGAATCACCTAGAGCCATATTTTACACCGTCGGGTGGCTAGCCCTGCCCACGGCATGCAGTTTGTGATCCGTGTTCTCCTATCTTGAGGATACTGCGCACCACAGTAGATGCCCAAAGCGGTTGGTCTTTTTACAACTTTTCCCCCCATTGGGCACCATGTAGAGTCTGTGCTGCTGCCCACAGCTCCATTCATTGGTGAGTTTGAGATGGAAACACTCAGCATGTACCCCATGGAGACACAGACAGAACATGCAAACTCCAAACAGGCATTAGTCGGAGGTCAGGATCAAACCTTGTACCTTGTGCATTGGAGGCGAAGACCTTAACCACTAAGTCATCTGGTCTCTCCTTGTCAACTCTCCTAACTTTATCAAGTCAGTGTCAACTCTCTGCAGATACTTGACTTCAGTAGCTGTTCCTCGTGTTGTTACCTCCAGTTGTATAAGCTGTTAAACTATGTTTGTCTCAAAGAGAACTTGCAATTTCTATACATCATGCTTTCTAAAATTCAAAACATGGCAAGGCCGAACAATTTTCAGCAAGGTGAAGAGTAGCTATTTCACTAGCAATTATGGCAGCCCTTGATCTTTGCAGCTATAAAATTATACATGATTTGACTTCCATTTCACATTAAACTTTTTATAGCTAAAGCAAGGGTTTCTCCAATCAAATCATTAGTATACTCCTATATTCTTTGTTCCAGCAGGACATGAACAGGGCACAAAGAAAGTGAATGCAGTAAACATTACCCAGTGATATCAGTTGTGTTATTTTTCCTCTTCATAATGTGTCAGGGTGTTACATAACAAAAACACAGATTATGTAGTATGTTCCATAGGACACAGGCATCACAAAATTTTACAATTAAAATAGTTCTTGACAGTTTGCAGTTTGTTATTCATTATCCTGTTTAATTTATTGCACTTCCTTTACTATTTTGTTTCGTGTATTTATTCTGTAATGTTTCATTAATGCATTTATAGTGTGTGTGATGGGACTGTAAGTGAATCCCAAATGAAAGTAAGATACTTAGATTATACACCTTTGTTTACTAAACAGTCTTCTGTCTTTCTTATAGTTGCTGGCTGTCACTACAACATGGCTTCCTATGGAGTTTCCTAGCACCTGTGTGTGTGATCATTCTGGTAAGTATTAAATGGAGTTGTAACCATTCCAGCCTGAACTCTGTAGTTTTCCATATCAGCATGAAAACATAACGGTAACATATATTGCTCTTTTTTATTCTCATTTTTGAATGTAAGTATCATGTTGAAAAAAAATATATATATATATGTGTGTGTGTGTGTGTGTGTGTGTGTGTGTGTGTGTGTGTGTGTGTATGTATATGTGTGTGTGTGTATATATATATATATATATATATATATATATATATATATATTTATATATATATATATATATATATATATATATATATATTTTTTTTTTTTTTTGCTTCTAAATATTATTTATATTTTATAAAACAATTTATAAAGAAATCATCAAATTATATAGGAAGTATTTTTTTTTTAATTTTGAATCAGATACATCAGAATTATTTCACTCATCAACATGTACAACTTTTTAATGATATAAGAGGAAGAATATGTAACCTGAAAATGCCATAAAAGATTTAACATATATCATATTTAACATACTGTAAAAGTGTAATAACAGATCAGTTTGTGTTTATGGTCAAAACCATCTCTTTCTGGTGTTTAACCGTTGTTACTAACATAAATAATTGGTCAGCCATGAATACAAATTTACAGCGGCTATTCTTTGTAAAAAAATATTTTTTCTCAGCAATGACTATGACTAGTAAAATCAATAGCAACTAATATAGCTATGTATGTTTTTTAAATTTTTTTCTTTGAATCTTCATAATCTTTTATGTAGTTTTTGTCTACCTTTTAAAATGGGATATTCAGTTACGCATTCATTCTCTAATACTTGCAAAACAAAGATAACTTGCTATCACTCAGTGAAGCATTTTAACAAGCTCCTTAATTTATAAAGTCTTAAATCAGGGCCAGTACCATTCCTTAAGCCAGAACACTGAAACTTGAAACTTTCCCTAAGGTCACTTCAGCCCCTTCCATAACCTCTTACCACTGGCCATATTAGGTTACTCCCCTGATTATAGTATTTCTGTGTCTATGGGCTTAAACACGAAATTCCATTTAATATTAAATCTCAGACTAATACATTCACAATCAAAGTAAAGTAATATTTACTTAATAAAACTTCAGTGCTTTTCTGGCATAACATTAAGGACAACTACTGATTGTTCTTACTAGACATCTAAGTAAAGCATTTATTTTCTTGTCCCATTACAGGAACTGGCATATCTCATATTGTTGGAATTACAATCTGCTGTAGATATTTTATAGTTTTGTGTTTCTGGTAGTCTGACACTATTTTAGTTTTTAGGATATTCATTTTTGCACATCATGCTGTTTCTGAATCTGTCATTGCTTTGTGTTGTTCCTTTTGTATTACACTAACAGGGATGGCTGAAAATGACCCCATGTAGGCCAGTCCAATCACCTAATTAATACAAGCACAAAATCTCCATGATACATACCAGCTGCATGGTATAATGTTGCAGGTAGGCAGGGAAATATGATTGAGTGACTTACAGGAACTCCAAACTCTATTTCCTATGCTTCAGGTAATACACAGTCCATCTGAATTTAATCATTCTTGCAATACATACCTGATGAAAAACTATAAATGCTGCATACAGATTTTTTCCTTGAATGTCTCAAACCATTTGACATTGTAATTGCAGCAGAATGACAATATTCCATGAAGTAACTTAATTGACTTATATCTTGCACCATATATGCACAGAGAAAATACCCTTAATATAATATACTATGTTCAGTCCCATGAATATACTATGTTTAGTTCCATGTGTGATTCTGCAACTCCATTTAAGATCATAGAGTCAGAAGGGTTTAATTATGGGGAGCTTGTACCCCCCCCCCATCATATCAGTGCATACCATTTGTTTACCCATTAATTTAAAGATTATGGGCAAAATGGTAAAACAGAGGGTGTAAATATTTTTTATTTTACTATTTTCTCACTGTTTTCTGGCTCCCTGTATATGATCTCTTACTGTTCATCTCTTCAAGTTCTGTGATAGTCTTAGTATACAGTCATTCTGTTGTCTTCTTTCACCCAGAATGAATCTAAAAATGGTCCATGAGGATCAGTGTTTTACCTTGGTTAACAAACATATTAATTAATTAAATAAACAAACAAACAGAGACAGACATAGGCAGAGTTGTGATGTGTTAGACTTTGTTTATTAAAAAAATAATTTTAGTCAGCTGGAATGTCATTGCTGTCATGTCCAGCTTTTCATGCAGGAAGTAGTGTTTGACGGTCCTACTGTGTGACATCTGTGGGAAGATTCTATTCACCAGAAAAAGAAGAAAGGACGAAGGGAGAAGTGTTTTTGTGCATTAAGCTGTGCAGCAAGTTTTGCTTAAAGTCGAGTAAATAAAAGAGGTAAGAGTATTGTTTCTGCCATGGACTGTTTTATGGAAATGAAAAGGGGCCTGTACAGCCATTCGAGCCCCAGCTGCTTGAATTCTACTAACTCTCTGCCAGGGGCTTAAGCAGCTATTTCCCAGTACACCCACCTGTCTGAGGAGCTGCTCAAACTTGAACTTGAGTTCAGGGTCACAGCTGCCACAACTGTTACCTGCCATCAAGATCTCGTTGCAGAACTGGTAAGTAGGGAGGGAAAATGGGGAGGGGGGGGCTTTAGGTTTATGGAGAGGAGAGAAATTTTATGTTTTAGGCATTGACGTTGAGTTAGACCATGGTTAGGGTTAGGGAGGGGAGGGTGGATTTCTAGGTTTATGGATTGACTGTGATTTAGTGTAGAGTTAGGGTTAGGAAGGGGAGGGGGACAATATGTTTAGTGAGTGAACCAAGAGGATTGGGGGTTAGGGAGGGGAGAGGGATTTTAGACAGCTATCAGCAGTTGTTTTTAGGGATAAGATCATGGTTCTGGAAGGGATAGTTAGGTTAGTGGTAGTGCATGGAAATCAGGGTGGTGGGAGTTGTGGTCTTTGCCAAAATGAGAGAATGGCAGCAGAGAAGTGTGTCACAAGCTAATGGTGCATGAGCACTTTTAGTTGACCCAACTGAAATTCAACACCCTTGCCTACAATCATATTTTATAACAAGAATTACAAAATGACATCCAAATACTGCAAAGTATTAGCTATCTGGGTGGTACTTGGAAGATGTATTTTGTTTAGTTCAAATGCATAAACAACATTACTTCTCTGCTTAGTATGCTGTTTCTGTATATCATGTATCCTGCCTGTAAAAATTCTCATCTCCAATATCGTAAAGCACGTGCCAGGATTGAATTCATTTTCCAGTGCTGATGCTGGAATGCAGTATGGGGAGGTGGGATGCTGCACTCCTGATGTACCATTTTATGAATGTGACAATAAACCAACATCTCGTGTACATGGAGGAGTTGATATAGATGCAGATGATTGTATGGCACTTATGGCAAAAAAATATATATCAGAGGTTTTATTAAAAGGTACTAAATAAATGATCAATATGTATTTAGTTTTAATCAGATCAGAAATTAGCAGTATCAGCTAACACTCATGTTGCTTCACTGCCTTGCATGAAATCACACCCTTTCCAAAATATTATTTTTATCTTGTTCGTTCTTGTTTCACACTGATGTCCTATTCAGATTGCCCCTATTTGTTATGAATACTACATTGGATCTACTCTAAACATGGGCTATGGCTTATGGAATTAATAAATACATCAGTTGGAGAAGAAGAACACACAAGCCTGAAGCAGAATGGTAGCAGGATTTTTTGCAGGTGGGTGCAAACCCAGAGACCAGAGCTACAGGGTGTATAGTGCAATGAAAAAGTATGTGCCTCCCTTCCTGATTTCTTATTTTTTGCATGTTTGTCACACTTAAAGGTTTCAGATAAAAAAATGCAAATGTTAGACAAATATTAGACAAAGATAATCCAAGTAAACACAAAATGCAGTTTTTAAGTGATGATTTTATTTATTAAGGAAAAAAGCTATCCAAACCTACATGGCCCTATGTGAAAAAGTAATTGCCCCCCCCCCTTGTTAAATCAAGAAGTAACTGTGGTTAATCACATTTTTGGGAAAACTGAGTTCAATTTCACTAGCCAGACCCAGGCCTGATTACTGCCAGACCTGTTGAATCAAGAGATCACTTAAATAGGACCTGTCAGACAAAGTGAAATAGGCCAAAATATCCCAAAAAGGAAGACATTATGCAGAGATCTAAAGAAATTCCGGAACAGATGAGAAACAAAGTAATTGACATCTATCAGTCTGGAAAAGGTTACAAAGCCATTTCTAAAGCTTTGGGACTCTAGCAAACCACAGTGGGAGCCATTATCCACAAATGGAGAAAACATGGAACAGTGGTGAACCTTCCCAGGAGTGGCTGGCCTACAAAACTTACCCCAAGAGTGCAGCGACAACTCATCCAAGAGGTCACAAATGAAACCAGAACAACATCTAAAGAACTGCAGACCTCACTTGCCTCAGTTAAGGTCAGTGTTCATGACTCAACCTTAAGAAAGAGACTGTGCAAAAATGGCATGCATGGCAGAGTGTCAAGGCAAAAAACACTTCTGGCCAAAAAGAACATAAAGGCTCTTCTCACTTTTGCCAAAAACATCTTTATGATCCCCAGGACTTTTGGGAAAATATTCTGTGGACTGACGAAACAAAAGTTGAACTTTGTGGGAGGTGTGCATCCCGTTTCATCTGGCATAAAAGTGACACATCATTTCAGAAAAAGAACATCATGCCAACAGTCAAACATGGTGATGGTAGTGTGAAGTTCTGGGGCTGCTTTGCTGCTTCTGGACCTGGATGACTTGCTGTGATTGATGGAACCATGAATTCTGCTCTCTACCAAAATATCCTGAAGGAGAATGTCTGGCCATCAGTTTGTGACTGCAAGCTGAAGCACACTTGGGTTCTGCAGCAGGACAGTGATCCAAAACACACCAGCAAGTCCACCTCTGAATGACAAAAAAAAAAAAAAATGAAGGTTTTTGGAGTGACCTAATCAAGTTCCGGACTTGAATCCAATTGAGATGCTGTGGCATGACCTTAACAAGGTGGCTCATGCTTGGAAACCCGCCAATATGCCTGAATTATAACAATTCTGCAAAAAAGAGTGGGCCAAAATTCCTCAACAGCGATGTGAGACTCATTGTCAGTTATCGCAAACACTTGAGGGTGGCACAACCAGTTATTAGGTTTAGGGGGCAATTATTTTTTCACATATGGATATGTAGGTTTGGATAGTTTTTTTCTTTAATAAATAAAATCATCACTTAAAACTGCATTTTGTGTTTACTTGGGTTATCTTTGTCTAATATTTACATTTGTTTGATGATCTGAAATGTTAAGTGTGACAAACATACAAAAAATAAGAAATCAGGAAGGGGGAAAATACTTTTTCATTGCACTGTATGTGTTTACATGCTGATAATCAAGAACTCCTGCTGTATTCCACACTGTAGTACAAAAACTGATGGTACCTCTGTGGATTTATAGTGTTATGAACTTAGACCTCAATGGAACTGTAATACTGAATGCTTACAATATTTAGGGAATGGAGGGAGTGCATATATAATCACAAAGGTTATATGAAGTCCTTGTCTCCCATACAGAAATTAGGGTTGATTTTTGTTGCGTATTTAGTCTGTTCTTCTTAATCAAAATGAGCTTTGATCATGTAGCTTTTGATAATGTTTATTGTTTCCATGTTTAATATCAAATATATGTTATTTATCCAAAATGTCATGAACGAAGTACTGCCACTACATTCTGAAAGTGTTTTCCTAGCATGATATCCTATCTTAACAGAGTTTGGCACCTCACACCCCCTCCCCCTTAGCTTTAAGATAAGAGTCTTGTGCTAAGGGTAAGTAACTGATGGTGTCTACCTTCGAAAATCATCAGCAGAATCTAAAACTGTTTCTGCCCGCTGTCTCTGTGAGAGTGTGAAAATGTTTTCCTGACTTTCAAAGGCAATGTAAGCCAGTAAATCACTTTGCGTTCCTACACTGTTTTTTTTTTTTTTTTTTTTTTTTTGTAAGTATTAGTGCATGGAGAAGTCCCTGTGAGGGTCTCGGACCTTTTTCATCTTTACTCAGGAAAACTCATTCTTAATATAGATAAAATATCCAAATATTCCTCAAATTGTCTATGGCATGATCCCAGTTATTTATTTATTTATTGTTTTCATTTGTTTACCAGGAAATTCTGACTGGACACAGGTCCTTTTTCAACGGAGGTCTGGGGAGAAGAGCTCCACACAAAAATATATCAACAACAGAATTACATGAAGAACAATTGTTATACATACAATAGCAAACCATACATGCAATAGCAACATCATAAAAACAACAGAGTTACATTTAGAACAATTGTTATACATACAGTAGCAAACAGTACATGCAGTAGCAACATTGCATACACAGTAATGATCAGAATATTCCAATATCTAGCTAGAGACTACTAATAATGGTAATAAGTATATTCAGGTAGTAATAAACTCAAAACAGACACTGGTAGAAACTCATAGACATGTCAGATATTGCTATAAACTGTGACAGATATAAAGCAGAATTCCACAAGATGGTGGAACAAGCTGGAAGGGCTAAGAGGAATAGCAGGGGAAGAATGAAGGAGTAAAAATGGAGATTGAAGAAATGGTAGAAGTAGTGAAAAGTAGGTAGGTGTAAGGTAGCTGGAGATGTATTTGGAGGTGATATGAAGTGAGGTAGTTAAGAATGTTAGAAGAGTGTCTGAGAGATTGAGTAGGGGAGGGGAGGGAACAGTGAAAGCCAGAGGCTGTGTAGGAAAGAGTGCAATGAGCCAACAGCAGGAGGCAGTGTGGATGGGACAGGCGAGGGGAAGGAGAGGTAAAAAAGATGGGTAACTTGTCAGAATTGCTGCGTGGACATAACCAGTGACTTTTTTAAGTGAGTTTTTAGTGCAGGTTTGAAATGATTGCATGAAGGTAGTGTGGTTATGGGGGGTGTTCCAGAACCTGGATATTGTGCAGGAGAAAAGAGCTTCTCCAGCTGAGTATTTGGCTTTGGTTACTAGAAGTTGATTTTTGCTGCTGGAGTGTAGTGGTCTAGTGGTACAGTAGGGCTGGAGAAGATTTTGAAAGGATGGGACTTTAAGAAGATGGCTCACTAACTTGTGAGTAAGCGAGAGTTAATTCAGGTGAAGAAGTTGAGGGAGTTCAAGCCAATCAAGTTCTCTAAGTGAGATACAGTGGTGGCTGCGATAGGATGCTCCAGTGGCAAACTTAGCAATTTTGTTGTAGCAAGTCACAAGCTTGTTTATGTCTGTTTGTCTAAGGTCGGTAAGTATAGGAGAGGCGTACAGTAAAGTGGAGATAAGCTCTGAACTGGCAACAGAAATTCTAGCTGTTTTGGTGAGGAATTGTTTGTTTCTGTACAATGCCCCTAATATTTTGTAAACTTTTTTATGGTTAGAGAAATGTGAATGTTGAATCTGAGATAGATGTCAATCTCAACACCAAGTAGTTTGGTGTTTTCTTTTGGGGAGATGATGGTATTATCATTGGCTAGAATATTAAAGTGAGGGTTGGTTAGGTTAGATTTTGTGGGTTAGAAGATGAGGACTTTAGTCTTGTTCAGGTTGAGTATTAACTGGGCATTAAATAACCAAATATCAACAGAGGGAAAGCTTCCTGTGTGATCTTAAGGAGTTCTGGTATAGTTGGGGCTGAGCAGATGAGGATGGAGTCATCTGTATATTGTATGAGAGAGGTCTGCTTGGTGGCTGTGACTAGATTATTGTTGAAGAGTGAGAATAGTAGGGGTCCAAGGATGGATCCTTGGGGAACACTGAATGTGACAGGAAGTCAAGGAGATAGGTCATTATGCCAAACAACAAACTGTTGGCGGACAGTTAGCTAGCTGTGAAACCAGTCTGTAGCTGATTGTGAAAAGGATAGGTTAGTGAGAACAGAGATTAGTTGTTTGTGTGAGACCATGTCAAATGCCTTAGATCCAGGAATATGGCAGAGGAAAACAGACTATTATTTTTATGATGAAGGATAGTGTTAGTGAAAAAGAGCAAGGCGGTAGTAGTGCTGTGGAATGGCCTGAAGCCATGTTGGGTGTTGGAGAGGAGGTTGTTTGTTAGGAGGTAGTACAGGACTTGAGAATGAATGCATTTCTCAAGTATTTTGGAAAGTGGAGAAAGGATGGCTATGGGGCAGGAATTGGAGAGTTCAGTGGAGGAGCCACCTTTATGGAGAGGTATGATGTGGGATATTTTCCACAGGTATGGACATAGCATTCTGATAAGGACCAGTTAATCAAGATAGAGACTGGGTAGGCTAGGGCTTCGGCTGCTGTTTTTAGGTATTCGCAGGGAAGTTTGTTAGCAGCTGGTTTTGTAGGCTAAAGCTTCAATAGAAGTTTTTTTTATGTTGTAGGTAAGTGCTGGAGTAAATGAAAAGACAGTGGGCAGAGTATTTGGCTTTGATGTGGGTAGGGTGGAGAGGGGGTTGTGCTGTTAAGTCAGAGATAGAATGGTTTCAGTAAAGTGTTTATTGAATGAGGCAGCAATACTGTCAGAGAAGGGGAGAGTTGTAGGTGGTGGGGTGCCAACTTTACCTGGGTGGAGAATGGAGTTTATGGAGGACCAAAACTGCTTAGGGTTGTGATGGGAGGAGTTTAGGGCAGACTGATAATATTGGGATTTATCATCCCTTATTTGCTTTTTGACCCTATTGCACAATTCTAGGAATGACTGTCTAGAGGACGGGGTTTTTGTTAAACACCAGTGTTCCCAGGCCCTGTCTCTGATTTTCATTAGTGACCTAGTGTCTTTTTGTAGCCAAGGGGAGTACCGTACCTTAAACCTGGCATTTCTTATGGATGCATGTGTATTTAGGATGTTTAGGAAGGTGCTGTTGAAGAACTGAACAGCTTCATCCAGACTGAAGTAACCAATTACAGTTTTTAAGGGATGAGATAAAGGTGAAAAGGTTAAAGTTTACCCTGTTTTGTGTTTGTTGGTAGATGATGGGTTTAGCACTATTTAAGTGATGTTTCAGAAGGAATGTTGGAGTATGGTCACTGAGGATGTCTGGTGGATGGTCAGCTAAGTATTACTGGGGACTTTATTGACTAATATCCAATCGAGAGTAGAATATTTGTTAGAGTTTTTATTTGTCCGGGTAGGTAACTATATAAGTTGGGAGAAACCATGAAGGTTTAAGTGGTGGGCTGGATGATTGTTGCTACAAGATAGCCAGTCGATATTAAAATCACCTAGAATTATGGTTTCGTGGGGAAGAGAATGGCTAGCCCAACTGAGGAGGTTTTCCAGGGGTGAGATGTTATGGCTAGGTGGGAAGTAGCATCCAATGATGTTGACTGATTTATTTGGGTTTAGTTTGAGGTTTGCATGTAGGATTTCTTGATTTCCAATTTGGGGGGGGGGCTCGTGTTAAGGATCTGGATGTTTAGGTGATGTTTAAACATTATAGCAACACCACCCCCTTTTAGATAGCCTATCCACACGAAGTAGGTTATAACCTGTTGGGAGTATTTCCTCACTTTTAATGTGAGGAGTGAGCCAGCTTTCAGTCAGGAAGAGTATATCTGGGAAGTATAAAGCTATGTTGGGGTAGAGGTCATTGGCTTTATTAGTTATACTTCTGATATTTAGACTCAGGAGGAGGAGGTCAGATTTTTTTTGTCGTATGCTAGTTGTGAGATGGGTATTAGGTGCAGAGTTGGAAATGTTTGGACCAGGGTTAGGGTTGATGTCACCAAGGAGGGCTAATTTCAATAGGGCAGTATACATACATTTTATAAATCTAATAATTAGTTTGTCATAGTTTAGGGATATTTTTTAAGGGTTATTCTTATTAGGGGTAATATTTAATTATCAACTGTTGGTATGGTGATATGTGCCTATTCCTACTAATGCCTGATTCTTGTGCACACTGTTTACAATTATAATTTTTGAGTTATTTTACTGATGGTATTTCCAACCCTCTCTTCCCTGAACTATAGCTGTATGCATGACTGAAGAATGTAAAACCTAGTTTAGTTGTCCTTGGACAAGATATGATGTACCATGAGTATAAAGATTGGTTGTTTATAGGTTCATAGGTATGTAGCAGGCTATTGATCCTTTTAGGCCATTTTAAACCTAGCCAATTTCCCTTTTTTGTGCTTGAAATAACCTATCCCATTTGGTTATAGGTTAGCCTAACCCATCCAACAAACGTTGGCGCTGGATATTGTCACTGCTGAAGTAACACCTTGACCCCATGTGCAAAAAAAAAAAAAAAATAATTCCTCATGCAATAGGGAATTTTCTTCCATGCTAACTTGGAATTTCCATAATCTCAGTCCCTTTGGGGCCCTTGTAAACCATAGGCATTTGTTAAAATAAGAAGTTTCTAATGGAAAGTTTCAAGAATTTGTGTTCATAATCTGGCAACTTTGACTAGCTTGAAGAATATTAGGAGTTAAATTAAACAAAACTTGGGTGCCATAACCATTTATCAAAATTAAATTTGGTGTCATAAGTTATTTGAGCACTTACAGCTGGTCATCTGTGCCAGCATCAAAATGTTTGTAAATGCTTTCTGTGGATCTGGAACTTCTTAAATAAGGAGAACCAGCAATTTTGTTATTGCAATTAACTGTTTCACTCTCCATCTTGTGAGTAGCTGGCACATGTTCCATAATTTGTTGCAATAGCATAGTCAAGTCCTCTGGCAATAGATTCTCCTGGTGACTTCCGAAGGATATGTTTGAAGCTGCCATCATGCTGGAAATCTGCCTCACACAAAACCACAGCCACTGACAGTGGCAAGAATTTTTAACCAAAACAGGAAATCCAGCGGGTGCTGTCCAGCCCAGTGTAAATGTGCCACTCACATTTGGAAGTCAGGTGAAACTATTTCAAGGTACATTTAAATTGTAATAACATGATCAGTCTTCATTTAAAGCAAAAACACTAAAAGTTGGCACCAGTTGCACCATTTAATTAGTTCCAGATCCACGGAAAGCAATTACGAATTTATACAGAAATTTTATGCTAGAACCAGCAAGTCTGTAAGAAACCTTTGCAAGCTGTTAAATTTGAACCTTTTTCTCTCTTAAGATATCTTCAGAACTTAGATATAATTTAGTCAGATGCACTTTCTGGAGCAACATTTTTCATATTAATATGGATATATTTGAAAACAGTGACAATAAATCCATCCATCCATCCACAGCCCCTTATTTTCCATTTTTTGCACATCGGGTCAGGGTGTCACTTCAAACGTGACAGTCATCTAGATCCAAAGTTTACACCACCAGGTGGCTAGCCCTGCTGCTGTAGTTCATCCACACCACACACCCACATGCACACTCGCATCTATGACCAGTTTAGTGCGTCTAGTCCACCTACTGCATGTCTTTGCAATGTGGGAAGAGACCCCTGCAAACACAGGGAGGACATGCAGACTCAACATGGAAGACACCCCAGCCAAGAATCGAATGGGGAACCCAATTGAAATAGTCATCAGAAGACCAGTGAGGATGGGTATACCACATATATGATTTTTCTACAGTTATACAGTAGTGTTCATTTCTTGGAAGTGTGTGATAAATCTAAAAATGTTGTTTTCTAGTATTTGAGTGGTAATGGAGTTTTTGGCAGATGCTGCTGAGACAAGAGGATGGTAGAATTCAAGCTGAGATAGTTTAATTCCTTTCTCTGTTGCAGCTCTGGTTTGGTATGACAGAAAGCGGAATATATTTTTGCCCAGAATAGGAGGGGGTTCAGTTTTGTATGTTTTTTTTTGTTTGTTTCAAAATGAATGATAAAACTGAGTGAGACATCTAACCAGAGACTAAGGTACTTGAAGGAGGATGCTGCATCAAGGGATCATGAGAGATTTGCCATGAGACAATTGTATCACTGAAAAATGCAGATACTCCTCCTCATTTAAATGTGGGTTTGACGGTATGGTAGGCACTGTGCACAGGTATATAATGAGTGTTTTCACTACAATGAAACCAAATCTGTGTAGTTACATAAATATGGATGTGTTTGAGTGTTAGAAGGGCCAGAATTGTGGGTATCCTTTTGCTTATAGTCCTAACATTAAGTGGAGCCATGATGCATGGAATCAGAATTAGGATTTACTACATTACAGAGTCTAGGAGATAGACAATTCCCAAATAAGGCATTATGGGTGCAATAAAAAGTTTCAGTCATTAGGCAGAGGCCATATTGGAAGAGGTATAGGCCAGCTCTGATGAATCAGGCAGACCTGTCCAATATCTCCTCCATCACTTACATATGTTGGATCATCTTAGATGACAACAGCTACTCAGCCTGTTATTTAAGGTAATTATTTTTGTATTTAATGTCTTTCTTGGTGATGACAGGATACTATTCAAGATGAATTCACAGCAAACTGTATCTTGCCCTCCTGCATGTTCTTCTGGAAGATCTCCTAAGATCACCCTCCTCAATTAACTAAGACCAGATTGTCCTTATATTTGCCAGGAGGGAACGAGGGACCTAACAGCCCTTGCTACATCATGGATCCTGGTTCTGCAACAATACTTTGCAGTTTACTGCCACCCTGTTCTTGTCTAGTCTGGTGAGGGTGGAGTCTGTGTACCTAACTGTGCAGTCTACTGTGACTATAAACTATTTTCACATGAGTCTGGCCCTTGTGGATCTTAAGGGATTAGGTTCACATCCCTAGTGACTCTTGGATGGTATATGAACCAGATACAGGAAAGGATGGCATGGGCATGAAGCTGCAGCATGACCTAGATGCTGATTTTTCTTCATTTAAGTGGGAGGCTTGAACAGAGATTTCTATAGTGACCTCAGTATAAAGTGAGGGTATGTCCTGTGCAGTGTAAATACCCTGCTTACTGAAGGAGGACTGCAATGAGTGATTAACCTTTTGTTTGAATAAGTACTCACTTATCTTACAGGTGTTTTTTGAGATAACAATAATGGATTAACAGTAAGCTTGAGATTTCGCAAGGCTGTGAGATGCAATCAGGATAGCCACTGAAGCACTACAGTCAGGCGTTTATCTCATACTGACCAGAGAAGGTGAAAAAAAGGTGAAATGTGGTACTGCATAGATAGCTGGATAAGGGATACAAACAAAATCAGACAACTGTAGTAAAACTCTATAAGGCAGATATAATGCATTTGAAAGAGGTATGACTCAACTGAATAATCAGGTATGTGTTAAATTTTAATAAGCAACATCCAAAATGTAAGTTTGTAAAATAACGGGACGTGTGATAACTTCTGACACCAAAGTACTATACAAGCTAAAAAAGTTATAAACTCTAGAATTAAAGGAAACACATTTTGCCAGTTATTATATGAGAGGTATTAATGCTATAGTCTGAAATCTAAAATTTATAAAATTATTGGGGAAGCTAAATTCAACCTGCACAATGTAATATTAGAAACAATATAACATGATAGGCAGAATTTCTGAAGATATAGTGAAACTACAGTGAACGCAAAATCTAACCACTACAATTCAGTGATAGGAATAGGTCAAACTATAAGCATGATCTATGAAAATAATCAACCACAACAGGGCTGTGGCAGCTTCAAGTCATAAGAAATAAACAAAGAAGGAAGTGCTGAGTCTATAGTAAACACTGTATTATAGATAACAGTGGTTTGTACTCATACCTAGTAGAGTCATGTAAGTGGAGGAGACCAGTTAGCATAATTGTTAAAGTCTTGTCCTCCCAAGCACAAGGTACAGGATTTAATCTTGACCTCTGGCCATAGCCTGTATGGACTTTGCATGTTGTCCCTATGTCTCTGTGGGGTTCCTTTCGCCTGCCAAAAACATGTTCAGTGCTTCCACCTCAAACTCACTCACCCAAGGGTGCAGTTGTGGGCAGCAGCACAGCTGGTGTCCTGTAAGGGGAAGAGTTGAATAAACCAACCCCTCTGGCATCAGCTATGGTGCACAGTATCCTCCAGAACACGGACAACAGGACTACATGCTGCATCAGGGCTAGCCCCTCAGTGGTGTAAAAATTGGCTGTAGATGATGTGGTTGTGTTGACTAATGTCACAAAAAGGGCATGAGTATTTGCTTGTGATAAGTGGGTTGAGGACTTAGCTTACTCCGACCTATGCCAGGGAACCATGCTAATCATGGGAGGGGTGTATGTGCCTCTGTTGGCCAATGTGTAATAATATACTGGTTGTCCATTGTCCATTTGCCCAGTTTGGGTTACTGGGGGCTAACAGTATAGCTCTGTTGAGTAAAAGCTGGATGTAAAACTAATCAGCCTGCCAAAGATGTGGAAAAGTGTAAGTTTACTGACAGGATGCAGCTTGAGAGTGTGTATGACACGATGGTAGGGAGGAGGTTGGATATCCTATATATCCAATAGACAATATGGAAAGGCATTGCAGTTAAGACACTTGTCTTGGGATCCAGAGTCTACTACTTAGGAGGAAGACAGATTAGAGATGGTGTGAGATTTATGGTGAGGGAGAGGCTTCAGAAGACAGCAAGGGATGTCATCATGGCACTCAGACTCCAGTGTAAAGATAAGGCAGTATTCATAATCTCAGCCTAGTGACAGTGAGGAAAAGAGTGCATTCATACAGCAGTTACTGGATATACTAGATAAAGCAGGACAACACGAGTGTTGATAATGTGTGACCTGAGTGCAGATATCTAGACAAACAGAACAGGATATGAGGACTGACTGAATCCACATGGCTGGAGCAACAGGAATAAAGAACAGACCATTCTAAACTTCTGCTTGGCAAATGACTTGGTGGTGGCCAACATATGGTTCAGCAAGAGAAACAGTCACAAAATTGCATACCAGAGTGGCTAACATGCAACTCAGGTGGACTTCCTCCTAGAAAAGAAAGGGTAGAGGGGTAGAGTCAGCAATTGCAAAGTCATCCCCAATAAAACAGTTGTCCCAAAACATAAACTACTGGTTGCCACAGGCAGCTACAAGCAGTGGATAGAGACGACTCTAAGGTCAAGAGACACTTGGCTGAAGACCTGGAATTAACTGAAGTGAGATTGCAATAGTTCAAGAAGTTACCCAGGGCTTTATCACCTCAGGAAGAAGGGGAAATAGGTGGAATGGAGAAGAATGGCACTGCAGAATAGATATGCAGGCCAGCCAGGTATGGAAATAAGGTACATAAGGAAAATGGGTGGTGAAATACAGAAGTCCAGGAATTCATCAAAAGAAAAGAGTTCAGGAAAAAGTGGGAGATTAAAAAGATGGATGAGGCTAAGAAGAAATACTGATTGGCTAACAAAGAAGCTAAGAGAAGAGTTGCAATAGCAAAGATCAAGCATCTGTGTCATTATGGCTACATTTTATCCAAGCATCTCTGCTAATAATTCCATTTTCCATCCATGTTTTGGCATTGTAAACTGCTTTGTGAACTAAGTGTTGTGGCATAGCATTGCACTTGTAAGTACCTATATTTTTTAAGCATAGTCTTGTATCTATAAGTATGTTTTGTTCATTGCTTTTGTGATCATATTCACTCAGGCTGTGCCTGCAAATGGTCCACTGAGATCACAGTGCTATCCTGATAAACAAATATAAATAAATAAAATAAGTAAATCTGTGACCACAACAACCATCCCTTAAAGCAAGTCTCCTCTTTCAAGAATCTGGGGCTGTGGCTAGACCTGTCATTCAACTTCCACCTGCTTCTTTATAATACATGTAAACAAAGAATCCCCTACTTTTCCAGGCAAAAAATATCACTTTTTCTCACATAGATCTACA
Organism: Protopterus annectens; assembly: GCF_019279795.1. Classification (NCBI taxonomy): domain Eukaryota; kingdom Metazoa; phylum Chordata; order Ceratodontiformes; family Protopteridae; genus Protopterus; species Protopterus annectens. The sequence continues at coordinate 1,638,256,533 of NC_056743.1, read as the reverse complement.
ACAGGGAAAGGAATCCTACTACCTCAGTTCAAATTCAGCCTATTTCTTATATCAGTAGCTTTTACTAAAAACTCCACCACTATTTAAATACTACAATTCATTATATACTCCAAAAAATGAACACCATTGTATAAAACTAAAAAAGGCAAACTAGCTCCCAGTTAACCAACAAGCTGACCTGTCCTAGGATCTCTACTGCTCCAACTCCTGCTTGAACATACACGCCCTACATTAACCTTATGACTAATAAGACATCCCCCCACATATTACCTTAGAATCTTGAACCACTCAAGCCCTAAAATACAAATCCCACACTTCAACCTACATATCTCTGGCCATTTATTTTTAATTCTCAGGCCCAAATTGTGGAAGTCCCTCCCACGTGAAATTAGACTCATCCACATATTCCAAGTTTTGTTCTGTACTAAAACTACATTTAGTTAGACAGAATGTGTCCAGTCTAACTCAGCCCATAAGATCCTTTTCTCCTTTTGTAATTTATTCTACTATTTTGAAGCTTTTATACATTTTGTGAATTAAAACATTGGATTTACTATATATCCAAAGAATTACTCTATGGTTATACTGTTTTACTGTCATTTTTGTGTTATTGTAGTGTTGTCTGTTCTATATGTCTGGTCAGCTTTAATCCCAGGCTGACTAAAATTGTTCAGAATTGATCAGTGCTCTACCCCAATAAACAAATTCAAATAAATAAAATCATATGATTAGTGGTTTTACGCTGTGGTGGTGCTGCGGTAGCAATGTCACCTCACAGTAAGACGTTGTCCTGTTCGATTCTCAGCTAGAGTGTCTTCTGTGTGGAGACATGCGTGAATGGGCGTGCCTTCGTTGAAGGTTGCGTGTCAGGGCTGGCAACTCGGCATGTAAAAATCTACTGTCAATCATTAGTGGACTGGAGTTCCACTGTGGCGACCCCTAACCGGGAAAAGCCGAAAGACACAACAACATATGATTAGTGGTTTATGTCTGTCTAGAAATACAAAGGTTTTTTTTTTTTTTTTTTTCTGCTGAAAAAGTGATACAAGTGACTATGTTGATAGTTTCACCTCACTGTATGGTTTATCTTATCAGCAAACAAACCTCTTTAAGAACCATAGTTATGGCTCATGCATGTAATACTGAATGTGTCAGGAATCACTTTTTCTTTTTTTCTGTCTTACAGGTGAATTCTGTTTTCTTCATCATCACAGTGTGGAAATTAGCAGAAAAATTTTCAAGTCTCAATCCTGAGTTATGTAAATTTAAAAAAATAAGGTAACATTTTTACTACTACACATATTTATTTATTACTTATTTGACATTTGATAACCAGGAAAGTACAATTGGGTTTGAGCCCATTTTTAGTGCAGGCCTGGGGAGAAACACTTCTCAAATAAAAAGTGAGATATAACAAAATGCAATAGATTATTTGGCATAGCATTTTACAAATGAAAGCAGAAAAAATGTATAAACAAGCATTTGTATATGAGAAGCTTGATGGACAAAATAACATATTTGTAGAGACAATATTTCACTAATAATTACAAATGGTAAGTAAAAAGATAGTAGAGAAATATGGTATATAATGAGATTTTATAAGTAAATCTATAGTTAAATCTATAGTTTGGGTAGTATATATGGAAACATTGTAGGCAGCTTATATAAAAACAGATCCAAGTGATTTAAGCATTCATTCTGTGTAGAAACTTAGGGAAGTTGAAAAGGAAGAGGTGGGTGAGTGCTATAGTGAACATAAAGGTTGATTAGAAATGGAGAAAGTGAGTTAGGGTGAAGGGTGGTGGAGGGGTGAGTGGAGAGAAAGTTATAGGAGACAAGTTAAGTGGATATGGGAAAGCTAGCTAGATGTGAAACAGGGGAATATACATGACTTAAGAAGGAACTTTTTTAGTACACATTTACATTTTTTGAGGTTTGGTACAGCTCTAATGTCAGTAGTTAAGGCATTCCAAAGTTTAGCAACAGTATAGGTGTAAAGGCATTGTCCAGCTGTTTTGTTTGGTCTATGTAGATTTGGTAGTTGTTTATCATCAGAATGCAGAGCCCTGGTGGGTATATAGATTTGTAGAACTGGGTTTAAAGCAGATCATTTTTCAGGTTGATAAAGGATTTTGTGGGCTGTTAGTTGGAGATAGTTTAGATGATTAGGGAGTTCAAACTAGCTAAGTGCACTAAGAGCAATGCATTGATGTTTATAATAAGATGTCTCAGTAACAAATTTAGCAATTTTATTGTAGCAAGATTCTAGTTTATTTTTTATGTAATAGGAAGGTTGGCCAGAATGAGGGCCCCATATAGTAAACTGGGGAGTAGGTAAGTCGTGGCAAGAGTAGTTTTGGTGGCTATGTCCATGACGTTTTTGTGCATGTAGAGTCTACGTGTTTTGTATGTGTAGATCAAAGAAAAAATTTGTTGTCTATTGTCACTCCTAATAATCTGGCATGCAAAACCACTTCAATCTCAATGTTATTTAGTGAATATATCTTAAAGTCAGATGTGTGTGTGTTTTGGTGTAAAAAGGAGCAGTTTTGTCTTATTAGGGTTAAGCAGTTGTGCACTGTTGAGCCAAGATTCTATGGAGGTGAAGACAATTTGAGTTTTTTGTTTTAGCTGTGCTAAGTTATTAGAGGGTGAGATAATAGTAGAATCGTCTGCATACTGGATTAAGTAGCTTTGATGGGAGGCAGTAAGACTGTTTATAAAGGTGTTGAAGAGTAGAGACCCTATAATGGATCCTTGATGGATTCCTGTGTTATTGGGTAGATATTCGGAAAGACACCTTTACCATTTTACACATTATTATCTGCCAGACAAATATCTGGTGAGCCACTGTTGGTAGGATAAAGAACAGTCTAGGGAAGACGTTTTTGCAAGAGTTTGGGGTGTATCAAAAGCCTTGGAAAGATCAAGAAGTATTACTGAGGTTATTTAGCCAAAGTCTCTTGCTTTATTCACTGTGTCCATAAATGAGATTAATACAGTTGTGCTGTGTGCAGGCCTGAAGTCATGCTGGGTAGGTGTCAGAAAATTGTTATGTGTATGGTCGCCCAGGAGCTGTTTGTGTACACATTTTCCAACAATTTGGATAGGGGAGAAAGGATGGCAATGAGTCGGACATTTGTTACATCATTAGAGTTCCTTCCTTTGTGCAAGGTAATGATGATAGATCTTTTCCTGAGGTATGGGACATAGGATTCTTTAATGACTCTATTTATTAGAGCGTTAACAGGGTATGCAATAGCATCAGCAGCAATTTTCAAGTATTCAGAAGGGAGGTTGTCAGTAGAAAGAGAGCAAGGTGTTGGTTTGAGTAGTAGTTTATTTATGTAGCTTGTGGGTACTGGTTGTAAAGACAGGAAAGGAAGTTATGAGTCTGTTGAAGAAGTATCTAGAGGGGGGAGGGAAGAAGATGCAGTGTGATTTGAGGATGTTCATAGGTTCATAGGTTCATAGGTTGGTACTAGGCTATCAGCCCTAGGGCCTATACAAGCCTAGCCATAACAATTCCCTGGCTATTTCTTCCCACATTATTTACTTTCCTGGACCCCTGTCTAGCAGGGCGACTGACGTGATCCCTGGGGTGAATTTCCTTTCTCCCATACAAACGTCAAGGTTCCTCTTGAAGAGGTCCAAAGAGGCACTCTGCTTGACATGTATGGGCAATCTATTCCAGAGTCTGGGGAGTCTCTGGGTCAGGAACCTATCCCTCCAGCATGTTTTGTTTATTGTGATGACAAGGTTTAATGTTATAGCAGTAGATGGGCTGAGCTTATTTGTGGTAGTAGGACTAATGAGCTTACTAGGGTCATTATCTAAGTTAGCTATACTGTCTATAAAGAGGTTGTTAACATATCTGCTGCTTGGAAGGGTGATTTGTCTATGGATGCAGATGGGTTTCTCCTGGTGCCTGGGGTAGGAAGTGAAGGGATGGTATGCCAAAAGTTTGGGGGTTATTTTTGTGTACTGTTAATTGTTGTGAGAAGTACTACTTCTTATCACTGTTTACTATTTTTTTTAAATGTGTCATGTTTATTTTCCTTTCAGCTAAAATAAAAAGTAATCCACCGTTTCAAATGTGTGAGCTACATAATGATATTTAATGACAAGTGAAAGCTCACTAGACTTCCTTTCAAGTTACATATAGATATTTTTGTGCCACACATTTAAATGGTAGAAAAAATTTCAAAAAGAAGCAGTTTATAAGTGCTAAACAACATCATATGTCAGATGCTATACATTTTAGTAGATCTCACTCTGAATTCAAGTTAATAAAATGGAAGTCATAGCTTGTACTGAAGCCTGTGTTTGAACCTGGCTAAATTTTAAACATTGTATTTCAAAAGTGTTGCTTTTTGCTCCAAGTTTTCTGAATAAAAGGGAATGAAAAGAGCTTCAGGTGTTGTGCTAAAACTAAGAACGTGTTATGCTTCTAAACAAATTTGATGGTGTCTAGATCTAGAGATATTATTGTTCCTCTTTACTCAGCCCTCCTTAAAGCAGTCTTTGAATATAATGTCCCCATGGCATGTATCTGTCAAAACACATGCAACAGTTGGAATGCCCACATAGTTGCCTTACTAAAAGGATACAAGGTCTAAACAACATGTCCTACATGGACCCACTCAATGTCTTGTCACTATACTCGGTATCCCACAGACTCCTATGAGGTGACCTGTGTCTGCCATACAAAGCATCCTCTGCAACATCAATTGAATGTTTTGGAGGGGCAACTGTCTCTCACAGAGGATATGGCTGCTCTGGAACAGACTCCTCATCCACATAAAACAATGTTCATTCCTGTCCATATTCAAGTGCAACTGGATGGGAAACAGAAAGTTTACTCAAGGACTGATGACTGTAGTACTAATGGACAGAGGCAACTCCTAAATGCTTTATCCCATGCATGGGTCTCCTCAAATTATCTGTGGTATGATCCATTGTTTTCTCATTACGAGTAATATATAACTATCGGCCACTGGGATGGGTTGGTTTTGTTTTTGTCAGTATTTTAATATGTTAGAATTGGTGTATAAAAGATAGTTTAATTTGGTTTTGGGATGAAGGAGTTGAAGAAGAGGGAGAGAAAATACCTTTTCCTTTTTCATTGATCTTTTGTAAGTTCTAAGGTAGCATAAGTAGTAATAACTTGGTGTGGGCACAGAACCCTCACTATCACTGGATGTAGGCTGGCTTAACTCTGCAAATTATTTTTTATAGTATATGGCATTTTAGCAACTGTTTTAGAATTCAATAAATGTTATTATTAGCACTCTTAGTTATGATTGTTTGTGTCCTGACTAAATGAGATGCAGTTAATCATGATAATTTAGAGATTAAGTTGCTTGTTTTCTAGCAGAATTAAGTATTTTTTCTCCTGTAGCTGTGTGATCTTAAATTTTGAATCAGATAAGGGAGAGGTAGTCTCATACGTGGGAGATAGGAGGAGGCATGATAGATGTCTTGTTGTAGAAATACATGAAAAATAAAATGCCTCATTTTCACTTCTTTCAACTTTATCTGTGGGTTTCAAAATTTGCATAGCAAAGTTGCAGCTACTTAAGGTTAAACTTTATCTTAAGTAAAAATACAACTCTGTATTGAGTTTCAGTTTGTTTGCAATACAAATCAAACACATTTTATGGTTCTTCTTTAGAAAGTAAACCATAGATTCATGTGGAAATACCAGTAGACATGTTTTATGTTGTGTTCTGACATTTTCAAGTGTTTTGTCATTTTAAGACTCAAGTATATAATTCACAATACTTCAGCATGAAACCCTGTATGCTTGCCACAAATTACTGAGGAAGACATGCAGTCACACAGGCACACACACACACACACACACACACACACACACACACACACACACACACACACACACACACACACACAGACACACACACACACACACACACACACACACACACACACACACACACACACACACACACACACACACAAGCACACAGGCACGCATAAATGCCAGTTAGATAATTTGTAAAACAAAATTTCCTCACTTTCCTTACAATATCACTGAGCTGCTATTGTGTACCAACATGACTATGAAACAAAGTGTAGTAGTTCCTTAAAAGCACTGCTAAAGTAGTATTAGGAAGTGACTGATTTATTGTTGTCTTAAAAGTGATGTGAGTTGCATAAGATTGTTATGGGTTTCAAGATGGTATTGTGGCTAAAGTGTACATACAATAGGGTAGTATGTTGTTTGTGGCACTGCAGTTGCAGCTGTGTGCCTACAGGATCCATATATGACAGTGGTTATGACTGCAGAAATAGTGACCAACACTGATTTTGCATTTCTATGTGTGGACTGTCATTGGCTATACTATGGCAGGGAACAGGAGAATGTTGATAACTGTCAAAAGTGACACATATTCAACATAGCTATTCAGTATTTTGGATGATGAAGGCAGAAAAGAGGTCTTTGCATGGACATTTGCAGGAGAGAATTTTTAATAGCTGTAGGCATATTTTGGTGCATCACAGCAACAAACATTCACAGATTAGCTCGAGGCTTGAACCTCCTTGACAAAATTCTTTTGTTCATCAGCCTCAATGGACTTCATGCAGTAAGCTCCCTTTAACCATTCTCTCTTGACTGAAGAGCTTAGGATAGGAGGAAGTGTGCTTTTGTCTCTTACCCTAAGGTGGATGCATCCTAAGATTCTTGATCCATCCTTCTTTTAGATTCTTTGGATGACCAACTGAAGCCTATGAGTGCTCAGGCTGACTCCTAAGTCCAGTCCATTGAGTTTTGTGGTCACAGACAGGGCTACTTCACCTTGTATTCACTTCCTGGGTCCAGCCCCCCGGTCTTCTAGGCAAGCAGACTCCAGTTGAGTAGTCTGCACCTGGCCATCCTACAGTAGGACTCACATTTCAGGGCCTATACTTGAAGTAAATATTTGATATCTGATGAGGGCCTGAGTCTTGTTTACAGGGCTTCACCGTTATGGTATTTAGTATGAAGCTTTCACATGGCCTAGTGCAAGCTTATTTCCACATAATGCTGCATTTCAACATCTCATGCTTGTGCCATGGTTCCTGATGACTAGATGCTTGCTACCAGTCTGTTATGTGCTCACTAGTGTATGTGCTCATGTCCATAGGTAGTAATTGTCACAGTACTCCCTCATACTGGGAAGACCGATGCCACTGTCTGTGAAACAGCTTGTTGTAAAGAGTGCACCATCTTTCTACCTCTCGTCCAAGGTGTTGGCTAATTAAGAGCAGCTTATACTGGCCTCTGATCAGTATTCTGTGCCCTCTCCCAAAGCATAGTGGAACAGCTTCTGCTGATGAAGTAAAAAGATCTGTGGATTATTCATCCTTTGTAAACGATAGCCATTCATTAAGGATGATATCAGAGCAGCCTAGATGTGCCCTGATTTTGCCCCGTCAGCGCCGAAAAAACCACAGCAATTTTTTACCTTGTCACTGGTCAAGGAGCCTACAGATTTGGACCAGTGTAGGTGGTGAGTATACTGCTCTTCCATGTAGGAACCCAGAGGAGTACTCTGTTCATCTCATCTGCCCATTTCCAGGACCACTTGTGAAGAAGATACTGGAAGAACTAAAAGATTTGAGATCAGAGACTATCGTAGCAAGACTCCTTGTACATCCTCCAGTGAGGGATTTCATGTGCCCAGATGTAATTTTGATAGCAGCAATGCTTTGGCTAGGGCTGTTAGCACAATTATTTGTTTTTATCAGGCTGGTGTTGGTGAAGCTGTCATCCCTCAAGGAGGAGCAGGACTCTGGATGTCCACTTTTTGAGGGATATGCTCAAAAATGTGCAGAGTGTAGCCAATGATCTCCCCAACAGGAAGCTGGTCCTTGCTTCATTGGAGGGCCTTTATAGTTATCCTTTTGCCACATGTACCCCATTGTCTGCAAAGCTTGACTAATTCAAAAAAAGAAAGAAGCCTCCTGGATACCCAAGGAAAGTCATCAACTATTATTGACTAGGTCATATAAATATGGGGAGATTCCTCAAGATTGGAGACGTGCTTATTAAACCTGTCTTTAAGGGAAAGGGGAGTAGTACAAACCCAGAGTCATAAAGACCCTTAAGTTTACTTTCATGTTGTGGAAAAATAATGGAGAAGGTGTTATTAGATAAGTTATTGTCAGAACTGGATAGGTTGGGACCTTAAACCATATATCAGCATGCATATGTTCAAAATAGATCTATTAACACCTGTAACATGCTGTTCTATAAAAAATATAATAGCAGCTGTGAATGAAAAATTGTGCTGTGATAATTTATATAGATTTAACTTTAGCATTTGACAGGGTCATACACAAAACACTGATCGATAAATTAGAACAACTAGGTATTGGTGTACACTTGATAAGATGGATAGCTGCATGGCTTACGTATAGGGCATGGGAAGTATCATATAGTAATTGGACAAGTGAAATTCTTGGTTACAGTCATGGTGTCCCACAGGGCTCTGTCGTAGCCCCTTACTTGTTTAGATTGTATCTTTCAGCCCTAAATTTTTTATCTGAGGTGTTCTACAGTCTATATGCAGATGACCTGAAATTGGGTAAACTGATTACGTGTTACAGATAAAACATGTCTGCAACAGAACTTTAGTAAGTTGACTATTTGGGCACAGGAGAATAATATTCTGATAAATACATAAAAAAAACTAAGCATATGCAATTTGGGAGATATAAATTAAAAGGTGAATATTTAATACATCACACAGTGATTGAAACTAGATTCATTTAAGGACCTTGATATATGGGTAGATCTAGCCTTGACTTTTTCTAATCATATCTCCCAATTGGTTAATGATAGTTATAAAACTATAGGTAGTATAAAAACATTATAAAGTTTATGTTGTCAGAAATGATGAATTCATTGTATGTTAGTTACTTTAGACCCAAACTTGACTATGGAATAACAATATGGAAACCTTATAAAAAAACAAACATGAGTAAACCGGAAAGAGTAGAGTGGAAATATGCCAAGGGCATCCATGGATGTGAAAATTTAAGTTATTATGAAAGAATAAAATATCTGAACTTTTACACTGTCTCTTATAGATATCTAAGAGGAGATGTTATTCAGGTATATAGGACATTTAAAGACAACTACCTCTGGGAATGTTTGGGTTATCAAAAAATAGTAGAGAATTTTCAAACTATGTAGAAGATTCTATAAGAATGAGAAGTATACTAAATGGTTCTCTGAGAGAGCACTTGATGCATGGAACAGACTATCAAATTGCATTAAATCACATACTAGCTTACATATTTTTAAGAACAGCCTGAACACTTATTATGGAAACAAATGATGTTATGTAGTCCAATCTCACCTACAGTCTTACTCAGGGGTTCGGAGCCGAATATCGGCTCCGACTCGGCAAATTTTTTTACTAGCTCGAAGTCTCTCATTGGCTGGACCAAGCAGGTATCCCATGCTGCACTGCTCCATAACCCCAGATCTTGTTTGCTGCTCAAGTAGCGAGGACGTGGTTTCGCTTGGCTGTGGCTAAGTACCTTTCTTTTTTCAATTTCTCTCGAGAAATTTGCTGATTTCAACCCAAAAGCTATTTTAATAGCTATTTTGCATATTGTGGATTATTTTTTTGTGTTTTCTTGTCTGTAGTTGGTATCCCTAATTTTCGGTGGGCTAGGCCCGTTTGAGTTAGAGGACCTAGTCCTCCTTTTCTGTGTGTTGTAGTTGCTTAAAGTTTGTCTGTTGCTAAACTAAGCTAGCTCTTGGCTTTGTTCTTCTTGTGGATTGTGTATGTGTATTACAGAACCATTTTACTTAGAGGTTCTTGGTTGTGGTAGAGTGATTTACTGTTTTCCTGCCTTGCTGTGTTTTTCCTAGTCTGGTTGTTTCAAGATGTCTAAAGAGCAGAAGGAACATAAACCTTCTTTTTTCAAAAAATGTGCCAAATGTGGTTACAAGATGTCCATCACAGATGGACATTCTGTATGTGTTTATTGCTTAGGTGCAATTCATTTACAAGAGTCTTGCAGCTTCTGTCACCCCTTCAGTCCGAGGGTGCTTCAGGAGAGAAAAAATAAATTAATATTGAAGGGTCTCTTGAAACCTTCGTTTGAGGAGTCTTTGGACTTGGCCTCTTGTTCTCAGGCCAAGCCTAAGGCTTTGAAGGTGAAGAAAAGATCTCCGGCTTCGTCGTCTGTTTCTTCAGAGCCACTGGAGAAACTTTCAAAACTTGACTCTACCTCCTCGGCTCCTATGTCCTCGGGGCCGCAGGAGGTATGTGTGGGACGCGAATCGGCTTCGGCTCCTATTTTACTGGAACCAATTCGGAGTCTATCTCCCAGTGTTAGGCATGGTTCTCCTGACAGGAGATCCCATTCTCCATCTCTGTCCTCCAAATCCTCCAGGCTTTCTGATTTGGATGTTGAAAGGGTGGTGCAGAGGCTCTTGCAGTCGCCAGTGTTGGCTGAATTATTTTCAGCTCTGACCCAGTCGGCTCCAGAGCCTGTCCCATTGGTTGTGTTGAGAGTTCCTCCTCCTAGTGCTTCCTTGTCTTTGGAGCCGGAGTGCTTTGCTCCGAGTGATGTTCTTTCACCTGCTCCGATACCCCTTAAAGGTGTATTGGTGCCAACGTCGGCTCCTTCCACAGGTTTCAGCACTCGGGCTTCCTTGGTCGGGCCCGAGGGGGATGTTTCAGGACACCCATCGATTCCAAGTCTCCCTCTCGGCGCATCGGCTCAGGGGACCCCGACTCCGATCATGGCCTTGGAGGCCCGTCAGTCCTCGGATTCGGGGGGACTGGCCTTCGAGGCCATGCAGAGCGCACTGGCCAAATCGTCAGTTACATCACCCGGATCAGTCATTCCATCCCCTTCCACCTTGGCTAGAACCTCTGACGCCCCCCTATCCATAGATGGCAGAGCCCAAAGGTCTGGGGATACCCCCATGAGTGGTACCCAACTTTCTGAGGGTCCCTCAGAGTCTGTGGCCCCCAGAAAGAAGACGTGCAAGAGGAAGCACATAGACTCCCAGGACGAGTCTCTCACTTCTGATACCGACCTCGAGGAGTCGGAGGGGTCCCCCAAGTCCTCTGATGACGTCTCTTTCTCTGACATTCTGGAGATTTTGAGACAGAGGGGTGACTGGCCCTCAAAACCCCCCTCCGAGGAGGAGTCGGTATTCCTCAAGGCCTTTGGAGCTCAACCCTCCACCTCCTGGGTGTCTCCACCCTCCGACGAACTGCTGGATTTAATCTGTCAGAGGGTATGGGAGAATCCTGATGTGGTGGAACCTGCACCCAGAAGGCCCAATAAGTTCCTTTCTGCTCCCCCGGGGAAAGAATTTCTGTACAATGGGGTTTCTGTAGATGCCATGGTGGTGGCGGCAGCCACACAGAAGGAAGTAGCCGAGACTTCTTCCTCCATCCATCCTCCTAACAAGGAGTCTAGGACCATGGACAGGTACGGGAAGTGTACCCTTTCATCAGCGACCTTCACCTTACGGTCACTGAACTACCTTTGCCATTTCACTCGGCTCCAGAGAGATCTCCTCAAGGAGTTAGGAGATACTCTAGCGGGTAACATTCCTGAGGCGTTGGTGCCCACGGTTAATGCCCAGGTGTCTACCCTAAATTCTGTTGTCAACTCGCCCATGAGGCTCATATCATATGCAGCTGAGGGGGCGGGCAGGGCAGCCAGTTCAGGAGTAGCCCTCAGGAGGCAAGCCTTGTTGCACCTGTGTCATTTCACTGAGGCCTTCAAGTCTTCCTTCACTGACTCTCCCTTTGATGGGTCCTTGCTCTTTGGGACCAAAGTGAAAGACACCCTCACCAGATGCGAGCAAGTGGGAAAGACCCTGTCTGCTGTAGGGGTCCAATTTTCCCTCCCGTATAGGCCTTACCCCAAGGCTCAGAGAGGGGGGAAGATGTGGTTCAAGACGTCACAGAGTTTTTCCCTGCCGCACAAGGTGATTCCCCCTCCAGAGGCAGAGGTCGGGGAGGTTATTCAGGAAGACGCCGACCTAGAGGCAGAGGAGGCCCCCGCAACTTGGGAGACCATGATTCCTTTTGCGGTTCTTCCTACTATCGTTCCTGATGTGCTGCCTGACTTGTGCTTCTCCGGAGCCATTCAGGGGCCGCATATCGTTATACCCGGATGCCTGGGAAAGCATCACTCAGGATCGATGGGTGTTACAAATAGTTTCCGGAGGTTATGCCTTACCCCTTTCATCAGACCCTCCTCCAGTCAGAAAAATCCCGGACATTCCACCCAGTCAAAGGGATCACGCAGCCTTAGAGGTTTCAAAGCTGCTAAAGAAAGGCGTCATCCAACCTGTCCCCTCAGACCAAATCAGATTAGGGACTTACTCAAGACTCTTTTTGGTGCCGAAAAAAACAGGGGACCTGAGACCCATTCTAGATCTCAGCCGATTAAACCACTATGTTCAAAAGTCCAAGTTCCGAATGGTCACCCTTCAGTCCATTTTTCCTTTGCTGGAAAAAAAAGTATGGATGTGCTCCATCGACCTCAAGGATGCTTACTATCATATCAAAATGGACAGGGCATCCAGGAGTCACCTACGCTTCTGGCTGGGAGCCAGCCATTTTCAGTTTCATGCCCTGCCCTTTGGTCTCACCACAGCCCCCAGGGTGTTCACAAAGTGTTTGGTGGTGGTGACAGCTCACCTGAGATGTCAAGGATTCCAGGTGTTTCCATATCTGGATGACTGGCTCCTCACCACTCCCCCCAGGCATCTACTCATCCAAGCCAGGGATGTCACCATTACCCTTTGTCAGCGACTTGGAATAACGTTGAACTGGAAAAAGTCTGCCTTGCTGCCCTCACAGCGTGTCACATTTATAGGCGCAGAGCTAGACACCATCCAAATGCGGGCCTTCTTGCCGCATCAAAGGATCACAATATTACAGAATCAGGTTCGCGCACTGTTACCCCTCAGGAAAGTAAAAGCGAGATGGGTTCTTCAGCTTTTGGGCACCATGGCAGCCACCATTATGCTAGCGCCTCTAGCCAGATTACATATGAGGCTTCTTCAATGGCTTCTATTTGCCCAGTGGTCCTTTCAGAAACTCCCCTTGTCTCACCTGATCCTGCTCACAGACCGATGCAAACAGGATCTCAGTTGGTGGCTATGCTCCACCAATCTGGACGAGGGGAAACAGTTTGTTCCTCCATCACCTGTCACCACCATGACCACGGACACCTCCCAGAGGGGGGGGGGGGGCATTATCTTGGCAGGACGGTCCAAGGCACATGGCAAGATCACGAGGTACATCTGCACATCTATGTCCTAGAGATGAGGGCAGTGCTTCTGGTGTTGCGGGCACTTCAGAGCTTTCTCCCTCTTGGGACAATCGCGATACATTCGGACATGTCTGTGGTATAGTACCTTAACAAACAGGGAGGAATCAGATCTTACCCCCTGTGCAGAGAGGCCATGCGAGTGTGGCAGTGGGCAGTATCTTCCCAACAGTTCCTAGTGGCAATGCACATTCCGGGGAAGGCCAATGTGATAGCAGACAGGCTGAGCAGAGCTATTCTCATGCCTTCCGAGTGGTCCCTGAACCCTCGGGTTGAGGAACATATATTCAACAGGTGGGGTCAGCCTTGCTGCGACCTTTTTGCCAATCCCCTCAATGCCAAATGCAGCAATTACTTCACCCTGATCCCCCCACAGGGGGAATCACCCAGGGACGCTCTAGTCCACAATTGGCCCTCCGGTCTGCTCTATGCTTTCCCTCTGTTTCCTCTGTCACCATGAATGATTCAGAAAGCCCTATCCTTGGGAAGCAAAGTGATTCTAATTGCCCCACACTGGCCTCGCCAAGTCTGGTTCTCCTTTCTCCATCCATTCATGGTGGACACTCCTAGGATTCTGGACCCAGTACCAGACCTACTGACACACATGTCGGGACAGTTCCACCCCTCCCTGCGGAACCTCAGGTTGACAGCCTGGCTACTCCACTTCCGTCGCTAGTCAGGCTTCATCATTTTTCACCTGAGGTAGTGCACATCTTATCGTCCTCTCATAAGTCTTCGACTAGGAAGATTTATTCCAGCAAATGGAAGAGATTCTCTATTTGGGCTCATGCTCAAGTAATCAACCCCTACACAGCCCCAATTCCTGCGGTTTTGGAGTTCTTGTCCATGCTCTTTCAGCAGAGTTCTGCGCCTGCCACTATTAAAGTCCAGTTGGTGGCTATTTCTAGCTTTCATAACTCCTATGCGCCTTCCCTTATGGCTCAAAAACTCTGTAAGGCCTTTTTAATGGGCACCTTATTACTCCAGCCTCCTATTTCTGAACCTATTATGCCTTGGGATTTAAAGCTGGTTTTGCAAGCCCTTACCTCCCTACCTTTCGAACAGGCTGCCACCTGCGAGTTAAAGTTTTTATCTTGGAAAACGGCCTTCCTGATAGCCATTACATCAGCCAGACGAGTGTCGGAGATTCAAGCCCTCTCCATTAAACCCCCATATTTAATTTTTCATAAGGACAGAGTCTCTCTTTGACCTAACCCGTCCTTTCTCCCTAATGTTACATCTATTATTAATCTCAACCAGTCTGTTGAGCTACCAGTGTTCTTCCGCCAATTTTCGAACAAGGCAGAGTTTAGATTTCATCAACTGGATGTGCACAGACAATTGTGATTCTATCTACACAGGACCAAACATCTATGAAAGTCTGACCAATTGTTTGTTTCCTTTTCAGAAAATAGAGCGGGATCCTCTATTTCCAAGGTTACCATTTCCAGATGGATTGCTAATTGTATTTCCTTTATTTATTCTTCAGCAGAAAAACTCTACCATTCCCCATCAAGGCTCACTCTACTAGGGCTGTTTCTGGGTCTATAGCATACCATGGTGCTGTGGATGTTTATGGTATATAGTACTTCTGGAGTATTTCTATAACATACCATGCCAGACTATCCTTGGATGATATTTGTGCTGCAGCCACGTGGGCTTCCCCCCATACCTTTGTTACTCTTTACAAACTGGACATGGCCTCTAGGGGTCGGGCTTCCTTTGGTTCCACAGTCCTCAGGAGTATCTTCCTTTGAGCCTCCCAGGATAGAGGTGCTGGGGACGCTGTCCCGTGAGTAAGAATGTAGGCGAGATTGGACTACATAACATCAAGACGTTATGTACTCACAATAACGTTCGATGTATGTAGTCCATCTCGCCTCACATTCTTACGTACCTTCCCACCTGCCCCTTTCCTGGAGGATCTGGAGGTTAGGATTGGTACTAGAGTACCCCTCAATAATAGTTTATTTTCTCTTACCTCCTTGGTAGTTCTGCATTGTAGTTTTTGTTGTTGTGCATGGGGTGTGTTTGTGGTTTCGCAGCAAACTAGATCTGGGGTTATGGAGCAGTGCAGCATAGGATACCTGCTTGGCCCAGCCAATGAGAGACTTCGAGCTAGTAAAAAAAATTGGCCGAGTCGGAGCCGATATTCGACTCCGAACCCGTGAGTAAGAATGTGAGGCAAGATGGACTACATACATTGAACGTTATGGTGAGTACATAACTTCTTGTTTTGGTATATTGACAGACCAGAAGAACATTAATGCCCGTGCTTGAAATATTTTTATGCATGTATGTATGTCTGTATGTATGTATGCAACTGTTGATGTTCTTTATGTTTCACTGTTGCAGTCATCACATTTGGGGTTATCCCTGCCAGGGTAGCCCTCAGTCGGCCCGAATACCAGAGGCTTAGTATTTCTGCTGTCCCTCCAGGACTGATATCAGGTTGTCAGTGGTATAAAAACAGGTAGCCAACACCATTACATCAGTCTTTCTTGCTGAGGAGTCCGAAGCAGAAGCAGTTCGCACAAGTGTCGGTTGGCTGCTACCTGAATTTTCATTTCCAAATTGAAGTTGAAGTCTTCTAAAGCTAAGTACCCCATTGGGGATCCTTTTTTCTTGCTCTAACCGATGTCAGAACAAGTTAACAATTGTCTCACCTGTGGAAAGCAAATACCACACCGAGACTTTCAGTTTTACTGCATCACTTATTCAGGCCCAGACCACAATGTCCCCTGCTGTCGCTTCTGTGCTTTGTTCAATGCCAGAACTATACGTCATCAGGCCCTTATTGTAGCTAGATATTTTCGCTCTCAGTCCTCGAATTCTGATATGGCTTTGGTAAGCCATCTGACAACTGATCTTCTGAAAAAATGCAAGGATAAAGACAGAGACAGATGGCACAGGTCCAAGACTGCTGACAGTACTTCCGTTAAGTTAGTTGTCAGTTCTCCGGTCCTCAGTGAGTTGCTTTTGCAGCCCCTGATGCCCAGTTCTGTGGATTCACAGGCCGCTACCGAGACCCTTTCAGAGTCCAGTATGCTGCGAGACTCTTCTTCGATAAAGGATCCTGCAGATGTCTGGGTCCAGAGCCACTGAGCAGGCACCAGCTTCTGAGGAAGTGCTTCGCACTACACATACTTGACACAGACCGATGACTTCTTTCACGTCTACAGATCTTTCAAAAACTACCGAGTTTCTAAGTCCCAGGATACGCACCATACCCAAAAAAATGACTACCAAAGCTCAGGCGCCCGCTTCCTTGCCTCAGTCTCAAATGCTTAAAATGGCGGAAGACCCAGTAATGCTCATCATGAACTTCCATGTTCAGTTAATTAACTCTTTACCTTTGGGAGAATTTAAAAGAATTGCTGCCAATACTTCAGAAGTCAGGAATGTAAAGAGGGAATTTGATGTAATTTGTGAAAAATTAAATAACAGAGGATATAGATGGGATAATATTATGTCACATAGAAATAGAGTTGAATGAGAATTAAATTTACATCCGATTGTTCATCAATATTTAGGTAGGAAGAACACTAAAAGTGTGAATGGAGAATTGTTAGAATTAGCTTGTAATGATTGTAATAACATGGAAGTTAAGGATAAAATATTTTTTGTTAACAGGTATTCACTTTTTTCACCTATATTAAGAAAAATAATATATAGTATGTGGCCTATGGTTATGAATGATGATTTTTTGAAAACCATTATACCTAATGATATCATTTTCTCTTATGCTAGATGCAGTAATTTGAAGGAGTTGGTTAGGCATAAAGGCAGGAGGGCTAACGTTCATAATGCTGGAGCTTATGCTTGTGGACGTTGTAAGGCTTGTTGTAAAATTATGAATTTGGATGGTAGTATGATAAATGGCGTTAAATATAATGCCATTGATCATTTTAGTTGTAATTCCTTTGGGGTAATTTATATAATAGGTTGTAATTGTGAAGTAAGAAAATGGTATATTGGGCAGACAAAAAGAAAAATAAAATTGAGAATCATGGAACATATGGGAGATATCAGGAGGGGTAGACTGGATAGTCCAGTAGCTAACCATTTTCACCAATTTCATGATGGTGGATGTGAGGATCTTATATTTAGTGTTTTGGCAAAACCAGAGGGGGGTGGGGGGGCAAACATTAATTTTCAGAAAAAATTACTGAGAATGGAATCTAACTTTATAATAAATTATAAAACCCTGTTTCCAAATGGTATGAATTTAGAAATTTAAGTGTCTTATTGATGTATAAAAGTTTATAATAATATGCTATGATAAACAATATTATAGATTAATAATAATATATGTTAAATTTGAAAGTTTTTTTAAACTGCTTAATTGATTAACTCATTTAATTGTTTAATTGAAATGACTGGTGTATATATAAGCTGGTGTAATTTAGAATAATTCATTCCAATGAAGGCGAAGGCCGAGGTACCAGAATCTGTTTAAAAAGAAGTAAAAACTTTTTCCAGTTGGCTGCAATTTTCACTGTTGGTGTTTCTTTTGGATTTATTTTCTTGTGTTTTTCTATTATATAAGAATCCCACCCCCTCAGATAGGGATTCCCAAGCACTAGACAGATGGGGTAAAAAAGTATTCACCTCTGCTACTCTTGCCATTAGAGCATTAAATTGTCAGTTCCATATGCTGAAATATCAGCAACATACCATGGAACTCCTAAAACAAAAAATATCTTCTTTACCTACTTGTGCAGAAAATAAAGAGTTACAAGACTTAATGCATTCTGCAAGTCAAGTAACTAAGCACACCTTACAATGTGGTTTTGATGCCCTATAAGCATCTTGCAGGGCAGCAGTCACTGGTTCTGTGCTTAGACGGCATGCTTGGCTTAAGGAACAGACCTTGCCAGACCATGTCAAATCCAAATTATTGGACGCACCCTTGCACAAAGACAATTTATTTGGCACCAAGGCAGAAGAGGTCTTAAAAAGATGGAAGAAAAAGCTAAATCTATGCAGACAGTTAAATACTTCTTACAGGTCCAGCCAGCAAGGTTCAGTAGGCATTGCCACTCCAAGCACTGGTCCTTTCCTACCCCCCCAGGTCTGCTCAGCCCATACCCAGGGGACACAGGTCCCCCAGACAACAGCCCCAGGGAATGCAGAGATCTAAGCAATGGAGTTCCTCCTCTTCAAAACCAGGGAGTGCAAAGCCACTCCCTTATGATAAGAGCTGACAATGACTTTACACTTCCAGCCCCTCCCTCTGCCCACCTGCACTTGCCCCTAGAAGAAAAACTCTCCTTCAATTCAAGCAACTGGGCCGCCATCACCAACAACTGCTGGGTCCCCAACATAGTGTCCCACGGATACAAATTTTATTTCCACACCCTGCCAATCCCAAAAGGGTTCCCAGATCTTCCCCCAAACCAGTGAGCAGAGGCCAAAAAACAAGTCCTTTCCCTCCTATCTATAAGGGCAATAGAGCATGTTCAGAGGCCAAGATTTCTACTCCAGACTTTTCCTGGCATCCAGGAAGTGGGCACATGGTGCCCCATCCTTGATCTATCCATAGTAAAAACACCTTTCTGGTGATACCAAAATTCAAAATGCTCACCCTCCAACAACTTCTTCCTCTGCTTTCCAAGGATGCTTGGTTAGCCACCCTAGACTTAAAAGAGGCATAACTACACATCCCAATCAGGGAATCATGCAGGAAATACCTACGTTTCAGAGCAGGATCACTGCACTTTCAGTTCTCTGCACTTCCTTTTGGCTTATCCACTGCTCCCAGAGTTTTCACAAAATGTCTGGCTCCTGCCATTGTTTTTTTCAGACAAAGAAATATTCAAATGTACTCATACTTAGACGACTGCCTAATTCAGGCAGACAGTCAGGAAAAGCTGCTAAAGCACCTGACCTTTGTAAAGGACCTGCTGACCTCCCTGGGTATACTATCAAAGAAAAGAAATCCAAACTAGTACCCACACAAAAAATTGTATTCCTGGGAGCAAGTCTGGACACAGCATCCCAGATGGCATTCATTACACCAGAAAAACAAACCTACCTGACAGCCTCTTCTCTCATCTAGCCAGCAGAACCCAGTTATCTGCAAGGAAAGTCCTGCAAGCTCTAGGGTTAATGGCGTCTTGCATTCTACTCATTCCATACGCCAGACTTCATATGAGGAAACTACAGTGGTACCTAAAAAGCCTTTGGTGTTAGCACTCTTAAGACCTGGAAACTCTTATACCAATAATACCTTGTCTAAGGAAAGATTTCCTTCGGTGGGCAGCAGCATGCTACCACAACAAGGGACTTCCCTTCTCTCAACCTCACGCTACCAAGACCATCAACACAGATGCATCAGACTATGCCTGGGGTGCACACCTGGACGGCAGGTGCATTCAGGGCCAGTGGAGCTCAAATCAAATACATCTGCACATCAACTAAAAAGAGATGTTAGCTGTTCAGCACGCCTGACAGTTTTCAGACCCCTGCTCTCCCCAGGCCTCTACTGATCAAAACAGACAACACCACAGTGGTGTGGTACATTAACAAGCAGGGAAGGACTCACTCGTATCCCCTGTGCAGGCTCACCATGACCCTTTGGCACATGGCCTCAGCCATGCAACTACACCTGTTAGCACAATTCCTGCCAGGCTCTCCAAACTCTCTGGCAGACAATCTAAGCAGAAATCTGCAAGACCCACACAAATGTCAGCTAGACCAAAGAACCTTCACCCTTATAACCCAAAAATGGGGCACCCCAAAGGTAGACCTCTTTGCCTCCCACTCCAGTCATCAGCTCAGCAAATTCTGCATCAGGGAGCTTCACAGCAAGGCCTGGAAAGTGGATGGTCTATCCTTCCAGTGGGTAAACCTCTCAGTCTATGCATTTCCCCCTCTAACACTCATTTCAAGGGTACTGCTCAAAATGTGCATATCCAGTGAATGGAGGATTCTTTCCCTCCTATTCTGAGAGTTACAAAAGAAGGTGGGAGATAATAGCCTGGCATCAGGCCACCTAGGAGACCTCTTACACCTGCCTGGGACCTGAACTATGTCTTGGGAAAAAAAATGACCTTACCTCCCTTTGAGCCAGCTGCCTCAGCAGAACTAAAACACCTCTCTTGTAAAACTGCCTTCCTGCTGGCCATCACCTCAGGTAGGAGAGTTTCCAAACTGCAGGTGCTCATGGCCATTGAGCCCTTCATTATCTTCCATGCTGACAGGGTGTGTCTTAGATCTAACCCCTCTTTCATGCCTAAGGTGGTATCTGACATAACTCTCAATCAGGCTATTCATCTCCCCACCTTCTTTCCTATCCCTCAGAACAGGGGGGAGGAAGAATCTTCCATCCACTGGATGTGCACAGACAACTCAAATACTGTCTAGATAGAACCAAGCCTCTCAGAAAGACTGACCAGCTTCTGGTCAGCGTCACCCCAAGGGCAGAGGGGAAACCTATCTCCAAGCAGACCATTTCTAAATGGATATCCACCTGTATCCATTTCTGCTACCACTTCCATGGAAAAATTCATCCCAAGCCTGTCCAATGCCATTCCACTAGGGCAGCATCTACTTCAACTGCTTTCCTTGGCGGGGTCCCTACCAAGGACATTTTAGAAGGTGCCACTTGGGCTTCCGTTCACACCTTCACCAAGCACTACCATTTGCCTCTTTTTTCCAAAGCCTGGGCTGGCGTTTGCCTCTGCAGTCCTGCAGGGCATGCTAGGCCCTACTTAGAGCAGGGCTTTCCAGTTCCTCCTTTCCTTACCCTTCTACCATCAGCTTTGGGAATCTTCCCACAAGTTATGACTGCAACAGTGAAACATGAGGAACATAGTACAGTTGTGTACACTTACCATAAATGTAGATTTTTGAGTGTATTCACTGTTGCAGTCCTGTTTTCCCTCCCTCCTTCCCCCTCTATTTCTCTGTCTGTTTCCTTCACACCTATCTATACCTATGGCCATACCCCAGGTTGGCCTTCCTCAAGACTTCTGGGCTGGGCTCCTATAGGTTATGGCAAGAAAAACTGATGTAATGACATCGTCTGCTCTGCTTTATACCACTGATGACCTGATGTCAGTCTCTGGCGACCATCAGCCAATGCAGAAGGGAAAATCTTTACTCTGGTATTCGGGCTGGCCAAGGGCTAGCCAGCATGGATAACCCACAAGTGATGAATGCAACAGACAATACACTTGAAAATCTACATTTATGGTAAGTGCACACAACTGTACTTTTTGATCACCATGCCTCCATGGTTGTAAAGAAGGCCTTCTATGTTCCTCACTTCATAAGCAAGGGCATAGCTTCCAGAACAAAATAGGTTACAACCCCTCTGTACACTTCCCTCATCAGCCCGATAATAGAGTACAATGCTCCCTTTGACAGGCATCTGCAGCAACTGGAAAGATCTCAAAGGTTCCTCATAAAGAAAATTCAGGGTCTTCAGTACATGTCTTATGTGGACAGACTGAAATTACTGTCACTGTACTCTGTATTGTATGGACTACTCAGAGGTGACCTATACCTTGCATAAAGAGCAACCTCTGATTCTGCCGTAATAGAGATGCTGCATATCTAACTCAAACAGTACACAATTCACTCACTCTAGGGACCTTAACCTAGCATGTGACATCAGCAGGACTTGCTGGTGAGACAGATATGTCTCCCAGAGGTTGCCTCTTCTCTGGAATAAACTTCCAATGCAGGTTAAACAGAGCCACTTATTAACCTTTTTTAAGAGTAACTGGGACCATTGGCTGGGAAACCACAAAATCACCCCAGGGGTTTCACCTGTGTCCCTATTGGTTAGGGGCAGGTGGTGCTACTTTAGATCTGCTTATAACATAGACCATATATCTAGACCCTTAAGGGAAAAAGGATTGAACTTGGCTAGGCTTGTAAGGGCCCTAGGACCATTAGCCTAGTAACTTCCTATGAACCTATGAAATTATGAAATAGTCTAATTTCTTTTTAATTGCTCACATATTCTTTTTGTGCTATAGCTATGGATTTTCATGATATAAACAGGAGATAGTCAGTGAAAGAGATATGTACATTGTAGAACATATTCAGTGTTCATTTACAGTTCATTTACCATTTGTACCCATATGCAGTATATTCAGGATAAACATATTTTTTTATAGAGGAGTGTTTAAACAATTGCACATTGCATATCTGTTTTGTAATTGTTTGAGAGTTCTGGACATATAGAATCTATTCTTTGTTTTGTAATTATTTGAGATTTCTGCACATACAAAGCCTGCTCTTTCTTTTGATACAGGGTATTTACCATCACTGCTATTGCACAGCTCTGCATCCTTGGGTGTACCTGGATAGTTGGAATTTTTCTAATTGAAGAAAAGTCCATTGCAATACCATACATTTTCACAATACTCAATTGCTTTCAAGGTCTGTTCATCTTCATTCTACACTGCCTAATGAAGAAACAGGTAAGCAACCATCAAGAGCAGCACACAGCTAACATCTGCAATATTTTTTCTGGCATGTATTTGTGATTTTGGATTAAAGATGCAGAGTTGCAATTTTTTAATCTTTTTAACCATAAAAAAGAATATAACGTAAGAAAAAAATAATTCTTGGTCACCACAATGGATTCCATTTAGTTACACAAGCCAGCTCTAACTGTAATAAAACCTCAATGTGAAACAGAAATATGCAGACTAGTAAATATAGAAGAGGCACATTTGTGTTCTTTTTAACACTGCACTCCAAGACTTCTGTGTTCCTAATAATTATACACGGATTATGTGGCTAATTCTGTTCTTTGCCTGCTGTTTTAATTTGCTTCTAGAGTGTCATTAAAGCATTTGAATGATTTCAGTTGTGCATGACATACCTATCGTTTCTTCATTTAAGGTAAGAGATGACTACATGCGAATACTTGCCAATGTCTGCAACATTAAGAGGAAACCAAGATACTCAGAGTTTACCAGCACCACTCAATCATCTACGTCACAGGTAAGGAAAAGCAAATTTCATACCAAATTCTACACTAATGTGTTTTCTGGAAGCATTGTTACAGGTGCGGAAACAGTAGCATATGTCAGTTAGCCCTAGAAAATGCAGCCAATGTCATCTGATGACTACATTCATTCCAGTATAACATGGCTATTATCACTGAATACATTGTCTACTGAAGTAGGTATATGTGACCAATGATCTTTACATATTTAGAAATGGTAAGAAACATTCCAAATATGTAAACAGTAGATTCTTCAGGAATAAAGAATGGCACATGAGTTTTTGTAAAGGAGACAAGATAATGAATGGAACTTACCATTTCATACCATCATGTGCAACATTGCACTATGAACATGTTGCATCATTCTGCCTGTACATAACAAGAAATGTACAGAATAGAGAGGTTCACCATCAGTATTGTTCACTGATAACTGGTTAATGTTTTATCAACTTTTATTCATTTCACTAAACTCCGTGCGTAACTTATATAGAAACCTCCAATACATAATAAAGCTAGTTCAGTTTTGATGAGCTGTTTTCACTGAATTAAAATGGATTTGAAATGTTTTCTTCCTTAATTTGGTTTCATAATGCTTTACCTAATAGGTTTTCAACCATCCAAATTGTAAAAATGTAGGGATGCAGCGTAATGAGTCCACAGCCTATATACAGAAGAAACCAACCAACCACTTACAGAAAGCTTTTCTCCATTAGGACAGTACATTGTGATGTGAACCTGTCTTTCCAAGTGTGTGTGTGTGTGTGTGTGTGTGTGTGTGTGTGTACGTGCATGTGTGTTGTATGTGTATGTCTGTGGTCATGGAGAAATCATTACCCGATAATAAAAGTACAGTAACTAAGTAATTGGAAAGATGTGGATTGTGATATTCTTTCCATCTTATTAGCTATCCATATAAACTGATGAAACATGCTTGCTGATATGCTTTTCTTGGGAAAATGACATCAAATCTCATTGCCAGAATGGGATTTCTTGTACCATATTTATTCTGATTCTTCAGTAAAAATTAATTAAATAAATAAGCAAAATGCTGGGCAGCTGATGCAAGGTAAAGTGCATTTCAGTGGGCAGAATGATAATAAAATCTGATATTTTCTGTTCTTATAAAAAGTTCAGTGGTACCTATCACAAATAAGCATTACAGTACGATAGCAGTAAAATGTGTCACATAAGGAAGCAAGTGTTCTGTATGGTTCCTAGATAAACATCATGCTTCAGAGCTGGTTACATTCACATGTAACTGTATTTTTAAGGTCATATCTCATAAAGCTTATATCTTCATTACCTGGGATATTGCTCTGGGTTTTTGCAATAGTGCTTCACTGACATAGAGAAACCCAGATTTTGAAAGCTGGCAAGGTTATTTTTTTCTTTCTAATTTATCTGTTTTAGATCCAGTTGATTAAGTTGGAGATCTTGTCAGACCATTACTTAATAAAATACCAGTTCATGTTTTTTTAGCATTTGTTGGTAGTCTGCAACTTTTTCTGCACATTTCCTGGATCACAATGTGTGCAGAGGCGCAACATATTCAGCAGACTAACTTGAGTACAGTAACATTCTGCTTCTGTGCAAATTTCTCAGTTGACTGCCTGTGACTAAACAATCAGACTTGGCCCTTTTTCAAGAAACACTGAAACGTACACGATAAAGAGCAAATATAAATTTATGACAAGAGTTATAACACAACTGAAGCTTGTGGAAAAACGTATAATGAGAAGGATTTAGAATTAAAAGTGCATTAAGAGGTTGAGAATAAGCAGACAGATACAAGGGAGCAGTAAAGAGACAAACAGCCGTCATATGAGCAGACATTAGAAAATGGGCAGCTAGTGTGGAGCATTTAACAAAGAAAAGGAAGGAAGAAGGTAAACCATATACAAATACAAGTAATACCATAACGTATCTCAGTGAACAGCTTTGCAGGGTCTATCTGCTGAAACAAGAATATTTAACAAAGGACGAGAAAGGCAAGCTACCTTTTGCCAAATGTTGCCTGCAAAGTCAGTTGTCCAAGGCAGCATTGTAACAATGAGTATCTGAGAATGAACTGAAGTAATCAATTCCTGAGTTTTATAAAATATGTCATATATAAAGTTATAAAATATGTTGCTTGACATGTGAATGAAAAGATGTTCCTTTTTGTAAATTATTTTGTTTATTTGTTTCAGGGTTTAAAATCTTCACAAGAAACTGGAATATAATACCCTGGAATGAACTATTTGCTGCAGCTTTGCACAAAGACCCTTTTCCCTTCGCAGTTTTACTCTTCTTTGAGCCATTTGCTACAAGTTTTAACATCTTCTAGTGAGTTAAACACAAAAACAACATAAAATAACTGCTTGAATATCATTTCATGAAGCTATACATCTTGTATCAAGTACAGCTAACAAGCAGTATTCTGGAAAACATAATCTATGACAGTGACTGTTAACAATTTATGGTATTATAAAGTCTGAAAATGTTTCTTATGATTTAAGCAAATTTGAAGTGATAAAAAAGCCCCATGTAAGTTCAAGCAAAATTATAGTTTAACATGAGATGTTACTTGAAAAAGCCTTAGAGTCTAAATGAAGTGGCCACCCCAGTAGAGTAACAAAAGTCGTATCAGTTCAAGAAACTGTGTTTGTGTGTGTGTGTGTGTGTGTGTGTGTGTGTGTGTGTGTGTGTGTGTGTGTGTGTGTGTGTAGGTGTCTGTGTGTGTGTGTGTGCACGTGCACGTTTGTAGGTGCCTGTCTGTGCATGCGCGTGTGCATGTGTGTGTGTTATTCATCCTCTGAGTAATTCAGGAATTATCTTAACTTCTAATTTAGTTTGTCTTCAGACTGTGATGATTTTAGATACATAGTTCAAAAATACAGATTTAGTTCCTATCAATAATAAATCAGGACAAAGCACGGATATCCTTTTTTCAGACAGGAATATCCAGCCATTGCATAAAGAACTAATGCTTAAAGGGAGTCATTTGGTCCCCTTTTGCTTCAGCTATTACTATATAACATTTTCTGACTGCATATATTTTGCGGAGACTGTTAGAGTTGCTGAGAGTTAGACTGTGTTTCTGCTTCTGCTGGGAAACAGTTGTATCATTTTGTTGAGGCTTGAGCAGCAGAATAATTTAGTTCAGATTTCTCAAGCAAATCATTGCATTTTTTTCTACATTCACTTATACCTCCCTTGTACTCCAGTCAACCACTGCGCAGCAATGAGAGAGAAGAGAACTGTAACATTCATTGTGCAGTGATGAGAGAAAAGAGACCAGTGTTAGCCACTGTGCAGTGAGGTTAGAGAAGAGAGCAGTGTCACCCACTGTGCAGTAAAGAGAGAGAGGAGAGAGCAGTGTCAGCCACTGTGCAGCAAGGAGAGAGAAGAGAGCAGTGTCAGCCAGTGTTCCGTGAGGAGAGAGAAGAGAGCATTGCTAGCCTCTGTGCAGTGAGGAGAGAGAAGAGAGCAGTGTCAGCCACTGGCAGTGAGGAGAGAGAAGAGAGCAGTGTTAATCACTGTGCAGTGAAGAGAGAGAAAAGAGAGGAGTGCAAGCCACTGTGCGGCAAGGATAGAGAAGAGAGCAGTGGCACCCACTGTGCAGTAAAGAGAGAGAAGAGAGCAGTGTCAGCCACTGTGCAGCAAGGAGAGAGAAGAGAGCAGTGTCAGCCAGTGTGCAGTGAGGAGAGAGAAAAGAGCAGTGTCAACCACTGGCAGTGAGGAGAGAGAAGAGAGCAGTGTTAATCACTGTGCAGTGAAGAGAGAAAAAAGAGGAGTGCAAGCCACTGTGCAGCAAGGATAGAGAAGAGAGCAGTGTCAGCCACTGTGCAGTGAGGAGAGAGAAGAGAGCATTGCCAGCCACTGTGTAGTGAGGAGAGAGAAAAGAGCAGTGTCAACCACTGGCAGTGAGGAGAGAGAAGAGAGCAGTGTTAATCACTGTGCAGTGAAGAGAGAAAAGAGAGGAGTGCAAGCCACTGTGCGGCAAGGATAGAGAAGAGAGCAGTGTCAGCCACTGTGCAGTGAGGAGAGAGAAGAGAGCAGTGTAAGCCACTGTGCACTGAGGAGAGAAATGAGAGCAGCATTAGCCACTATGCAGCAAGGAGAGACAAGAGAGCAGTGTAAGTCATTGTGCAGTAATAGGAGAGAAAAGACAGCAGTGTCAGCCACTGTGCAGTGAGGAAAGAGAAGAGAACAATGTCACTGTGTAGTGATGAGAGAGAAGAGAGCATGTCAGCCTCTATGCATCGATGAGAGATGAGAAAGTAGTGTCAGCCACTGTGCATTGAGGAGAGAGAAAATAGCAGTGTCAACTACTGGGCAGTGAGGAGAGAGAAGAGAGCAATGTCAGCCACTGGGCAGTGAGGAGAGAGAAGAGAGCAATGTCAGCCACTTTGCATTGAGGAGATTAAATAGGGCAGTGTCAGCCACTGTGCACTGAATAGAGAGAGAAGACAGTAGTGTGTGTCAGCCAGCATGCAGTGAGGAGAGAGAAGAGAGCAGTGTCAGCACTGTGCAGCAAGAAGAAAGAAGAGAGCAGTGTCAGCCACCATGCAGTGAGGAGAGAGCAGTGTCACCACTGCACTGCCTGGTACTGTGCATAGTGTTCAAGAAGTGTGTAGTGAGAGTAGACGAAGGATCCAAAACAAAGAATCAGATGATAACAAGATATTCTGTGTTATTTTTAATATTACTAAAAGAGAAATCTGCCAAAGCAGATGCTGTTAGGTTTAGTAATGAAAGACAACTGTAAAAAAATCATACATCTGTATTTAGGAACTATGAGTTTAAAAAAATGCTCAACCTCATCCTTCAGATAATATACAAGTGTCAAAAATCTTATCGTGTGAATATACACCCATAAATAGAAAATCAACTCAGTTATAGCCCAATTTTTCCTCCGCAAAATACATCAAATTTTTTTCATTAACAGTAACTACTATTGTTCTCTTTTATAAAATAAAATGTTTGATGAAAGAGACAAAATGCATAGCCATAGTTATACACAACAATCACAGCCTTTCACTGCTCAGTAAGATATCTTGCCTATCAGTAGTCACCTAAAGTTTAATGGAATGCATAAGAAGGAAGTGAAGAAAACATTGTTCTGTTATTTTTTTATGTACCATTTGAATAAGGGAAACAAACAAAGCCAGCACACAGAAGAGCCATGTTTTTATTTTCTATTGTTGTCAGAGAGGGAAATGACAGATATGGTATACAGCTGATGGATGATGTAGAAAGCGAAACAAAGACATGTATCTGAAAATGCTGCACTTGATTCAGATTTATGCTCTACACACACACACACACACACACACACACACACACACACACACACACACACACACACACACACACACACACACACACACACACAAAGAGAAAGAGTGAATGAAGGCAGGCAAAAACAGTCAAGAGCTATCTTGTATAAATGCTACACCTCTAGTTACACAACACCACTCCCCATTGCACCCACTGATGCCCCCCCCCCCCCCACACACACACAGGACATCAGCACATATATATGAAATAAGGGAAATCAAGAAAAGCTTTAGATTCAGATGAAGCCAGAGTAGATGTAATAGAGATGTTGGTTATTTTAGGAGAGAAATTGTTCCTGAGGCTACTCATCAGAGAGAGACAGAGAGAGAGAGAGAGAGACAGAGAGAGGTGTATCCCCCATGGTTGGAGCATAAGCACTCTACTTACAGTGTATATAAACAAAGGGGAAAGTTAGAACTACAGACAATATGCAGGTATCAAACTCCCATCACACTGCATGAAAGTGCTGGAGATGGAGATTAATAAATGAATGTGCAGAGTAGTAAAAAATAAGAAGAAAGATGAGCAAATCTGAACTGACCCAATATCTGCAATGTGACATAGTGGAAAAGAAGCTAGAAAGGGGGAAAGTCTTCAATTGGGCATTCAGACTTGGAGAAAGCATATATCACATTCCCAAGAAAGATAAATTTGGGCAATCCTGTGATGGTTCAAACTTATGAACATATTGGTAGTATTAGTGAAGGCTATGCATAAGGACACAATGACATAAGTGCAGTTGTCTGCACTGACACAGTGGTTCTAAGTGGGAGCGGGGGTATATCATGAATGAGCTATGAGCCCACTCCTGTACATTCTGTTGACAGACACAGTCAAACATGTTGGAGGGGATGAATAAACAAAGATGCTGCATGCAGACTCCAAAAATAACTTCAGTAAATGATGAGACTAGAATTTAAAGTGAAAGGCAAGCAAGAAGAAAGTGAATGCAGGCAAGACATTGGTCATATCAACAAATGCATAGGAACAAAAGGCAATGACAGTTCAGCTATAAAGGAAAATATTGGAACAAGTTAACAACTTCACATGTGTGGGGGGTGCAGCTAAGGAGATAGAAAATATGAATGTAGAGGTCAAATCTAGAATCTAGAGTGCTCCAGCCAGCTGTGCAATCATGTTAGAGTTGGTGTATGACAGAAGAATGCCAAAGAAGCTGAAACTTAAAATTTCTGAAGCAGTCATGAAATCAGTGCTTCTGTACAGCACAGACACCTCAGAAGTGAAAGCAAACCAGCTGAGGAAGCTTAAGTTGTTTGTTTGCCTTTCGGTTTTTCCCGGTTAGGGGTCACCACAGTGGAACTCTGGTCCGCTAATGATCGGCAGTAGATTTTCACAAACGTTGAGGTGCCAGCTCAACATTCAACCTTCAACGAAAGCACGCCCATTTTACGC
This sequence comes from Protopterus annectens, assembly GCF_019279795.1. Lineage (NCBI taxonomy): Eukaryota > Metazoa > Chordata > Ceratodontiformes > Protopteridae > Protopterus > Protopterus annectens. Next base: position 1,638,226,502 of record NC_056743.1, on the reverse strand, counting down.
ATGCCTTTCGAGCGCCCACCCAACCGCGAGGAGGACATGCAGACTCCACACAGAAGGCACTCCCCGCACTCCAGCCGAGAATCAAACAGGAAAACCTCTTGCTGTGAGCATAGCCGGCCTTAGGCATAGGCCCACTGGGCGGCTGCCTAGGGTGTCACTTTAGTAGGGGTACTTTTCCAGTATTTATTTGGTGTAGGTAGACCAGGATGGGGGCACTGGGTGGTGTGGTGGGGGGTGCCATGGTGCCCTTTTGCCTAGGGCACCAGTTGACCTAAGGCCGCTCCTGGCTGTGAGGTAACAATGCTACTGCTGTACCACCGCGGAATTGTCTGAAGTGGCTCCCTATAGAAATGTTGGCAGTCAAAATGCCAAGTGCCAAAAAACTGAACAAAAAAAGACCGAAAACACAAGAGAAGAACAAATTTTGAAAATCCCACTTCTCTGTAAAACTTCTTTTTGTGTGTTTGAGGGGAATAAGCCCCCCACAGCCCCCAAAATTATATATACCTACTCCAAGATCACCATACAGTGGAGAAAAGGAAATATTCTGAGAAATGGTATCTCAGACTTAGTATATAAAAGTCCGATCTTTTTGCCATTCAGTCTCCACATTATGGGACTCACTTTAATGAGTTTCAACATTTCATATGGTTAATGTCTGGAGTAGGTAGTACAGTCAACAGTACTGGACATAAGAAGGAATGAGAAAGTGTGAGCTAAAGTATCTCCAGTTGCAGAGAAAGCAAAGGAAAACAGATTGCAGTGTTTGGTCATATGTGTAGGAACGCAAATACAGTTTGGTAAAGCAGATTTGAGAGAGACAGTAAAAATTAAAGAAGAATTACAGATTTCTAGCCATGGAATTGCTACTTTACATGAGAGAAGACCCGAGGCAGTCAAACCTAACTTTTGTAGAGGGTAAGACATATTAATGGCAATAAATTAAGAGGGGCAGCAACTGTTAATGGGACACCCCTTCCCCATGTCCAGAATGATAAAAAGGGGTTGTTGTTGAAATATACATCTGTAGCTATGTATGTATGTATGCATGTATTATCTATCTGTGTGTGCATGTGCATTTCTGTCTCTCTCTCTCTCTCTCTCTCTCTGTCTCCCTCACACATAGAAGAAAGGTAGAAGGGAGTGGACAGGCGCAGCCAAGCAAAGCAAACATGAGAGAGTGAGCAAAGAGCAACTGGAAAAAGCAGAGTTACTGAAATAAAACTTTGTTTCGGTTTTCACACATGCACAGGTGCACACACACACACACACACACACACACACACACACACACACACACACACACACACACACACACACACACACACACACACACATACACACACACACAAAATTATGGGGAGGGTGCCATATTGTCAGGGAGGTAAGTCAAGTGGACTGGCGAGAGAAAACTTGTTGCCCATTTGAGAGCATAAAGCACTACCTCACAGAATCCTTAGGAATTTGTATAGAATGCTAGACTACCCTGTGATGAAGATCCTCAGCAAATCACTTGGCTGGTACATAAGTGTCAGAGGACTGGAAGATAACATGGATGATAGCATTATACCAGGAGGAAAAGAATTGCAAGACGTAATAGCAGTGGCAGGGGAAGCTGTAAAGAGAATCCTGAGAGGAGTGATTGAAGTTTTCCTTGTGGACACCATTCTCCAGGATAGGTTCTGATATGTATTCATGAACAGAAGGAACTATCAGTCAAACCTGATAGATGTTTTTTTATTGGGTTCCAGATGAATGCAAAAGGAGAGTATGAACCGCCACAGTCTACTAGGACATAAACAAGTCCTTTGAATTATTTCCACATTAGCATCTGAGAGGGAAAAACAAGGAGCTGAGGTAGACTGAAGGCTGAGGATCAGAACTGCTGCACTGAATAGTAGGACACAGAAAGCTCTGGTGAGAGCGAGAGTGTTCACAAGTAGGTACTAAGTATGTGATCCAGTAGACCCTTGAGGAGCCTAACTGAATTTCCCAAAGCATGTTCTGCTTAGGTGACTTGCTCATAGTCACACTGTAGACCAATAAAGGCTGGCATAAGCAAGCAGTGTACAACAGGAAGCAACTCATTAATAGCTCATAGACTTAATCCTCGGTGGTAACCACCAAGCAGTGTACAACAGGAAGCAGCTCATTAATAGCTCATAGACTTAATCCTCGGTGGTAAGCACCAAGCAGTGTACAACAGGAAGCAGCTAATTAATAGCTCATAGACTTAATCCTCTGTGGTAAGCACCAAGCAGTGTACAACAGGAAGCAGCTCATTAATAGCTCATAGACTTAATCCTCGGTGGTAAGCACCAAGCAGTGTACAACAGGAAGCAGCTCATTAATAGCTGATAGACTTAATCCTCGGTGGTAAGCACCAAGCAGTGTACAACAGGAAGCATCTCATTAATAGCTGATAGACTTAATCCTCGGTGGTAAGCACCAAGCAGTGTACAACAGGAAGCAGCTCATTAATAGCTCATAGACTTAATCCTCGGTGGTAAGCACCAAGCAGTGTACAACAGGAAGCAGCTCATTAATAGCTCATAGACTTAATCCTCGATGGTAAGCACCAAGCAGAGTACAACAGGAAGCAGCTCTGTAATAGCTCATAGACTTAATCCTCGGTGGTAAGCACCAAGCAGTGTACAACAGGAAGCAGCTCATTAATAGCTCATAGACTTAATCCTCGGTGGTAAGCACCAAGCAGTGTACAACAGGAAGCAGCTCATTAATAGCTCATAGACTTAATCCTCGGTGGTAAGCACAAAGCAGTGTACAACAGGAAGCAGCTCATTAATAGCTCATAGACTTAATCCTCGGTGGTAAGCACCAAGCAGTGTACAACAGGAAGCAGCTCATTAATAGCTCATAGACTTAATCCTCGGTGATAAGCACCAAGCAGTGTACAACAGGAAGCAGCTCATTAATACCTCATAGACTTAATCCTCGGTGGTAAGCACCAAGCAGAGTACAACAGGAAGCAGCTCTGTAATAGCTCATAGACTTAATCCTCGGTGGTAAGCACCAAGCAGTGTACAACAGGAAGCAGCTCATTAATAGCTCATAGACTTAATCCTCGGTGGTAAGCACAAAGCAGTGTACAACAGGAAGCAGCTCATTAATTGCTCATAGACTTAATCCTCGGTGGTAAGCACCAAGCAGTGTACAACAGGAAGCAGCTCATTAATAGCTCATAGACTTAATCCTCGGTGGTAAGCACCAAGCAGTGTACAACAGGAAGCAGCTCATTAATACCTCATAGACTTAATCCTCGGTGGTAAGCACCAAGCAGTGTACAACAGGAAGCAGCTCATTAATACCTCATAGACTTAATCCTCGGTGGTAAGCACCAAGCAGTGTACAACAGGAAGCAGCTCATTAATAGCTCATAGACTTAATCCTCGGTGGTAAGCACCAAGCAGTGTACAACAGGAAGCAGCTCATTAATAACTCATAGACTTAATCCTCGGTGGTAAGCACCAAGCAGTGTACAACAGGAAGCAGCTCATTAATACCTCATAGACTTAATCCTCGGTGGTAAGCACCAAGCAGTGTACAACAGGAAGCAGCTCCATTAATAGCTCATAGACTTAATCCTCGGTGGTAAGCACCAAGCAGTGTACAACAGGAAGCAGCTCATTAATAGCTCATAGACTTAATCCTCGGTGGTAAGCACCAAGCAGTGTACAACAGGAAGCAGCTCATTAATACCTCATAGACTTAATCCTCGGTGGTAAGCACCAAGCAGTGTACAACAGGAAGCAGCTCATTAATAGCTCATAGACGTAATCCTCGGTGGTAAGCACCAAGCAGTGTACAACAGGAAGCAGCTCATTAATAGCTCATAGACTTAATCCTCTGTGGTAAGCACCAAGCAGTGTACAACAGGAAGAAGCTTATTAATAGCTCATAGACTTAATCCTCTGTGGTAAGCACCAAGCAGTGTACAACAGGAAGCAGCTCATTAATAGCTCATAGACTTAATCCTCGGTGGTAAGCACCAAGCAGTGTACAACAGGAAGCAGCTCATTAATAGCTCATAGACTTAATCCTCGGTGGTAAGCACCAAGCAGTGTACAACAGGAAGCAGCTCATTAATAGCTCATAGACTTAATCCTCGGTGGTAAGTACCAAGCAGTGCACAACAGGAAGCAGCTCATTAGTAGCTCATAGACTTAATCCTCTGTGGTAAGCACCAAGCAGTGTACAACAGGAAGCAGCTCTTAATAGCTCATAGACTTAATCCTCGGTGGTAAGCACCAAGCAGTGTACAACAGGAAGCAGCTCATTAATAGCTCATAGACTTAATCCTCTGTGGTAAGCACCAAGCAGTGTACAACAGGAAGCAGCTAATTAATAGCTCATAGACTTAATCCTCAGGGGTAAGCACCAAGCAGTGTACAACAGAAAGCAGCTCATTAATAGCTCATAGACTTAATCCTCGGTGGTAAGCACCAAGCAGTGTACAACAGGAAGCAGCTCATTAATAGCTCATAGACTTAATCCTCGGTGGTAAGCACCAAGCAGTGAACAACAGGAAGCAGCTCATTAATAGCTCATAGACTTAATCCTCGGTGGTAAGCACCAAGCAGTGTACAACAGGAAGCAGCTCATTAATAGCTCATAGACTTAATCCTCGGTGGTAAGCACCAAGCAGTGTACAATAGGAAGCAGCTCATTAATAGCTCATAGACTTAATCCTCTGTGGTAAGCACCAAGCAGTGTACAACAGGAAGCAGCTAATTAATAGCTCATAGACTTAATCCTCAGGGGTAAGCACCAAGCAGTGTACAACAGGAAGCAGCTCATTAGTAGCTCATAGACTTAATCCTCGGTGGTAAGCACCAAGCAGTGTACAACAGGAAGCAGCTCATTAATAGCTCATAGACTTAATCCTCGGTGGTAAGCACCAAGCAGTGTACAACAGGAAGCAGATCATTAGTAGCTCATAGACTTAATCCTCGATGGTAAGCACCAAGCAGTGTACAACAGGAAGCAACTCATTAATAGCTCATAGACTTAATCCTCGGTGGTAAGCACCAAGCAGTGTACAACAGGAAGCAGCTCATTAATAGCTCATAGACTTAATCCTTTGTGGTAAGCATTAGACTGTCAGGAGAGCAGAATGTGACTAGTGGGGTACTGCAGTGGTCAGCTTTGGCTCCAGTATTCCCCAGTGTGCTTATCTTTTACATAGCTGGGGATATAGAGAACCTTACCATCCTCTTCACTGATGCCACAGTGATAGGTGCAGCAGGAGAGAATAGGAAGCAGAGTCTAAGGAAAGAGTTGAAGAAGCTGACAGAATGGGAAGAAAAGTGGCTTTTGTGACTCATCCCTGATAAATGCAAAGTACTGTACTTGGACCACAACATCCATCGTGTTAACTGTTAGCTGGAGGGGGGAGTTAGAACTTATAGTAAAAGAAAACGAAAAGCACTGTTTATGATGGTGCTGTGAACACTATAAAGACACACGTCTTCATAATGTTCACGACTTGAAAAGTCTGCAACTGTTTTTCTTTTTTTTTTTGTTGTTTGTTTGCCTTTGGAAATTCTTTAAATTGACCAGCTAGTTCATTACTGGTTCCCTATTCCTGCAAGCTAGTGAAAGCATTATATGGAGGTAAAGGATTGTGCCTTTAAAACTGAATGTCTGTTGTCATAGCACACATTTCATGCTTTGGAGTTTTTGCCCATTGTTTATCATACCAAACCATAGCTGATAAAAGTTTAGAACCACCAATAGATGTCTGTGTTTACTGCAGCTTTGAAGAAATGATATGCACCACTGAATGGAATTTAAATACTTGAGTGGTACTTCTTGTTAGTATTAACTAGCTGTATTCCAGCAGACGGAATTCCATCTGAAAACTCCATCCAAGTGATTGAAATATATAATCAGTCGATATTCATCTGTAGGAATTAGACAAGGCAGAAACTGTTGTTTGTTATGTCCTTAAACATTTGTCTGCACTTGTAAATATTTGTGTATTTGTATTGTATAGTAACTGTGTTTATCTTATTTATGGTGTACAGTTTATGTGATTTCTTATAAAACGTGATTGTTTCCCATGATCTCTTAGATACAAATACTGATGTTTTCAGTATTAGCCACTATAGGTTTTTGAACATTTCATGATCATTCAATCATCAAATGCCATTTGGCAATAATTATGGGTATTCAGAACAGGATACCACAACATAATACAAATAAATACAAATAAATACAGCTGCTCTACCTTGCAGTGTTGTTGTGTCACTATATGGACACTCATCATACATATGCTGAAGCATTCGACAGTGGTAGAATGTATTATGTAAGCTACTCCAGAATCACTACACACATTATAAAATGAAACCAACTAAAAAGAGAACAGGAGCACACAGGAACTGACTTCACATACTTTGTAATCAGGGAATTAGTGCTTTTACATAACTTACTGGAACTGAATAGGGAAGAATGAGTAAAATATCCTATCCAAACCAGTGTGTAGGGCAGTTCCCACAGGATGTATGACACATAGTGAAAAGATGCCTGCAGGTTGTCTCAGATGAAAGTCAAGCCATTTGTAATGGTACTACATTATTTAACTAGACTTTTGCAGCCATGCAACTGAATGTGTTTAATAGCAACAAAAGGCACTAATAAACTATAATATATACCTTCTTCATAGAACTGCATGTTGAGGCAAGTGCTGCAAAATCTGTTTTTCTAAAATGCTCACTAAAGCAAAACATGTCCCTTTGGGATTCCCATAGCTGAAGTTTGACTCAATTGACAGAATCTCCAGTACTTTCAGAATACAGGAGTGGACACAAACCTTCAAAACAAATATAGCATCTGGTTAATACTGCATGATGAGTCCATAGTGATGAATGACTGCTTACAGGAAGGCAGGAATTATCAGCACTGCCCTAGATGTGGTCAACAATATGTGGTAGAAGTGTTCACTCCAGAACCTATGCAGTCAGAGCTAGTCAACAGTTTGTGAAGACACGTTGTAAAGTTCCCTTTTTAATTTTAGAGTGAGTCCTTTTAGAGCTGACAATCTCTCTGCTGTGTCTTTTTAAACTTATTATGCTTTTTGTCCCAGCAGTTGTTGTTTGGTTGCACAGCAAGTCCATTTCATGGTCATGGCTGAGCAATGGTGTCCTCCTGACTACATGAATGTCATCTCACTAAATCCCTTTTTAGAGCCTTGGACTACTGGCCAATTCTTTAGTTCCTAAGCAGAAGGATGTCTTCTGGAGTTTGTTTACTAACTGGCCACCTGTATATATTGTGAGTTGCTTTGGGGTGGCAGTGACCCAGAGATGCAGAGAAATATTTAGCACACTGCTTGAAAGCCCAAAATAGTCAAGGCTTGGTTTGCCGGGAATGATTTTCTATCCCCATTTTATTAATTTTTTTGCCTAGAGACCACATGTTGCATGACATTACCCATTATGCAAACTTCAGCTTATAGTTCAGCATTCATGGCATTGCATCCAGCCCCTGTTTGGAGCCAGCATCAGAGTGGCAGTGTTCTTTTCATTTACCCCATGGTGGAACACTGCTCAGTCCTACCACTATCCCCTAATCAACCTGGCTGCCTTGGGTTATCAACAAGGCCAAATCGCTGGTGTCACAGTGAGGAACAGAACCTGTGTGCCACAGACCCAACATCTCTGTATTGTATCTTCATTATGTATCTGTGGATGATTGGATTTTCAAAGATATTTAAGTTTAAACTAGTCTGATTTGGGGATTTGATTTACTACATGCAAATCAAATGGAATCTAGACAAGTTCCACTAAAAACTCATTGTCACCTACAACCAACTTCAGAAACAGTGCAAAGCAGTGTTAGAAATGTTTGAAATCATTGCTTTCTTAATTTTGCAGCATATGGTGCAGAATGAATGAATTGTAACTGTCCTGTTAATAAAAGCAACAAAAGGATTACTTCACTAGTATGTTGTTTGGGGCATATCCGCTGTTGCAATACAGAATACAACAAGCATTTTAAAATAAGCTAAGAGGTGTTCATAACAGTAGGGTCAGGAAATCTCTGGGTGCTACAACATTCACAAAGCCAATGAAATAAACAGCTCACAGGAAAGAGTAGAGAGAAAATGTTTTAATGTTCATTTCAGGCTAAATTTTGACCTGTTTATCTTAGACTCTGTAGTTGTTGAATTGCTTTATCCATTAAGCACTAGCAGAGTTTGATTGCCTCACAGTCCTTAATTATTGCAAGTCAAAATTTGAATACTGTAGGAGTTATGCCAGGCATAACTGAAACATTTTTAAATTTGTTTCACCAATGTATATATTTACTACTTTCTTGAAATTATCTAGTTTAGTTTTATTTCAGTACTCTATATTTGATCATCTTCCTACATTTTGCCAGTTGTTTAAAACATATATCACATTAATTGACGATTAAATCAGATATATGTTACATGATGATAAATTCAAGCAATAAAATGTGTAATAAGAAAGCTTTACACAACATTTGACAGTGACCATGAACTTGAAAATAAATTTGTACATAATAAAGAATAAAAATGGTTAATTGAATTTATTACATCATTAACATCAAGCTATGAAACAAACCTGGTCAATAAAGTTGAAGAACACACGATTAATTTTGAACTACTTGTTAGAAAACTTAGAGGTAAATACAGTGCTATTAAATAATGAAGTGATATTCTAGTGCAAGAACACAGGAAGCATGCTGACAGAAATATTATGTACTGAATTTTAAAACTGTGAAAAAAGAAGTATTCTTACAAATGGTAAAAACATTATGTCTGTTACAGCTGATATGAGTATAGCAGCAGTAACTTAAGTTAGAAATCTTAGCACATGGAACCCGACAGTAAACAAGGTGACTTCCTACTTAGAATTAAAGATACCATAACCAGTTCCTAACATACCTACCAGAATCTTCATATCTGGATGTGTTGCTTTTCTCTGGTAATACTCTAGTACTTATACAGATGGGGGGGTTTACTTCATATCCAGGTAACTTACGATACATTATGATTCCCTGCATTCTCCTGTGATAGCCCTAACCCTGCTTTTGCCCTTAACCCCTCCCTACCCTACATATTTCCTTATAAATATCCTTAATTAATCACAAAAGGAAAACTTTCATTTTTCATTCGATGTAGTTTTGATAATTTTTTTGTTGTTAGGTTTGATGTGAGGAGATCGATGTAATATGTACTGATGTTTCTGCATGTTCCTGTAAGGACATGTAATCATATTCTCAAATTAACATCAGTTCTTTGAAATATAATTTGATAAAACATCTTTATGAATGCAAAACAGTACTGTAAAATATTTCACTGATGAAAATTCATCAGCTAAACTATATTTTATAGTATAGAACTTCTTAGGGTGAACCTTATGGTTTGCTGCACAGAATGCAAATTTAAAATATGATTTATTAACTTGATACATGCATTTGTTTGCCTTTTTCACTCTCTAACAACTGATCACCTATGCTGTTGTCATCAGCTTCCACAAAATGGGATATCTGAGTCATTTCATTTACGTCTCATTCTTATTTTGTAAATGTAGTGAACAAGTTGATGAAGTGAAGCATCAGAATTCAATGCAGTTGATTTATGGCACACTGCTAAGACTTGTAACATTTGTACTTTTTAAACCTCAGAAATGCACGTTTGTGTTATATCCAGAATGCTGCAGCATTAGTGCATTTCCTGTTTTTATTTTTTTTTCTCGTGACCATACAGCTGCTTGGGCCAAACTCCAAAACAGTTTATGGTCATTGTAACAGTGTCCCATGATTCTAACTGTTTAAGTTATAGGACCATGGTTCTCAAAGAATGTAGTTCCCTTCACTGTATATGCACACAGGACTATGTGTAAGTCTTTGTGGCTATTTCCGTTTCCTACTCTTTCTATAAAAAAGTCTATATCACTGTCTCATTCCCTACTCCTGATTCCCTAAAAATGCCTGGTGTCACTATGCCATCCCATCACATGAAAATAAATTGGAAGACTAAACTGTATAAGGCCAACATACCACATACACTGTCACATTTGAGTTGTATCAAAGCCACTATGTATTCTAGCAAAGAGAGCCATTGTCAATGGCAGCAAGAAGTACTACAGTAGTTAGGATGGAATTTGTAAAAATATGTGTGAGCATAGTGTATGAAAACACACAAACAATTCAGTACTGTACCAAAGCCCAGCCTACGAAACCAATTCAAAGATGCATCAAAAAACATGGCTGGACACTGCTACTCCTTAAAACCGTTTATTCAGTAGAAAACAAAAGATGAGCGCTTTCGGGACTATTTCCTTCATCAGATAAAAATCACAATAAAACAACTGCTTTTTAAAATAAATCACAACCAATGATATTCAATAAAAAAACCACCTTTTCAGGAGGGTAGGTCTTATTGGTATAACATCATTCAGTCCTGGCGTACGATTGGCCATTAATTCAACAATCCACCTGGATTCTGCTAATTCCATTCTATGTTTCACATCACCCCCCCTGTTATTAAGCCTGACATTGACTATAGCCCTAAACAAAAATCTATGTGTGGGGTTGTCCATTACATGCCTACTGAGGGCATTATGTGGATCACCATTTCTTATGCTGGACATGTGCTGAAATATCCTGGTCTTCAACATTTGATTTGTTTTCCCCACATAAAAACTGGGGCAATGGCTACATTCAGCCAAATACACTATGTCAGTGGTATAACATGTTGCCTTCCCTTTCAAAAAGAACTGTCTATGTGTGATCGGATGTTCAAAAATAGAATTTCTATTATTAATATGGCCGCAGGCTTTACATCTCCCACAGGGGGTTGTACCTGTAGTTGTTATTGCCACTGTATTATTATTAATAGAACTCTCTTTACATAGCAATTCATTTAAATGCTTATTCCTTCTGTACCTAAAATTGGGTCTATACCGTACAATGTTATTCAGACCCCCATCACTAGTCAAGATGTTCCAATTGTTTCGGACTATATTGCAAATATCACCTATGTTGCTACTGTATGTGAACATCATTTGTGGTCCCTTTAAGACTGTTGCTCTATCTTGAGTCTCAAAAACATCGGCTGTGGTACGTCTCAGCCAAGGTTTGTATTTATTACCCCTATAACTTCTGCTGTTATCTATTATTCTATTCACTTTCTCTTCATGGTATCCCCTGTCTTGTAGACAGCCCTTAAGTGACTCAAGCTCCTTTTCATAGTCTTCATCATCCAGACATATCCTGGAGACTCTACTAGCCTGCCCCTGTACAATGTTGGAATATATGTAACGTGGATGCATGCTATCATGTGAGAGTAGCGTATTTCTCCAACATTCCTTCTTATACAACCTGGACGTGAAACCATTAACCCCCTGTACTACCTTCACATCCAAAAAATCTATGAATTCAAAAGAAGCTTTTAAACTAAACCTAAAAAATGTTGTTGTGGAGTGTAAATATTCTACAAACTGCTGCAACGTATCCAGACTCCGGTGCTCCTGAAAGCTTTCGGGTCCTGACCCTCCACCTCTTGGGTGTCTCCGCCCTTTGATGAGTTAATGGATCTTTTATCTCGAAGGTCGTGGGAGTCACCAGATTCTGTGGAGCCTGCTCCTAGAAGGCCAAACAAGTCCATATCAGCACCCCATGACAAGGCCTTTTTATCTAGACCCATACCTGTTGATGCCATGGTGGTGGCAGCAGCCACTAAAAAGGAGATATCGGAGACTTCTACATCTGTCCATCCTCCTAAAAGAGAGTCTAGGATAATGGACAGATTTGGGAAGTACATGTTTAGTTCTACGACCTTTGCACTTGGGTCATTGAACTACCTGACCCACTTCACACATCTACAAAGAGATCTCCTCAAGGAGCTTGGAGATACTCTCCAGGGTGCAGTAGCCGACTTTGTGATGGACAAGGTGATATCTCAGCTTGCTACCTTCAATTCTGTTGTAAACTCATCCATGCGCCTCGTGTCTTATGCAGCTGATGGAACAAGTAGGGCTGCGTGTACAGGAATTGCTCTGCAGAGACATTCCTGGATGCGTTTATGTTTTTTTGCGGAACCCTTTAAGTCATCATTTGTGAATGCCCCTTTCGATGGTTCCTCCTTATTTGGACCAAAAGTAAAAGAGTCCCTCACCAGATGTGAGCAAGATGGTAAGACTCTATCTGCCATTGGAGTCTGTTTTTCAACCGTTACTAGACCTTATCCCAAAAGTCAATGGGGTGGGAAGATGTGGTTCCGTAAGACCCAAGGAGCTTTTCCAACTCACAAGGTGAAGCCTTCTCCAGGGGCAGAGGGGGAGGCAATGGTGGAAGACAATGCTCACATGGCAGAGAGGGTCCGCAGAACCAGGGTGACAGGGATCAGTTCATTGGGAAACCCTATCAGTGCTCCTGAAAGGAGGACTGACTGTCCTGCACTGGAGGTAGTCGGGGGACATTTATCTTTGTACCTAGGCACCTGGCTAAATATCTCAGAAGACTGATAGGTACAAAATGTTATATCCAGAGGATATTCTATCCCCTTTCACTCTTACCCCAGACCAACAAAAGGAATCACAGACGTTCCACCCAGTCTATGGGATGTAGCATCCATAGAGGTCCAGAAACTATTGCAAAAAAGAGTCATCCAGCCAGTCCCAGCAGACCAGCAAGGATGTGGAACTTACTCAAGGTTCTTTTTGGTACCAAAGAAGACAGGGGACTGGAGACCTATTCTGGACCTCAGCAGGCTCAATAAATATGTGATGAAGATGAAGTTCCGGATGGTCACGTGTCAGTCCATTTTCCCGTTTTTAGGGAAGGATGATTGGATGTGCTGTATCGATCTACAGGATGAGTACTACCATATCAAAATGGCCAGGCCATCCAGGGATCATCTGTGCTTCTGGCTGGGAGCCAGTCATTTCCAGTTTTGGGCACTGCCCTTTGGTCTCACTACAGCCCCCAGAGTGTTCATCAAATGCATGGCAGTGGTCATGGCTCACTTGAGACATTCCGGAATCCAGGTGTTTCCTTACTTGGACGACTGGCTCCTTACCACCCCCACCAGTCATCAACTCTTCGGGCAAGGGACACTACCAGGGATCTATGTTCACAACTGGGCATTATGATAATGATTTATCAGAATGATAAATTTAGAAAAGTCTTCCTTATTGCCGTCACAGCATACAGTCTTTATAGGAGCAGACTTAGACACAGTCAGCATGTCCCCGAAGCTCACTCCCGAAAGAGTTATTGTCCTCTAACAACAGATTGTGGATCTCCTGTCAAAGCGAAAAGTACCAGCATCACAGATTCTCAAACTGGTCAGCACGATGGCAGCAGCCATTATTTCAATACCCCTTGCGAGACCCCACATGCACATTCTTCAATGGCTGCTATTCACGCAATGGACCTTTCAGGAATTATCCTTAAATCATCTAGTCTTGATTACTGACTTTTGCAAGAAAGACCTTCGCTGGTGGCTAACGTTGGAGACAGTGACTATGGGCCGCCCATTTGCTCATCCCTCTCCAGTCGCAACAGTGACCACGGATGCCTCCCTGATTGGGTAGGGGGCATTATCAGAGACGGGCAGCCCAAGGTACTTGGCAGGCTCACGAGGCTCATTTGCTCATAAATGTCATGGAGATGAGAGTGGTTCTTCTAGCATTGCAGGCCTTTCAAGACTCTCTTCCCCTTGGCACAATTGCAATCCAGTCGGACAACATGTCGATAGTCTGGTACATCAACAAACAAGGAGGAACCAAATCCTACCCCCTGTGTCGAGAGGCTCTGAGATTATGGAATTAGGCAAGTCCGCCCAGCATTTTCTGATTGCAATGCACATCCTGGGGAAATCCAGCATGATAGCGGACAGACTGAGCAGAGCTATTCTGCCACCTCAAGAGTGGTCTCTCAAGAATGAAATAGCGGAAACGATTTCCGCAGATGGGGCCAGCCTTGTTGTGACCTTTTTGCCACAAACACCAAGTGCATCAACTACTTTGCCCTGATCCCTCAACAGGGTCAGCCACCGTGGGATGCTCTGGTCCACGATTGGCCTCCGGGACTCCTTTATGCCTTTCCCCCCTTTCCGCTGATTCCCAAAGTATTGCAGAAAGCCAGTTTCCTGGGCAGGGATACTCACCTTAATTGCCCCATATTGGCCTCATCAAATTTGGTTCACCTTTCTGAAGACTCATCTACTAGAGGAGCCTTGGATCTTGGACCCATTACCGGATATGTTGACCCATTCATCAGAAGCTCTTCATCCCTCTCTTCAATCCATCAAACTGACAGCTTGGCTGCTGCAATTCCCAGAATAGCCAGGTTCCAGAATTTATCAGAAGAAGGGCGACACATCCTTTTGTCGTGACACAGATCATCTACTAGGAAACTTTACCTCAGCAAGTGGAAAGGGTTTTCCATTTGGGCACAACAGAATAATATTGACCTTTTCCAGGCTTCTATAGCAGATATACTGGAATTCCTAACTAAACTATTCAATGAAGGAGCTGCAGCAGCAACCATTCGAGTCCAAGTCGCTGCTGTCTATAATTTTCATTTAAGTGCAGCCGAAAATGGTATCATGTCTGATAAGCTGGCTAAGGCTTTTTTAAAAGGTACAATGCACTTAAAACCACCGATCAGATCTCCCACTACTCCCTGAAACTTAAATCTAATCTTGTCCAAAATTATTCTTCCGCCCTTTGAACATGCCTTTTCTTGTGAGCTGAAGTTTCTTTTATGGAAGACTATATTCTTGGTGGCTATTACAACGGCATGTAGAATTTCAGATTTGCAAGCCCTTTCCATCAAACCGCCTTACCTAATATTTCATAAAGATAGGGTTTCCCTCAGGATGAATCCATCGTTTCTACCCAAGGTATGTTCTGAATTTACACTGAATCAGACAATTGAGTTACCCATCTTCTTTTCTAACCATTCAAGCCAGTTGGAATAGATGCTTCACAAACTTGATATGCATAGACAACTTCAATTTTATTTGGACAGAACAAAAGATCTCAGAAGGGCTGATCATCTGTTTGTCTCCTTCTCAGATTCAAGAAAATGTACCCCTGTGTCCAAAACTACCTTATCAAAATGGCTCTCTGTATCTCATTTATCTACAGTAAAACTGGTATTTCATTACAGAACAAGGTCAAGGCTCATTCTACAAGGGCAGTTTCTACTTCTGCAGCCTTCTTGACCATGTTGCCTATAGATTCTGTTTGTGCAGCTGGCACCTGGTCAAATCCACATACTTTTATATCTCATTACAAAGTGGACAAGGCCTCTAGGGACAGGGCTTCATTTGGATCTGCTGTCCTGAAACAGATACTCCCGTGAGTCACCCAAAATTGTGGTGCTGGGGACGCTACCCAAAAGTAAGAATGAAGGCAAGATTGAACAACTTCATATTAAGAAGTTATGTACTTACCATACCATTCCATGTGAGTTGATACTCTCTCCTTCATTATTACGACCCTCCCTCCTACCCCCTTCCTGTGTCTGGAAGCACGAGAGGCACCACTTATGACCCTCCCTCCTACCCCCTTCCTATGTCTGGAAGTATGAGAGGTATCACTTGATTTGGTTTTGGTTTTCTTGAAGAAGTTCCTTTTACCCTGGATTTATGCTTTCCTCAAAATCTGGGAGAGGTTTCTACTCTAGCTGACAGCAAACAAGATCTGGGGAATGTAGTGGTGCATTGTGGGATAGGGCTTGGCCTCGAGCTGTTAGAGACCTCAAGCTTTGCTGTTTGGTCAAATTGGAGCTGATGTTTGGCTCCAAACGCATCAGTAATAATGATGGTGAGAGTAACAACTCACATGGAACATTATAATAAGTACATAACTTCTTATTTTTCAAGTAAGAGGCAGCAAGAATGTTGCAAACTACAGGCATGTGAATACTTTTAGTAGACCGCGTACGTGTGTGTGTGTGTGTGTGTGTGTGTGTGTGTGTGTGTGTGTGTGTGTGCGTGCGTGCGTGTGTGCATGTGTGTGTATGTATGTGTGTGTGTGTGTGTGTGTGTGTGTGTGTGTGTGTGTGTGTGTGTCGAACATAGTGTGTGTGTATGACTAGATACGCAAACATACAAAAAGCTAAAGAACATTTTCACTGTGTCTGCAATGTTTTATATACAGCCTTTGTTTTACTAGAGATACACACACACTGCTTGCAGCCCCACCTTTGTACCCATCTTCCCTGTCCATTCAGTAACATTGATAGACTTCTTGAATGCTCCCATCAGGTTTTTATTCCATTTCATTTTATCAGCCCACATAATGTGATGTAAATGCATGGAATAGTTTGAATCTTAGTTTGTAACCTTAGTGGCGTGAAAGGGTTTAGGTCAGCAAAGGTCCTTATTGCAGTTACATTTGTGATTTGTCATACTTACAAGGATTCCTCCCTCTCTCCTCCTTAATTGGCACTCTGCCTTTAAAAGCCTTTCCACTACCTCTGTAAACTAAGTACACAGAAAAGCAATGTAACAATAAGCTGTAGGCTGAAAGAGACCGTGGGCATTTTAACTAATATGAATAAAGTGAAGATACTCTGCAGAATCTCTTCCAGTTACATGTTACAGGTAACATAATTCTGTGTGTACAACATGCCGCGTAATCAAAGGATGTATCAAGTACAAGATAATGTCAATACTGTAACAATATTTTCTATGTTTAACTAACCTTTCTTTGCACTGCTTTATGTAAAATAATATTCAATAATATATACGTATGGTACTTAAACCAGTGGGTACATTTTATAAATGTTTTAAAAATATGACAGCTTAAAAGGTTTTGATGTCAGTTGATGCTGATTATGTATATATGTTCATTTTTAAGAATATTTCATTTCAATAAATGCTGTTGTAAAACATGCAGCAGTGTCTTTATATTTACACCTTTACTCCAGTTGGTCCTGTTACCATGGCTGTGTATATATTTTTATGATACAGATATATATATTACCTAAATACGTTTTAAGTTTCAATATGTTAAAGTTGTTTGAGTTTAGAATGTGAAAAAAAATTATACTGTCAGGAGTATTGCAATTTTTGCATTATTTGACATGTAAAAAATAAAGATATACAAGCTTACTAAATAAAATATGAAACAAATATAAGATTCTACTGGAAATCCTTTTCATTATTTTAACTGTACCTGTTTGATGGTGTTTGCAAACCTACATGTGTTTTCACTTGTTTATGATATTGTGACCCTGAAGGAATGATTTTTTTTAATAAACATTGTAGAAAGTTTCATTGTATTGAATGAAATCTAGTACATGGCTCCAAAAAGGAAAGATTCCATCAGACATATTTTTACTGGCTATAAGTATGCAATAAGGTGTGAGGGTGTACGCATGGTACAGATTTGTCACCTTTCCATGGGTGTTGTGAGGCACAAAGGGCAAGTGCCTTATAATCCTGGGTATGCAGTAATACCCATGCACACCCACAAAGCCTTATTACTCTTATAAAATGGGTATCTTTTTATGTTTCTATTTTATACGTAGTAGCTTATGTGTGTTATTTATGCTTTGTAATGCATTTTAACATAAAGTGGCTCCTCACCCATTTTAACTAGCTGGTAACAGTAGAGGATTAAAACTGTTTAACTTTGCGTGATTTTGGTTAGAAATTTTTAAGGTGGTCATTTAAGGAACTCAGATCCAAATCTTGTGAACTATTGAATGATCCAGTTTAAAAACACATGCTAATACTTCACAATACCATAAATGAGTTCTCCCAGATGAATGAGTCTAGATGACAGGACTATCATTTCAATAACATAGTGCATCATAAACATGAATACTGCTTTCCAGGTAACACAGCCTCAAAAATATTCACAAGTATAATAATTTTCATGTTAACGACAAAAAACTGAAAGACACATATACAAGCAATATCTATATTCAGAAGGTAATTACTTTAGTGACAATTTCCAAGAAGCAAAAAAATAATATATGTAAGTAGCAATGATCCCCCACCCCATCATTTTTCTTAAGCTGGTTTAGCTCATGTAGTTAATTTATTTAACCGGTTTTCTGTTGTATTTTTTTTTGCATGTGTGTGTGTGTGTGTGTGTGTGTGTGTGTGTGTGTGTGTGTCTCAGTTTTGTTATAACATGCTGTTTACATTAAAGGAGTTTCTTAATTTTGTGTACTGTTGTCTTCAAATTTACCTATAAGATTAAAGAATATCTGGCAGATTATTTCTACTACATTTATACATATGCATATATATTTTGACTCCTAGTTTAAAGTGACTGCTTTCTATTGCTATAGTGACTATGTTTTGCTTTTTCTTATTCACTTTCTTATTCTAAACTGCTCCATTTTCTCTTTCTGTAATTTATGTTTTCACTTTGTTCATGAGATTTTTTTTGCCTAATTTGATATATTTCATGGTTCCTAATTAGGTAGTGTACTTAAAGTGAAATTTAAGGCTTTTATTATTGTAAAGTACATTCTGTTTTGCCACAATCCTGAGTCTTATTTTGTTCTTTTTTTCTATTATTGTTCTATATGAAAACTTCATAATGTATTTAAATTATAAATATATATTCTCCAGCTACCATTCACACACATCTCCAACTTCATACCCCCTTTACCTCATCTCCTCCACACATAACAAACCCCAGCAACCCTACCTAAAACTTTCTAAACACCTGTATAAATTAATCCCTGTCCTGTTTACATTCCTCCTCAGAGCCAACATTGAATTCAGCCCAAGTCCTTCCCACCACATAACACCCATAACTTTCCCCAACACCTCTACCCTCTCCTTTGTATTAATTAATGTCCAAAGCATCTGAAATAAAGTTGACCAGATAAATATCTTCTTTACGACCCACTCATCCAATATTTGCAGCTCTCTCTGAAACATGGCTCAAGCCAAAACAATTCTAATTTGCAGCATCTTCCTCCGTTCTACAAATACCTCCAAGAAACATGACCTGGCAATTGACAAGGTGGGTGCACTCTCATTGGTTGTTAAAAAACTTAAACCAGCTATCATTGCTCATGAAAATGTCTCTTCAGATACTGAACCAAACTGGATACTTCTAAAACTTCACTCTTAGAAGAACAATCACCTTCTAATAGCAATAGCCTACCTTCCTTCTCCAGCTTCTCTTAACAGATTTAAATTCCACATTTAAAGTATCACCTCAACTGCAAGCAGCTATAAAATATTGTTATTCTAAGTGATTTTACCCTAAACTCCCTTGTTTCCTTGACAAATTGAATTGCCGACTTTCTAGCCAATATCAACTTTATGCAGTTAGTCAGTGATACTACTCAATCAAATTCTGAACCAGCTACCACTCCATCCTGGATCTGCTAATCACTAACACTTCCACATCCATCTCCAATGTATCTGTTCTCCAACCTCATTCAGTGACCACTCCCCAGTAACCTTCCAAATTATCCACCAATTACCAAAACTGCACCCCAAACCAATTACCTACAGACCCTGATACACCATTAATACAGGCAACCTCAGAAACCACCTAACAGCCTTTGAATGGTCTCCCATTATCAGGTTACAGAACTCAACTTAGCTGCATATCCTTCTTCAACTTCAGGACAAATTCTCCCCTCTTACACTGCTACTTTTCAAATATAACTAAACCCCCTGGCTAACCACTGAACTGAAAGCTCTGTTCAAACTTAGGGACAATGCATAGTCTTCTTGAAGACAAAACCCCTCACAAGAAAATCACACTGCCTTTACCTGTCAGTGTAATATAGCTAAGCAAGCCATACACAATATCAACTATATTAAAACAAATAACTTTCTCTGCTGGACAAACCCAAACATTTTTGGCAGGAAGGAAATCTTATCACAGGCCAAAAATCTACAATTCCCACCTTCACCCTATCAGCATCCAGACTTCTCAAGGCCAGCTCTCAGCCTCTGACTTTCTCAAGTAATTCAGCCACCTGTCTACTACTTCAGCTTCTGCCTCTTTCCCATCTCACCAAGAACCCTCCTTTTTATTCCCCTCTTCTGTTTTAAGAAAATGACATGCAAATTCCTTGACCCACTTCTAGAAAACATACTCCTGAATGCACACCCTAGTTCAGCTGACCTAATCCCTCAGTTTATATTACTCTGCAAAGACTTCCATACCACACCTCTTCTCCATATTTATAACCACTACATAACTCAAAATACAGTGCCAGACATATGAAAAACTGCTCTTCTTAAACCCCTTCCCAAACAGCATCACATAGAAAATTCCTTCCACATCCACCATATCTCCAACTTCTATACACTTGGAAAAATATCGGAAATACTAATGTACAATCAATTGTCCATTTACATCCAACACTACCACCATCTCAGTCTTAAATAGCATGGATTCTGGACTGACTGGAGCACAATGACAGCACTGTCATCACTTACATAAGGTTTATCAGGTCATAATAGGCTAAATGCCCATGCAGGCCATTTTAAGCCTAGCCAATTAACCCATCTGAGAATCTAACCCTGCACTTTATGTTTGTAAGGTAAACACGTTAACCATTATGCCAACCCCCAATCCCTTTACAGATTAGATCATTCTCAACATTAAAAAGAAACCTTTTAGGAGCTGTCTTCATTGACCTTACCAAAGCTTTTTATCTTATTTGCCACTTCTACTTCTTCACTGTCTCCACAAAATCAGGCTTGACCCAATACTGTCACCTGGTTTCATCCTTTCATAACAATCGTTTATCACTATCACTTCCAGCACCCCTTACCAGAGAAGTGCTCTAGGGAGTCATAGTCACCACATTGTTGTTTTCAATCTTTATTAACAAACTACCCTCTGATCTACCTATGCTTCTTATCACTCTTTGCACAGATGACATGGTTACTGTTTGATACAGTCACTCATATTCAGCAATTCAAATATAGTTGCAGTCTGACATCCACTCACTTAATTCTTAGCTTAACAACCATAAGCTTCTCCTAGACTCCTACAAAACAAAACACGTTACATTTGGAACCTCACAAAAGCTGAAAAAATTGCAGATTTCAGTGGTTCCCCAATGCAAACAACAACATCCGTTAACTACTTAAGTTCATGGCTAGACCAGTCACTTGACTTATAAAGCCACACTGGAACACCCAGAAATAAAGATCAGTTCTCTTTTATTCTGGTCCAGTAAAATTTATCCCTTTCTAGCCATACCAGCTATAGCTGCAAAAGACAATGGTGTCCTCCTTGCCCAACTTGAATATGTGCTCACCGTTATAACTACAGCCTCAAAAATAAATAAATCATCCAGTCTACAGTCCATTGAAAACAAAATCTGCTAATTTATTTCCAGTTCCCCTCCCTAGGAACATCACTACATTACCCTCTCCAAAGCAAAATTGCTACCGGTCTCCTACAGAGTTGACCTCTTCCAAGGGTCTCCTCTTCTCAAACTATTTCAAACAAGTGCTTTCCCATCTCTTCTAGTAAAACTCTATAATAAAACTACTCCTTACAACCTCCACAACCTCATCCAATTAACTCCCTCACTCCAGAAACTCAAAAACAAACTGTAGTGATCAATAATTCCTTCTTCATTCCTGCACCCAAACTCTGGCAATCTCTCCCCCTCACCTAAAAAAAAATCTCTTTCTCCATGTTACAAGCTCAACTCAAAGCACAACTCCATCAGAAAATCTGACTGCAAGTGCTTTTCTACTGGACATGTAATCTTACTCCCTGCTCACCTGCATCAGTCCTATTTTGACACTCTGTTCAGACCTGTTGCTTCCCTCATATTTTCTACTAACATTAATATACATTTGTATCAATTATCTATGGGATTATCTGCCTTCTGTGATTACTCTTTTTCTGAATTTGTTCTGTTTCATTTTTGTGAGCATTTTCACCAAGGCTGTGCCTGTAAAATATTGTGCTGTGATCAGTGTGCTATCCAGTAAATGAACTAAATGAGTAAATGAAAGAATAAATACTTGAATAAATCAATCAGCATGAAGTTTGCAGAAATGGATATCAAATTTTATGTGTGATACAAAAATTGAAAATGCTGATTGAAGAAACACACCTTCTTTTTCTGAAAAGTAGTTGACAAGCTAACATTGTAAAATGATTTATTATTATTATTATTATTATTATTATTGGGTCCAACATTGATCTGGCTTAAGTCATGCATTCATATGTCTTTCCCTTCATTCCTGACACACAGTGCAGCTGTCTCAATAATGAAGTAATTTACCTTTCAGCTGGAGTAGAGCCGTAAGATGGAAGATCTTTGCTATAATAGCTGATGTTTGACATTTTTAAGTTTTATTGCCTATTCTGCTTGAACTGCTATAATGCATATAGAGACAGGTGATGCATTCTCTTCAGGTACTGTTCATGCTTTGGCATATGTAGTAGTTTCAAAAACCTAACTCCCTGCCTTTTGGCATGGCACTTTCTTATATTTCTTTGGTCTGTGACTAGAAAGTATAATACATGAGAGGATGTGTGCCTATTGCTGAATGAAGAAATGGATCCTTTTCCCATCCTTCACACACACACACACACACACACACACACACACACACACACACACACACACACACACACACACACACACACACACACACACAACCAGTGTACACTTGTTTTCTCCCTTCATTGTCAGACCCTCCCCTAATACAATTGTTTTTTTTGTTTTTTTTATTAACTGGGTAAGTACACTGGACATAAGTATCAATATTCAGGGGAGACCTCTCCCCAGGAACATTGTCTGGTTAAGTGACTTGATCAGTGTAGCACAGATGGCAAAGAGAGGTGGAAAATATTTGTACCCTTAATTAGAGGAAGTAACTCATTCACAGATGAGAACCTTAATCCTCTGTCTTAACTGCTAGACAGGCCATTTGCTGTGCCAGCATCACAGTCAAAGCAAGTGCCAGTGAGATGTAGTATTTAGATGAAGAGGGAATTGTAAGGATAGTGGGCAGATGATGTAACCTAATTTATGATCTATAACTGTTCTGGTGAAAATAAAGAAGACAAAATGCGATTGAGACTAATGAGAATTCCACCTGGGAATAAAAGGGAGATCTGATGTCATTTTCATTTGTTCCTCAACTGTTGGGTCTCGAATCCAACCTCAGATCTGGCTCAGCCGCAATTATTTAGACTCTTGGATCCAACTCTTGAGCTCCTCCCATTACCCGTAATGAGCCACTATCATAAAAAAAAATCTCAGATCCTATTTGTAACTTCATCACTTTAGACGCGGGTCCTGCTGTCTCAAGTTCTAGGGTGTATTTTGTGTGGATTGTAACTGTTTAGTGTTTAAGTCTGATGTTGTCAGTTTTCATTCTATCCTCGACATATGGGTCTGGTTCCAAGCACTGAAACCAACTCCGCTATTACTACAGCTTGCAATAACAAAAAACTCTTGAGCTTTACCCTTACCCACAATGCTTCTCTCCCAGTTACCTCAGATCTCATTTGCTGCTTTTCCTGACAGATGCATTTGCCTCTTCTCTCGAGCTAAGTGTATTTTGAATTATTCTTATATTCATTCATTCTTTAATTTCACTCCCTTTTTCCAAATCATTAACTTTAGAACTCTAGCCATTAATTCTCTGTGTTTTGAACTTGTCCTGTCCCCTTTTCTTTCTTCTTTTCCTCTCTGTACACTTCATGTACTCTGGTCTATCACTGTTGATAGCCTTTCTACTTTCTAATTTTTTCTTACTGCTTTTACGAAAAAAAAAAAAAAAACATTTTCTTGTTCTTAGTAGGAAGTGTTTCTATTTTGTGAGGTCTTTCTACCTGTGTGTGTTTGTGTGTGAATCCATTTAGTTGGCCTGCTTTCACCACTATTGAAAAGTTTGATGTCTCCACAATATGGCTGACAAACCTAAAGTCCTCTCTGTCTTCAAAAGATTCCAGAAATGCAGACACAAAATTCCTGTTTGATGCTCATCTACTGTGTGTCTGTTGCCTGGGTCCTGTTCAACTTCAAGAAGACTGCACAGTCTGTCATGGTTTTAGACACTGGGTGCTAGTGGAATGACAAAACAAGCTTATTTTGAAGGGTATGATCTCATCAGCCTTCAGCGAGGCTTTATCTGGTTCAGAAAAGGCCAAGAGCAAGACCAATGTGTCTTCCCCCTCTTCCTCATCTTCATCTTCAAAAGCTTTGCAGAAATCAAAAAAAAGGAGCCTATCAGAACCATCCACTCCATCAGCACCTTCCTTTAAGAGGGCAAAGTCTTCTGTTTCTTTACAATCCTTGGAATCCTTGGAACGGACTGATTCCACAACTAAAACTTCAGTCAGGAAGGGACCTATGGAACCGAATATATCAGAACAAAGTCTTCTGCACTAAGTTTTTTAGTGCAGGACAATTTGGAAGCTTCCAAGTCAAAATTATTGGTGCAGCTGATTGCTTTGGCACAGAGTAAGCAAACTGAGGACCCATCCATTATGACACATCCAAGAACTTTGTAGTCTCCTTTTATTGACCCCTTTTCAGGCAGGCTACCATTGCCCTTTCTGGAAAGGCCAAATTCGCCCTCCACCCTTTCTGTACATTCCACCAAGAGCTTATCTGAGGATGATGTGGAAATGCTGGTGAATAAGATACTCTGGTTAAGAGGGTTGTCAGGTACCTCTTTGACTCCAGCCCCCTTGAGTATGGGAGTCAAACCTTCTGTTACCTCTCCAGTTTTTCCTCCTGGGACTTCATCTGAAGCCTTAGAGTTTTTGGCTCTTAGGTGCCTGGCGTTGGCTGCATCAGTTCCAGATATACCCCAGTCTTCAGAACCAGTTCTTGCTCTGAGGTCTTAAGTCCAGTTGGATGAAACCTCTCAGGGCCGAGTCTGTCCTGTCAGCACAGGGGGGGGTTCACTCTTATTCTTTCAGAGCCTTCTCTGCACATTGGAGCATTGGCACGGAGCGGCTCAACTTTGTCTTTGGTGTCAGGGATATCTCTTTGGAGTGGGGAGTGACCATGGTTCCAAGGCATTCATTTTGTGTTCCAGGCTCCCTTCCATTTTTGGGCGGCCAGTTCTCAAGGCAATGGAGAGAGCCCTGACTGCCACAGTCAAACAGTTGGCACGTTCCACTTCTGAGCAAGTATCCCTTTCTTCCTCCTGCCTGGATATTTAACCTGCATTCCCACTGGGCAGTGGGTACCAAGGCTGCAGGAGTCTCAGATAACAATTCTCTCATCTTCTGATACCTCCCCAGATCACCCAACTGAGGAGCTCCTTAAGAAAAGAAAGTGCAAGAGGAAGCACTTGGATTCCCCTGACGAGTCGATCACTGAAGACATCGACTTTGATGAAGAGGAGGGATCCCTGAGGCCACCCGATAATATCTCCTTTGGAGACATCCTAAAAATATTAAAGCAGAGGGGAGACGGGAAGTCCAAAAATCCCTCTTCTGAGAAGTCAGTGTACCTGCAGGCTTGCAACACTTGACCCTTTACCTCTTAGGTGACTCCACCCACTGACAAGCTCATTCAGTTGATTTTTCAGCCAGTGTGAAAGGCCCCTGATACTATTGAACCTATCCCCAGGAGGCCTGACAAAATTCTGTCCACCCCTGAAGACAAACATTTCTGGGCCAAAGGGTTAACTGTTGATGCCATGGTCATGGCGGCAGCCATAAAGAATGAACTGGATGAGGAGAGTTCCTCTATCCATCCTCCCAACAGGGAGTCTTGGGAGATGGATACATTTGGGAAACAGGTCTACGTATCATCGATCTTTGCCTCAAAGTCTTTGAATTTTTTGGCACATTTTACCAGACTGCAAAGGGATGTTGTCAAGGAGCTGTTGGATGTCATCATTAGAACCATTTCTGAGGAGGTACAAGAAATGTTTGTTCCCAGTTGGCTACCCTGAAATATGTGTCTAATTCATCCATGAGGCTCATTGCTCATGCAGCTGAAGTGACCACCAGAGCAGCATGCACAAGTGTTGCCATCAGGAGACACACCTGGATGCACTTTTGTGATTTTGTGGAGCCATTTAAGTCTTCATTCATCAATGCACCTTTTCACCAATCATCTCTTTTTGGCCCAAAAGTTAAAGAAACTTTATCCAGGTGTGAGAAGGATGAAAAGACCTATTCTGCCATGGGCATATGTTTTTCCACTCCCCAACAATCTTTTTCCAGGAATCAAAAAGGTAGTTGGAAAATGTAGTTCAGAAAGTCCCAAGGGCCTTTTCAGGACACATGAAGAGGCAGTTTTCCTAAGGGCATGGGGAACTTTAATGGAAGATGCCAGCCATGAGGCAGAGGTGACCTTCAGAACCAGGGTTTCTGGGATTCTTTCTCTGGTAAGCCCTACCAGTGCTCCAAAAAGAGGCCTGATTGTCTTCCTCTGGAGGTAGTCAGGGGTCACTTATCCCTGCATCAAAATGCCTGGCTACAAACAACCTAAGATACCTGGGTGCAGAGGATCATGTCCAGAAGCTAATTAATCCCCTTTTCCCTACCACCTCCAGTATGCAAGAAAATCCCCAATGTTCCACCCAGTCAGAAGGGACATGCAGTTCTAGAAATCCAAAAACTGACAGAAAAAAGATCATCCAAAAAGTCTGATCAGACCAGATTGCTTCTGGAGTTTACTCAAGATTATTTTTAGTGCCAAAAAAGACAGGGGACTAGAGACTGATTTTGGATCTAAGTGTACTGAAAAAATCAGATTGTTAAAACAAATTCCAGATGGTCACAGTACAGTCCTTTCTTCCATTTTTGGAAAAGGATGATTGGATTTTCAGGATGCACACTACCATATAAAAATGGACAAATGATCCAGATGTTTCCTCTGCTTCTGTCTGGGAACCAATCACTATAAATTCAGAGTTCTGGCCTTTGGTCTCACCACAGCACCCAAGGTGTTCAGATGTATGGCAGTAGTAGCAGCTCATGTGAGACTCTAGGGATTGCAAATGTTTCCATATGTAGGTGATTGACTCATTACTGCTCCAACCAGGCATCAATTGATAGAAGCAAGATATCATGTTCTTCACATTTGTTCTTCTCTGGGAATAACCATACATTATATAAAATCAAAATTGTCCCCAACTCAGAATTTAGAGTTCATAGGAGCATTCCTAAATACTTGAACTTCCATAGACTCTGTCCCCCCTGTGAGATTACAGAAAATCAGAGTTCAGGTTCACAAAATCAGCAAAAGCAGGAAATTATCTGCTCATCTAGTCCTATAAGCACTAGGTTCCATGGTAGCAATGATAACCCTACTTCTCTTAGCAAGTTATCACATGAGAATACTCCAGTGGCTGCTAGGGTCTCAATTGTCAATGTTGCACCAACCCATATCAGATTTGATTTTGCTCACCAATCTTTGCAGAGAAGATTTACCTTGATGGATACATTCCAAGGACATTCTTTTAGGCCATCTCTTTGTCCCTTCACAACCTAAAGTCATAATGACCACGGACACCTCCCAGATGGGGTGGAGGGACATTTTCTTGACAAGATGGTCCAAGGCACTTGGTCCCCCACAGAGGCCAACTTGCATATCAATGTCCTGGAGCTACAGGCAGTGCTTTTAGCACTGCAAGCCTTTCAAACTGCTCTTCCTTTGGGAACAGTTGTGATTCAAACAGACAATATGTCAGTGATTTGGTAAATCAATAAACAAGGAGGAACCAAATCCTACCGCCTATGTTGAGAAGCTCTTAGAGTGTGGCTGTGAGCAATCTCTTCCAACCGCTTTCTGATAGCAATGCACATTCTGGAGAGTTTTATTGTGATGGCAAACAGACTAAGCTGTATTCTCCAGCCTCACAAATGGTCTCTCAGTCCAAAGATGACAGAAAAGATTTTCCATTGGTGGGGCCAGCCTTGCTGCAACCTATTTGTATCTCCCCTAAACAACAAGTGAAGCAGCTACTTGGCCCTGTTCCTCCCTCCAGGGGAGCCACCAAGAGATTTTCATTTACACACTTGGTCCTCCAGACTGCTGTATGCCTTTCCCCTGATTCCTCTAATTCTGAAATTCAGAAAGCAATCAGGCTGAAGAGATGAGAATCCTCCTTGTACCTTATTGGCATCAGCAGATACTGTTCCCCTTTCTTTGGCCTTATCTTAGGTTAATATGTTCATAGGTGTGTACTAGGCTAATGGCCCTGGGGCCTTTACAAGACTAGCCATAGGATTACCCTGGCATAGTGCCACCCGAACTTAGTTCCCAGTGCATCTGTCAAGAAGAGCCACTGGATTTATCCCCGGGGTGAATTTTCTTATTTCCCATCCACTCATCAAGATTTTTATTGAAGAGGGTCAGCGAGGTGCTCTGCTCAACATGTAAGGGAAGTCTGTTCCATAGCATGGGCAGTCTCTTGGTTGTGAATCTTTCCCTGCAGCATTTTTTGTTAATTGTGGTATTTAGGATGAGGTCGCTGGAGTGTGTGGTGCGGAGGGATTGGGATTTCTTTAGATGTAGCATTTCTAACAGAGCTGGGTCAGACATGGCTTTGTAAGTCAAGCAGAGATCTCCTCTAAGTAGGCAATATGAGACAGAGAATAGTTGGAGTTTTTTTAGTCTGTTCACATAGGAGAAGTGCTTAAGGCCTAGGATCCTCTTTGTGAGGTACTTTTGCAGCCTCTCCAGTTGTTCCAGGTGTCTAATGAGGTACATGCCAAATGGGGCATTGTACTTGATGATTGGCCTAATGAGGGAAGAGTAGAGGGAGACAATGACCTCTTTCTTCCTGGATGCAAAACCCTTAGTAATGAGATGTGCCACATAAAAGGACTTTATGACCACAGTGGTAATGTGGTGATCAAAAGTGAGGTTGCTGTCAACCCATGTTCCATATCTCTTATAACGCCTTCTGTGTTCAGTGGACTACCATAAATGTGGTAATTCATGGGAACCGGGTTTTTCCCAAAGGGGATGACGGCACATTTTTTGGCATTGAGCTTAATGCCATGGTTCTGACACCAGTTATTGGTCTCAGAGAGGCCATTCTGTAGGATGTCAACATCACTTGGGGAGTTAATAATAGCTCCCAGCTTGCAATCATCTGTGAACCTTGTCAGTCAGAGTCCCTTCGTATTGTTCTGGACGTCTGAGAAGTAGATGCCAAACAGGAGAAGACCCAGGACCGAACCCTGTAGGACTCCACTCGTGACTAGTTGGGAGTCTGACTTGGAGTCAGCTACTTTCACACTGTGGGTTCTATCTGTGAGTCATTTTGCAAGCCACCTAGTGATATAGGGGTTGATGCCTAGCTTAGTGAGTTTTTCTATGATTCCTGAGTGGGGAATGGTATCAAAAGCCTTGGCCAGATCAAGGTAGGCTGTATGAACCACCTTGTCTTCAGCCACAGCCCTGGTGACTGACTCAAAGAAGTTGACCAGGTTGAGTAGGCATGATCTACCCTTCACAAAACCAAACTGTGTGGGATCTAGAGTTTGGAGGTTCCCTATATCCTTGTTTATTAGTTCCATGATGATGCGTTTCATAGCTTTGCATATCAGACTGATCAGGCTAATGGGGCGATAGTTCCCAGGGTCTGTAGTAGCTCCTCCTTTGTGGAGATGGATGACTGTTAGCAGTGCACCCTTTGGTAGGGACAAAGCTTGAGGTGAGACTGTGATTGAACAGGGCACACAGGTGAGGTGCCAGTTCACTCTGTAGTTCACGTAGAACACAACCAGGGATATTGTCATTTCGCATAGAAGCTGTATTCTTAGCCTTGGGCAGTGCTCTTTTAACCTGTGCAGTAGTAATACTCGGTGCCTGGCAATCTACTGGTATTGTGATTGGTCCTTTGGGGGGAGAGGGGTAAAGTTGGCTCGGTATAGGAGGTACCATTGTGCAGTAGCTCAGAGCAAATCTGGGTATTGCTGTGGAGAGTCTTTACATAAATGTAGAAGGCCTTGTGGTTGTCTTTACTATCTGCTGCAATTCTGTTTTCATAGCTAGCTTTAGAGGATTTGATGAGGGATCTCAACTTTTTGTTGAGGCTGATAAGGGATTTTTTTTCAGTCTTGGGACTTCACCTTATTCCACATCAAATTCCTCCTTCTGTTGTAGAGTTTGTTTATGACAGGGGACCACCCGATTGGCTTCCTTTGTTTTGAGGAGAGGGTCTTGGTTCTGTCGGGTATGGCGAGATACATGCATTTGTGTACGTGTTCGTACAGTGCATTGGTGTATGATTCTGCAGTCACTCAACTATTCTCCATTTGCATGGGTGCCGTGAAGTTAGCCACCTCTGTTTTTAGGAGCCCAAAGTTATCTTTGGAGAAGTTTTTCATGGTGGTTACCTTTGGGGGGTGGGGTTGGGGGGTGGGATGTGGATTTCCAAGTTGATTAGTTTGTGGTCAGTTCTAACCAGGGAGGACCTGACTACTGGTGTAGAGCAATGGTCTCCCATGTTAGTAATGACCAGGTCAAGATTGTTGCTACCTCTAGTGGGGGTAAGAATGAGCTGGTCCAGGGCACTGGAATTAATGAACTCCAGGAAATGTTGGGCAAGTATATTGGTACATGAGTAGTTTACCCAGTTAATGGAGTGGTAGTTAAAGTCACCTAGTAAGAGAGTGTTAGGTTGGACCCTAATATTCTTCAGGATGCTTAGGAATGTGGACTGCGAGTAATTGGACAAGGTTGGGGACCTATAGCAGGCTACAATGTGAATCACTGTCTTACCCAATTTTAGCTGCACCTGAGGTATCCCTGATGTGTTATGTTAAGCTACCAGTCTGGACCTGTGCGCATCCTTTATGAATATGTAAATACCACTGCCTTTGGAGCTTCGGTCCAAGTTCTTGGGCCAAAAGGTGTAGAATGAGTTATAGCCTGGTAGTGCAGGGGTGCTTTCTGCTGGCTTGAACCAGGTCTGTGTTAGAGCACAAATGTTAATATTCTCTATTTTAAGGAGTGCTTAGAGCGAATGCATTTTGAGATTTAGACTTCTAGCATTAAGCAACCTGACTCTCAGATTATATTTGTTTGTAGCTGTTATGGTGGTAATTTGGTCTTTGGAACACCACCTAAAAAAGGCACCATAGGTGTGGCAAGAGCCTTGGCCAATATCCGGAAGCCCAGGGGTGACTGATTCAACAGCCTTGGATTCTGGACCTGGCACTAGACCTTCTGTTCCATTCTGAGGGATTACTCCTTCCAGTCATTATGAACCTCAAGCTGACATTTTGGTTTCTTCAGTTCCATTGATAGCCAGGCTGCCTTCACTTTCTTCCCCAGTATATCATATTCTATTAGCCTCTTATATGCCAGCTACCTGTAAACTCTATGCTAGTAAATGGAGGGAGTTCACTGTTTGGGCTCATGACAAGAATATTGATACGTTTTCAGCACTCATTGTTAAAGTCCTAGAACTTTTTGTGTCACTTTTTGAGACAAGTGCTTCCCAGTCTACCATCAAAATTCAATTAGCAGCTATTTCTAATTTCCATAATAGTTTTGAAGAATCCTCCCTGGCTCTTCATAAGCTTTGCAAACCTTCTTAAAAGAAACGTTCTTGTTAAAACCCCCATACAAAGATCCTACGACACCTTGGGATCTAAACAGTTTGACCATTGTTCAACCTCCCTTTGAACCATCAGCAGAATGTGATCTAAAGTTTTTATCCTGGAAAACTATTTTCTTAGTGGCAATAACTTCTGCCAGAAGGATTTCATAAATACAAGCTTTATCATGTCGACCTGCTTACTTGATTTTCCACAAAGACAGAGTTTCACTAAGATCCAGTCCTTCCTTTTTGCCTAAGGTAGTATCAGAGACCAATATCAATCAGACTATTAATTTACCAGCATTTTTCCCAGTTTTGCTAACAAAGACGAATACTGCTTTGACTTAGATGTTCACAGACAATTATGTTTCTAACTACACAGAACTAAGAATAAAAGAAAATCTGACTAATTATTTGAGTCTTTTCATCTACAAGACTTGGCCAACCAGTGAGCAAAGTAACATTAGCCAGATTGCTCAAAGATTGTAGTTCTTTTGTCTATACTAAAAATAAATCTAATTTGCATAGGCCTTTAAAAGCACATTCTAAAGAGCTGTAGCTACTTCAGCAGTTTTTCAATCTAAAGCTTCCAATGATAATATTTGTGCAGCAGCAACTTGGACTATCCCTCATACCTTTATTAATCATTACAAATTGGGACTGGTCTTCAAGGGAAGAACATCATTTGATTTTATGGTGCTCGGGAATATTCTTCCTTGAGTCCTTCCAACATCTAAGGTAGCTGGGGACTCTGTCCCATATTTTGAGGATAAAATAAAAATTGACAACATCAGATAAAAAAGTTATGTGCTTACCATAACATTCCATCAGTGTTGTCCATTTTCATTTATCCTTGACTCCCCTCCCTCTTTCCCCTGCCTTGGAAGCTTTTGGTGGAATTGATAATGAACCTGTGTCATTAGAAGCATTATTAAATGGTTCCAGATATGGTCTCTATGAAGACTCTTTTGGGATGCTTTCATGTTGTCTATTTTTCTGCAAACTCAATCTGAGGTAACTGGGAGAGAAGCATTGTGCATAAGGGTAAAGCTCTAGAGTTTTTGGTTATCACAGGTTGTAGTAATGGCTGAATCAGTTCTGATCCTCAGAACTGGACCCATTTGTTGAGGATAAATGAAAATGGACAACACAGATAGAAGATTTTTGTAAGTACATAACTTCTTTTTCTTGTCACAGATTACTTCTTTCTCACCCACCCTCCCTCCTAGTGTTTTGGTTTTCTTGCATTAGGGTATTTTTCTAATTTTTCCCTACCCTATGAATCGTTGGTACTCTTTCCTTCTTCTGTTTCCTTCCTACCCTTTTCAAAGGGTATTTTCAACTATCACTGTTGGTACGTTTTTATCTTTTGGTACTTTAAATATTCTTCTTTCTCTATTTGTAACTATAATGGCTGAAAAACCTATGGGTTTCAAAAAGTGCAGTTTTTGTGAGCATAAGATACCCAATTCTGATGGCAACAAGCAGTCCATTTACTGTTTGGGTGTCGCCCACCTTGACACTCAGTGTTCTGTTTGTGCCAGTTTTAATACAAGGGCCTTGAGTGACTAGTGCAATAAATTCATATTGAAAGGTTTATTGCCTTCCTTCTGCAGCTGTCTTCTGTTTCATGGGTTCAAACAGCATCAAAGAAGTTGAAGTCCTCTTTGGAGGCCAGAGAACACAGGGAGTGGTCTCCAACCCACTGTCTGATGCCTGGATCAATCTCTGAGCCACCATCCAAAACTCCAAAAGATTGGATCTGACCACTTCAGATCTGACTTTTATGACAGCTGAATCTCTAAGGATCTGATCACCTAATTTTTCCCCAGTGCTGGTCTGCCTTGGCTCCATTTTCCCTTTCTACTGGAAACCACAAGGAGGTAATCATGCCCTCAAGTCTACCACTTCCTCTTTCAGGTCTTCCTGAAGTCTGTCAGAAGCTGATGTGGATAAGGTGATGAGGAAGTTTCTCAGGGCTCAAATTAAGGTGATTGTGATTCTGGATCTTTTCCCTGTCAGATCTGTGAGCCTGTCTCCTACTTTTCATACAATTGTTTCTCCTTCTACAGTCTGTGCAACAATTTTGGAGACCTTGGTTCCAAGAATCCTGAGAGTGTCTGTGTCAGATCTGAGCACAACTAGGTCATGCACTCTGACAGCATCTGTGAATTGTTTGGTGCTGAATCCCCCATAGCAGGACAAGTCTTAGAGTCTAAGCATCAGTACTGGATCTTGGAGGCTGGGTTCAACTATGATGCTGTTGGAGCCATTCCTTCACCTAAACACTATACAGTTTATGTCTGACTCCTCCATCAAAGCAGGGACATTGGCAGGGTCAGGTTTGGCAGCACTTGGGGTCTCAGTTCCCTTTCAGCTGGACCTGGCTTCCCCAACCCTTCTGCTTTTGAGTTGATGGAGAGGGCCTTCTGTTGACCAAGAGTTTAAGCTACTCTTCTTTCTTTGAATCCTACTCCACTTCCTGCATCAGATCTGAGTTCTGAGCCTTAATATTTTATTCTACAGGCACAACCAGCCTGTTCAAGCAGCCAGACAGTTCCTATTCCAAAATATCCTTTCATTTTGGACACCTTCATAGACCATCCCACTGAAGAGGTTCACCCTAGAGGATGTGCAAAAGGAGTAATTTAGATTCTCTTCAGGAATCTCTCACTGAAGATACTGACTTTGATGAAATGGAGGGATCTCCAAGGTCTTCACCAGAAGATGTGTCCTTTGGAGACATTTTAGAGATCCCTGGACAGAAGAGTGGATGGTCTTCCAATCCCCCTTCCCAGGAGGAGTCAGTGTTCCTGGATGTCTTCGGTTCAGCCCATCTATGTCCTGGGTTACCCCCTTGGCAGATGAGCTTATAGATCTGGTCTGTCACTGAGTATGAAAGTATCCGGATTCAGTAGAACCTACCCTTGGCACACAGAAAACTTTTTTCCTCACTTAAGGACAGGCCACACTGGAGTAGGTGAGTCCCTGTAGATGCCATGTTTATGTGGTGGCCAGCAGGAAAGAGCTGGTAGAGCAGAGCTTTTCTGTCCATCCCCTGAATACGGAATCTATGGCATTGGACAAATTTGGAAAGTGAGTTTACACTTCAGCAAAGTTTGCTCTATGTTCACTGAATTGTTTGACACACTTCACTAGGTTACAAAGAGATTTGATTAGCAAACTCTCCAAGTCTCTTTCTGGGTCCATGTCTGTGATGGAAAGTAAGAAACTCTTTGTACAACTGGCCACCCTCAAGTCTATAGCCAGTGCATCTATGAGGTTGATCTGTCATGCAGCTGAAGATACCTCAAGGGGTGATGAGTTCAGGCAAAGCCATAAGGAGACATGCCTGGATGCACTTCTGCAGTTATGCAGAGCCTTTCAAGTCTTTTTCATCGATACTTCTTTTGATAGATCTTCTTTGTTTGGCCCAACTGTAAAAAAAAAAACACTGTTCCACAGTGAGTACAATGGAAAGACCTTATCTGCCAAGGGAATATGTTTTTTGTCCCCTCAGAGATCTTTTTCCAGTAATTAGAAAGAGGGTAGAAAACAAAGGTTCTGGAAATCTTCAGGTATTTCCAAGACTCACAAGGAGAAACTTGCATCAGGGTCAGAGGGTTGAGTTCTAATGGAAGATGCTGACCTTGTGGCAGAAAAGACCAGCAGAACCAAGGTTTTCAAGAATCCTTCTCTGATAAATCTTTTCAGCGCTTTTGAAGGGTTGCCCAACTACTCTTTCCTGGAGGCAGTAAGGGGGTGGCACTTGTCTGTGCACCTATAATCCTGGGCATTGATAACAACTGACACTTGAGTTCAGAAAAATCATATCCAGAGGTTACTTCATACCATTTGTACAAATCCTGATGACCTACAGAAAATGGCTACCTGACATTCCACCCAGTCAATGGGAGTTAGCAGTCTTAGAGGTTCAAAAGTTGCTAAACAAAAGAGTCATCCATGAGGACCCACCAGACCATAGAGGGTTCAGAGTTTATTCAAGATTTGTTTTATTGCCATAGAAAATGGGACCTGAGACCAGTTCTGGATCTCAGCAAGCTCAATCAGTTTGTGAAGCACTGAAAATTCTGGATGGTCACAGTTCATTCTATTCTGCCATTTCTGTGAAAGGACAATTGGATGTGCTCTGTCAATCTTCAAGACATGTACTATCACCTCAAGATGAACAGAAGCTCCAGAACATACCTGTTCTTTTGGTTAGGGGCCAGTCACTATCAGTTCATAGCCCTGCCTTCTGGCCTTAACACAGCCCCCAGGGTTTTTACCAAGTGTATGGCAGTGGTGGCAGCTCACCTGAGACTGTGTGGATTCATAGTGTTTCCATACCTGAACGGCTGACTCCTCACCACCCCTACCAGGTATCTTCTTGAAAAAGCAAGGGACCACTTGCTTCAGTTATGTCAATAACGAGAAATCACAATCAATTATGCCATCAACCTGTCCAAACCTTGGAATTCACAGGAACTTGCCTGGACACTACCAAGCAATTAGCCTTTCTTCCTTCAAACATAGTACGGAGCATAAGATTCTCAAGTGGAGCAACTTATTTTGCACTCCTCTCCCCAGCAAGACTTGTTGTACAGGCTTTAGGGTCTACGGCTGCTGCTATAATCCTGATTTTGATAGCTTGATTCTATATGCATGTTCTTCACTGGACTGTAACTGCTTAGTGGTCAGTTCTACAACAGCCTTTGTGCTCACTGATAAAGCTGACTCAGGTTTGCAAAAACTACCTCTGTTGATAGATCCAATCCAACAAAGTTTGTCAGGGATGCCCCTTTGTGTTTCCACCCCTGGTTGCCACAGTGACCACAGATGCCTCCCAACTGGGCTGGGGGCATTTCTTGGGAAGGACGGTCCAAGGTACATTATCCCCCTGATGATATTGATACCAATCTGCATATCAATGTCTTGGAGATGAGGGTGGTCATCCTAGTGTTGCAGGCCTCCCAGGACACCCTCCCCAGGGGACTATTGTGATCCAAACTGACAATGTCTGTGGTCTGATACATCAACAAATGGGGGAACCTGAACGTATCCCCTTTGTCAAGAAGCAGTGAGAGTTTTGCAGTGGGCAATCTCTACTAACTGCTTTTTATGGCAATGCACATTCCAGGGAAATCCAACAAGCTAGCAGATAAGCTCAGCAGATCCATCCTGATGCCTCACAAGTGGTCTTTCAACCACTCAGTGGCAGAAAGGATTTTCCGTTGGTGGGGTCAGCCATGTTGCAGTCTGTCTGCATGTCCTCACAACAAGTGCAGCAATTTCTTCACCCTGATCCACCCCCCCAGGTGAGTCACCAACAGATGTTTTAGTCGATGACTGACCATCTGGTCTCCTTTACTCTTACCCCTCCCTTACCTCTAATTCCCATATTCGTAAAGAAAGCACTTCAGTTGAAGAGAAAGGTTATCCTCATTGCACCTTTTTGGACTCATCAAGTGTGCTTTCCCTTCTTTTGGTCTAATCTTTGATATCATTCTAGGATACTGAATCCCAGTCCAGACCTTTTGTCTTATCCCATAGGGATGGCGCAGCCTGACATCACAGGCATCAGGTTGACCTCAAGGCTTCTCCAATTCCACAAATAGTTAGCCAGCCCAGACTTTCCTCCCTGGTCTCTCAGATATTGCTATCATCCCAGAAAGCCTCTGCTTGGAAAATATGGAAGAGTAAATTAAAAAGATTTTTTTCAGCCCTTCAAAGAGAATTCGATCCTATTCCCACTGTCCTGGACTTTCTAGCATCCATTTCTTTAAAGAAGGAGCAAGTTTTTCTACCATCAAAGTGCAGTTAGCAGGTTTCTCTAACTATTATATTGGAGACAATGCTTCCCCTCTAACATCATCCAAATTCTGCAAAGCTTTCCTAAAAGGCAACTTTTTGCTTAGGCCTCAAGTGAAAGACCCTACTCCCCCTGGGGTCTAACACTTCTACTGCTGGGTTTAACACAGAGTCTCATTTGAGCTGTCCGCTAAATCTTTTTTTTTTTTACTCAAATAGTTTTTATTTTCAAATAATATTATGAAAGTTCTATAGTATTTTTATTACTATATATAATATTTGCATCAGACTGACTTTAGTAATAATATTTAATGTTCTCAATTACTGTACAAATGTAATGATATATAGTTATCAGAGTGTATCTGTTGATAGTTGCAGAGTGTCCATCAATGATAAGACA
Organism: Protopterus annectens; assembly: GCF_019279795.1. Classification (NCBI taxonomy): domain Eukaryota; kingdom Metazoa; phylum Chordata; order Ceratodontiformes; family Protopteridae; genus Protopterus; species Protopterus annectens. The sequence goes on along the minus strand of NC_056743.1, from coordinate 1,638,188,784 downwards.
TTTTTCCATGGGTTGTATACCAATGGCCTAGGATAAATCCTTAGTTGTTTAATTTTGATTTCCATCAAATCTGAACTTCTCGATATAGAGTGAAGAAGTCTTCCATAGTTGCTGATGTATTTGAATTTCATGTTCTAGTTATGCATTTCCTAGAAATTGCAAGCATTGTCCATAATAAATGCAGATTTATTTTATTAAAATAAGGACCTTTGTTCACATTTAACAGAATCAAAGATTTAGATAAAATAAAGGATTCATTGAATAAGACCAGTAAGAAATTATTGATTCAGTTCCAGTATGGCTTGATTTTAAAACAGTCATAAAAATATGATTCCAGTCAGCTCTATATACCTGTTGACATCAACATATTCCATTTGTGGAAGAACTGATTTTAGTAATTTTATCTGGGGTTAAAAATGCTCTATGTAAATATTTCCAGTTAAATATTTTCTAGTACTGTGTATTAGATTTGTATTTAAGTTATTAATTCTTTATATAAATGTGAGGTACTATTTTTCATCTTATGGTCATTATATATAATTTCATATAAGTAATTTATAAGTTTTGGTGTATCTTTAAAGACAGAGTTATTAATTATTCTGCATAAATCTTGGGAATACATTAAGATGCTTTGTAGAGTTACTCAGTCCTCTGATGGGATTTCATAAGTTGTTTTTATCATTGGTATGTCTGGAACTTTTAGTTCTTTAATGCATTGCTGCCAACAAGATTTTTTTTTGTTCCCAAGAAGTAATTATTTCTCTATATATTTTGTGAGGATATTTTTTTGTTTGATAAATGGGGTTAAAAGATCGAACCAAAGTTTTAAATCCATATTTACATTAATGAATTTCCTATATGAGTTAAAGTAATTAATCAAATATGATTTGGTGGGGTTTGTTATATTGTATTGCATATTAATACTTAGTAAGTACCAAGGTTTATTAATTGTATCTAATATTGAAAAATGTTTTAATGAAAGTAGATTAATTTGTTAATATAACCATTTGTAATACTTTCCAATTGGCAGAAAAAAATAGGATTTATCCATTCTATAACAGTTTTAAATATGGATGCTTTTATACATGATTCAGTATCTGGAGAATTTAGTCCTGCTTGTTTCCATGGCCTAATATGATGCATTAAGGCTATTCTATTTATTTTAGGGAACCATAAGAATTTTAATAAACTTGAGTTTATCTCTTTAAAACACACCTCTCAGGAAGCAACTGAATTGCTAATGCTACATACAAAACCTTAGGTAGTAAAACCATTTTTATTAACTGTAGTCTATCTTCAAAGGTCAATAACATTCTATTCCATTTTTCCACAGAGGTTTTAATTGTGTTAATGGTGATATTATAATTTATTGATATTAACTCATTTAAATCCTTGCCTAAGACAATTCCTAGATAATTTAGAGTAGATTCTTGTTACCATGTGATGTGATTCTCCTTCACTTGTATTTCTTTCTTGTTATTTAGAAGTAAATTTTTTGATTTTGTTCTATTGAAGTGAAGACCTGAAGTCAATTAAAATGTATCCATTAATATATCCAATTCCTCTAAAGTTTCTTTGGAGTTAGATAATGTTAGTAATATATCATCAGCAAGTAGCATTATTTTAAAATTATATTGGTCATAAACATTCACCACTCTTATTTTTGAATTATTACGTATTGAAAATGCAAGGATTTCAATAGCCAAAGCAAAAAGAATAGGTGACAAGGGACAACCTTGTTTAGTGTCTTTTGTTATATAGATAGATTCTGAGGTGAAAGGGTCTAATTTGACATAAGTTAAATTATATATATATATATATATATATATATATATATATATATATATATATATATATATATATATACTTCATATGACTGACAGTTCATATGACTGACATTCATTTGGTCAACAGTTCATTTGGCTGACAAAAAGTATTCAAGGCAAAAACGTGGGATTTGCCCCCCTCCCCACTGTTGTGCGACCGTGGACTTCTTATATATAGTTGGGGGGGCGAAGCCCCCCACCTATACTTTTTGTCAGCCAAATGTACTGTCAACCAAATGGATGTCAGTCATATGAACTGTCAGTCATATGAATATATATATATATATATATATATATATATATATATATACATACACTTTAAGATGTGAACAGAAGAAGGAGGAAATTCAAATATTACTAGAATATTAAATATATATTAGTAAACCTGGAATAAGACACACACGGAGCTCAGCAAATGGACAACTTCTTTAATGGGCACAAGCACAAAAAAATCCACAGCAAACAAAATCACAGCAGCACAGCAAACAAACTCACAGCAGCACAGTAATGCTGTACAAGTAAATCCACATATGTTTTCATCAAAATAACTTCATCAGATACCTAACCTCTCTTCCTTTGATGAATAAATAAACTAATCTAGTTCAAGTGAACCAATGGATAAACAGATTCAATTAAACATGTAAAATGCATTGGATTTTAAAATTATAGGTAAATGAATCTGAACGTTAAAACCAAATAAATACATAAATAAACATGCATATAAATATATATATATATATATATATATATATATATATATATATATATATATTGTTGTATAAAATACTTCAAATATAAACCTTGGTTAAAAATATATATATAAAGTTTGCTATAGATATTACAAACACAAACCTGAAATGCTTCTAAAATGTTTTTTGAAGTAAAGCTAAACTGAATCTAAATAAAATGAAATACCACCATCTAGTGGAAATTAAATTAAATGTATGTTCATCTTGTTAAAAAAATATATAAAAATGAACCATGAAATGCTTACATATACAATATGAATAAATAAAACATAAAATTATTTAAAAGTTAAATGTAAATATAAATATAATATTGTTATAAAAAATACCATAATTTAGCAGATCTCAATTTCAGCACAGGTTTCAAGGATAACATTTCATTTAAACCAGGGAAAGAGCTTGCATCCAGAATAATTTGCCAATATAGCTTCCTATATTCCAAACGAGTCTCCCAAGGCCCTTCCCTGGGGACTCATGGGACTACTTCTATGACAAAAAACTGAAACTTAGCTTTGCTACAAATGTTTTGATGCTTAAACAGAGCATTATTATCTTTTCTTTTCGTCATCTCATATAAATGCTCATAAATTCTTTGCCTCACTTTCCTCTCAGTCTTGCCAACATAAAAAGAGTCACAGAATTCACATGTAGCAATATAAACCACACCTGTGGTATTACAATTGGCAAAATCTCGAGTAGTAATATACTTGCTTCTCTTCTTCAAAAGAATAGAATCACCTTCCTTAATATTAACACAATATGGGCAATGCCCACATTATCATGTTCCTTTTTTATTATTACTAATAGGGTTACTGTAGTTTGCCCCCTCCAATATATTCTTGATATTGTGTCCCTTCCTATATACACATTTAAATGGTTTCTCAAAAATATGGTTCAAATCGGACAAACTAGCAAATTTATTCCATTCTTTACTAAGAATACTTCTCACCAGATTACTCTCACCATCAAAGGTGGTAAACATGGCAGAATGAAAACCTTTTTATAAAGTTGTAACTTTAGCAGTGTTTGCCTCAATATTTTGTACTTCCAGTATAGGTAGGGGTATCCCCAAAATTGGAGCAAATCTTCCTGCTCTCCCTTCCTTAACCTCTACAATAACTGACGTTAATAGATCTATGGGTTAACCCCTTGCTCCAAACATATCTTTAATAAATTCACAATCAGTATTAAAATCCTGATTGTCTGATGTCATCCTACTAGCTCCCACCAGCTGGCCTTTAAATATTGCTCTTTTTTGAAAAGGTGGGTGAGAGCTTGTGTAATGCAAGTAAGCATTAGAAAACATATCTTTTCTGATAATTTTTGATTTAAAACCTTCCCCCATTCTCTGTATATTTACATCTAAAAACACAATTCTATTTTATCTACTTTATAGGTGAGTAATATTTAAAGGCCAGCTGGTGAGAGCTAGTAGGATGACATCAGACAATCAGGATTTTAATACTGAATGTGAATTTATTAAAGATATTTTTGGAGCAAGGGGTTACCCCATAGATCTATTAATGTCAGTTATTGTAGAGGTTAAGGAAGGGAGAGCAGGAAGATTTAGTCCAATTTTGGAGATACCCCTACCTATACTGGAAGTACAAAATATTGAGGCAAACACTTCTAAAGTTACAACTTTAGAAAAAGGTTTTCATTCTGCCATGTTTACCACCTTTGATGGTGAGAGTAATCTGGTGAGAAGTATTCTTAGTAAAGAATGGAATAAATTTGCTAGTTTGTCAGATTTGAACCATATTTTTCAGAAGCCATTTAAATGTGTATATAGGAAGGGACGCAATATCAAGAATATATTGGAGGGGGCAAACTTCAGTAACCCTATTAGTAATAATGAAAAAGGGACATGAAAATGTGGGTGTTGCCCATATTGTGTTAATATTAAGGAAGGTGAGCCTAGTGAGTGGGACATCACTGTGCCTTAGTATTGAGTCACCTCTGACTAGTGTATTGGGTACGTTGTTTTGCCTTATGGGCTTTGGTTGAGTGACACACTGATTATGTGAGCTATGTGTCTCATGGTTTGCACTTGGATGTGGTGGCAGTTTGTGTTCCTGCCTTAGAGGTCACTGTTGTTTGGGCAGATTTTTATTGAGAGCCTCCGCAAATGTAGGTGTGTGTTATGTGTTACTATGTGAGGGTTGTGGTGGTGTAAGTTCTGGAGGGCTATGTGTTGAATGTGGTGTGGTGGAGGTGTTAACCTTCTCCTCTTGACTGGCTAATCCAGTCTTGGCTGGAGAGTGCTTTGCTTCCAATTTGGCTATATATGTGCATCTTTCATGAGTCATAGTGTTAGGAGGTAAGAGTAGAGGGTTTTCTGAGTACATGAGGCAGTTGCTACATTGCCTCAGGATTCCCAAGTTCACCAGGTTGACAGGAGAAAGCACAGGGAACTGACCTTTAGACATACCTGGATATGAGCTCAACATATTAAGTACTGAAGCCTTTTACAGGAAAAATGTCACTCATGATGTCTGAGTCTGTACAGGGCACTGCTAAACACCTGAAGGGAAACTAATATGTAGACCCTAAAAATTTGAGGATGAAGTATTTAGGCAGATATTCTAAAGTTAGGAAGAAATCAAGCAGTACTTACTGAAAGTAAAGAATTAGCTTGTCAAGAATGATAAAAAAGGGGAGTCACATGAACGGCTACTGCCTGGCTACGACAATGCTGGTTTCAGCACAGCTTCATTCTGTTGGGATACAATACTCCTTTGCTTCTTCTCTCACCAGAAGCAAAATGTTAGCACCAATCCCAAGAAGAGAAGCAGGCCATGGCCTGTTTGGTGATCCACAGTCTTGTTGCAGATTTTGCAAGGGTCTGCAGGCTTGTAGCCTTTTTCTGGTAGATGCCTCGAATAGCAACCAGACCAATCTGGTACGTTAAGCACAGACACTCACTCTCCAACCAGAAAGAGTCAGGAATCAATGCACTCTGCTCCTACTCTCACCAGGATCAGAATATAAGCACAGATTCCAGGCTGTCAACTATAAAGTGGTTGTTAAGCTTTTTGGTGATCAGCAGTCTCCAGGAAATAATGTAACTGCACTACTTCCCTCACCAGGAGAAAGCAGAAGCACTAATCCCAAGATGACTACTGAGGGGCAGAATGTGGGATCTCCAATAACTGGTGGTTTTACAATAGATGCTTAAAGGTAAGATGAAAAAGAATGGTTTATCCTAAACACTGCAGTGTGCACTGGAGGAGTTAGATGTGAATGTAGGTAACTTACGTTTTACCTGTCTAAGAAGTTAAGTTTTAGTGGAGTGTCACTATTTTTAAAACATCAAGATAGATTGAAAGAGGGTGGTCACTTTTTTATTCTGTTACTTTGGAATACAGTAGGATGGCCAATGCATTTAAATAGTTGAAGGGGAGTGATTTCACAAAATGATAATTTTGTGCTTACTCACACCAACCAGTAAAAGCAGAGAGGAAATGAGATATATGGTCAAATTAACATAAGGGGTAGGCAACTAGAAAGACAGTGGTGTTTTAAGAACACAACAGTAACCAGGTGAGAGGGTGGCAAAAATTTCTGTCTGACTCACAAGAGACAGAGCTATGGTGTATTTTCAAGTTTTAATATGCATTTGCACTGGCACCCCCCCCCCCTTTCCTGTAACTAGTCTAGTCCAGATACAGATTTACTGCATCCAGGACTGTTTGTAAGCTCCTGATCCCCCCCAAGCCTTTCTGTATTGGAGGGAAGCCGTTTAGCTTATCAGTGAGAATGGTAAGCCCTACGTAGCCTATCTACCACAAGAGGAGTGGTTTCTGGCTCAGGTTTGTGGTTTATTAGCCTTTTGGACAGTTTCTTCAATCTCTTTCAACTTTCTGACTTAAAAGCCTGTGTTTGCGCTTGCTTTCCCTCTATCTTGTAACAAGTCTAGTCCAGCTATAAATTTGCTGTGTCCAAGACTGTAAGCTTCTGAGCCCTCCAAGCCTTTCTGTGTTGGAGGGAAGCCTTCTAGCTTATCAGTGGGAGTGGTAAGCACTAAGTAGCTTATCTACCACAATAGGAGTGGTTCCTGGCCCAGAAATTGTAGTTTATTGGCCGTTTGAGCAGTTTTCCCATCTTTCAACTTTCCAGTTTAAAATCCCATGTTTGCTCTTGTTTCCCACCTTTCCTGTAACAAGTCTCATCCAGATATAGACTTGCTGTATCCAGAACTGTTTGCAAGCTTCTGTGCGGTGGTAGAGCCTGCTTTTCAAATTTTCCCTTAGATCTACTAGTTTTCTTCTCTCCTGCACTTATGCTAGCTTATTAGTCTAGCACTTTATCAGACTTCCTTTAGCAATTATTGTAGCACACAAGTGCTACCAGCATTAAATGTTCTACAAGGAAACAGATCTAGTACTTATTATCAATGCCCACCCCGCCAGGCATGTCTAAAGGTCAGTTCCCTGTGCTTTCTCCTATTAACCCAGTGAACTTGGGCATCCTGAGGCAATGCAGCAACTGCCTCATGTACATTGACAACCCTCTCTTCTTACCTTCCAACACTCAGACTTGCAAGAGATGCACTTATATATCCAAATTGGAAGCCACTCACTCTCCAGCCAAGACTAGAATAGCTGATCAAGTGGAGAAGGTCAACACTTGCACCACACCACATGGAACACATAGCCCTCTGGCACACACATCAGCACTGCCTTCACATATAAACACAAACTACACACCAACCTTTGGGAGGCTCTCAATAAAATCTATCCAAGCAGCAGAGCCCTCCAAGGCAGAAACGTACTTGACCATCACAAAACAACACTAATCACGAGACACATAAATCTCCTAAACAGTGTGCCACTCAAGCAAAGTCCCTAAGGCAAAACAGCATGCCCAACACACTAGTTATAGGTGACTCGATAGTGAGGCATACTGATGTCCCACTTACTAGGTTGGATAAAGAGAAAGTAACAGTAAGCTGCCTGTCAGGTGCCAGGATCCAACACATAACACATGCACTCAAGTCACTCAACAACAGGTATAAAAATGACTTTGTCATTGTACATGTGGGTGTGAAAGACCTGAGATGTACCTCCCTTGACTACATGAAAAGAAACATGGAGGAGCTCTCGGATTATGTAGCCCAGGTGGGTATGACCCTAGCCCTGAGCAGCATCCTACCATCACCCAGAATGATACCACAGTACAACCATAAAATGATTGATTTCAACAATTGGCTAAGTTTCTGGTGTCATTCTAAGGGAATCCAGTATCTGTCTGCCTGGGATGACATGATTGATGGACCTAGATGCTTTGCCAGAGATGGCCTGCATCTGTTAACCCTGGGCTTCCGGATACTGGCCAAGGCTCTTGCCACCCCTATAGTGCCTTTATTAGGTGGTGTTCCAAAGACCAAATTACCATCGTAGCAGCTACAAACAAATGCAATCTGAGGGTCATGTTGCTCAATGCTAGAAGTCTAAATCTCAAAATGCACTCACTCAAGGTACTCCTTAAAATGGAGAACATCGACATTTGTGCTATAACAGAGACTTGATTCAAGGTAGCAGAAAGCACCCTTGCACTACCAGGCTATAACTTATTCCACACCTTTCGGCCCCAGAACTTAGACCGAAGCTTCAAAGGCGGTGGTGTGTCCATATTCATAAAGGATGCACACACCTCCAGACTGGTAGCCCAACATAACGCATCAGAGATACTTCAGGTGCAGCTAATATTGGGTAAGCAATTCAGGTTGTATCCTGCTTTAGGTCCTCAACCATGTCCCAAGACTCGCACTCCACATTCCTAAGCACCGTGGAGAAATTAGGGTCCAACCTAACACTCCCTTACTAGGTGACTTAAACTACCTCTCCATTAACTGGGTAAACTAGTCATGTACCAAGACATTTGCCCAACAATTCCTGGAGTTCATTAATTCCAATGCCCTGGGACATCTCATTCTTACCCCCACTAGAGGTAGCAACATCATTGACCTGGTCATTACTAACATGAGCGACCTACACCAATAGTCAGCTCCACCCTGGTTAGATCTGACCACAAACTAATAACCTTGAACCCCCCCCCCCCGCAGCAAAGGTAACCACCATGAAAAACTTCTCCAAAGCTAACTTTGGGCTCCCAAAAACAGAGGTGGCTAACTTCACAGCACCCATGCAAATGGACAATAGTTTCATAACTGCAGAATCATACAGCAATACACTGTATGAACACATACACAAATGCATGGATATCACCATACCCAATAAAACCAAGATACTCTCCTCCAAAAAAAGGAAGCCAGTCTGGTGGTCCCCTGCCATAAACAAACTCTACAACAGGAGGAGGAAACTGATGCGGAATAAGGTGAAGTCCCAAGATTGTCCCCTATCTGCCTCAAGAAAAAGTTGAGATCCCTCATCAAATCCTCTAAAGCTAGGTATGAAAACAGAGTTGCAGCAGATAATAAAGAGAACCACAAGGCCTTCTATAGTTATGTAAATAATCTCCCCAGCAATACCCAGATTTGCTCTGAGCTACTGCACAATGATACCTCCTATACCGAGCCAACAGATATTGCCAGTATACTGGCCGACAGATTCATTGCCAACATTAGCCCCCCCAAAGGACCAATCCCAAAACCAGTAGATTGTCAGGCATCCAGTACTACTGCTGCACAGGTTAAAATGGCACTGTCCAAGGGCAAGAATATAGCTTCTATGGGACCTAACAATATCCCTGGTTATGTTCTACATAAACTACAGAGAGAAATGGCACCTCACCTGTGTGCTCTGTTCAATCAAAGCCTCACCTCAGGCTTTGTCCCTGCCGAATGGCGCACTGCTACAGTTATCCCTCTCCACAAAGGTGGAGCGACTACAGACCCTGGGAACTATCACCCCATTAGCCTGATGAGTCTGATATGCAAAGCTATGGCACACATGATCATGGCCCTAATAAACAAGGATATAGGAAATCTCCAAACTCTGGATCCCGCACAGTTTGGTTTTGTGAAGGGTAGATCATGCTTGCTCAACTTGGTCGACTACTTTGAGTCAGTCACCAGAGCTATGGATGAAGGCACGGTGGTTCATACAACCTGCCTTGATCTGGCCAAGGCTTTTGATACCATTCCCCACTCAGGAATCATAGGAAAACTCACTAAGCTTGGCATCAACCCCTATATCCCCAGGTGGGTTGCAAACTGGCTCACAGATAGAACCAACAGTGTGAAAGTAGCTGACTCCAAGTCAGACTGCTGATTAGTCATGAGTGGAGTCCCACAGGGTTCAGTCCAGGGTCCTCTCCTGTTTGGTATCTACTTCTCTGAAGTCCAGGCCAGCACAAAGGGACTCTGGCTGACAAAGTTTGCAGATGATTGCAAGTTGGGAGCTATTATTAACTCCCCAAGTGATGTTGACATCCTACAGAATGACCTCACTGTGACCAACGACTGGTGTCAGAACCATGGCCTTAAGCTCAATGCCAAAAAATGTGTAGTCATCCCCTTTGGGAAAAACCTGGTTCCCATGAATTACCACATTGATGGTAGTCCACTGAACACAGAAGACGTTATAAGAGATCTGGGAACACAGGTTGACAGCAACCTCTCTTTTGATCACCACATTGCCGCTGTGGTCAGAAAGTCCTTCTATGTGGCACATCTCATTACTAAGGGTTTTGCATCCAGGAAGGAAGAGGTCATTATCTCCCTCTACTCTTCCCTCATTAGGCCAATCATCGAGTACAATGCCCCATTTGGCATGTACCTCACTAGACACCTGCAACAACTGGAGAGGCCGCAAAAGAACTTCACAAAAAAGATCCTAGGCCTCAAACACTTGTCCTATATGGACAGACTCAAAAAAATTCCAACTATTCTCTGTCTCATATCATCTACTTAGAGGTGATCTCTGCTTGACTTACAAACCCATGTCTGACCCAGCTCTGTTAGAAATGCTACATCTAACGAATTCCCAATACCTCCACACCACACGCTCCATAGACCTCAACCTCATTACCACAGTTAACAGGACATTCTGGAGGGACAGGTTCATAACCCAGAGACTGCCCATGCAATGGAACAGACTTCCCATATATTTCAAGCAAAGCACCTCACTGACCCTCTTCAAGAGAAATCTTGATGAGTGGATGGGAAACAGAAAATTCACCCCAGGGATAACACCAGTGGCTTTACTCAACAGAGGCACTGGGAACTAAGGTTGGGTGGCACTATGCCAGTGTAATCCTATGGCTAGGCTTGTAAAGGCCCCAGGGCCATTAGCCTAGTACACACCTATGCACCTATGAAAAGCAGAATACAAGTAAAACACAGTGTAAATAAAATAAATCACAGTATGCAACATAGAAAAAGGCAATAAAGCAATACAGAATACAACAAATTAAAAGCAAACCAACCTTTCCCTCACAGCAAACTGCAGCAGTGTCTGGGTGAGCCTTTCCAGTAAAGCTCTGAAATGTTTTATTTTACCCCTTAAATAGAAGGTGTAGTTCCTAGCTCTACCCCCTCAGTTCAAAGATGATTAATCTTAACTGACCTCTTCTAACTTATGTGTGACTCTTTAATTGATCTGTTCTAATTTCTGTCTGACTCACAAGAGACAGAGCTGTGGTGTATTTTCAAGTTGTAATATGCAGTTAAAAGCAGAATACAAGTAAAACACAGTGTCAAGAAAACAAATCACAGTATACAAAATAGAAAAAGGCAATAAAGCAATACAGAATGCAGCAAATAAAAAGCAAACCCTTTCCCTCACAGCAAACTGCAGCAGAGTCTGGGTAAGCCTTTCCAGTAAAGCCTACTTTCTAATACATCCTTTCAAAGCTGGCACCTACAACAGTGACCTAACTTGCCCTGTTTCACAAAAAGTAACTTATTAAATTGCCTTATGGATCATGATTAGTGCTCTTTTCCACCCACACATAGGGGAACTGTATCCTACTACTGCCCTGTTCTTCCCACTCATTTTAAATATCTATGACTTCTTCAGCATCAGCTCCTGAAGAAAATGTGCATTTCCCTTTTCTTTATCCAGCCTTTATATAGTTTCATGCTGGGAAAAAGCACTACAGATTTGATGTTTGCTCTGAGAGTGTTGATGGAGAAGTAGAGAGAAGGTCAGAAGGAGTTGCATTGTGTCTTTGTGGACTTAGAGAAAGCATATGACAGGGTGCCTAGAGTGGAGTTGTGGTATTGTGTGAGGAAGTTGGGAGTGGCAGTGAAGTATGTAAGAGTGGTACATGATATGTACAAGGGTAGTGTGACAGTGGTGAGGTCTGAGTTGAGAGTGATGGATGCGTTTAAGTTGGAGGTGGGATTACATCAAGGATCAGCTCTGAGCCCTTTCTTATTTGCAATGGTGATGGACAGGTTGACAGATGAGATTAGACAGGAGTCCTCATGGATTATGATGTTTGCAAATGACATTGTGATCTGCAGTGAGAGTAGGGAACAGGTTGAGGAGACCCTGGGGAGGTGGAGATATGCTGTAGAGAAGAGAGAAATGAAGGTCAGCAGGACTAAGACAGAATATATGTGTGTGAGTAAGAGGGAGGGTAGAGGAATGGTGAGGATGCAGGGAGTAGAGTTGGCAAAGGTGGATGAGTTTAAATACTTGGGATCAACAGTTCAGAGTAATGGTGAATGCGAAAGAGAGGTGAAGAAGAGAGTACAGGCAGGGTGGAGTGGGTGGAGAAGAGTGTCAGGAATGATTTATGACAGACTGATACCAGTAAGAGTGAAAGGGAAGGTCAACAAGAGGGTAGTGAGACCAGCTATGTTATATGGGTTGGAGATGATGACACTGACAAAAAGCCAGGAGTCAGAGCTGGGCATGGCAGAGTTAATGATGTTAAGATTTGCATTGGATGTGATGAGGATGGACATGATTAGGAATCAGTATATTAGAGGGTCAGCTCAAGTTGGACAGTTTGGAGAGAAAAAGCCAGAGAGGTGAGATTGCATTGGTTTGGACATGTGCTGAGGAGGGATGCTAGGTATATTGGGAAAAGGATGCTAAGGATGGAGCTGCCATGTAAGAGGAAAAGAGGAAGGCCTAAGATAAGGTTTATGGATGTGGTGAGAGAGGACATGCAGGTGGTTGGTGTGACAGAGCAAGATGCAGAAGACAGGAAGAAATGGAAACAGATGATCTGCTGTGGCAACCCCTACTAGTAACAGCCGAAAAAGGAAGAAGATATATATATATATATATATATATATATATGGATCTACCTGACTACATCGACACGTCATAACACCAACAACGACTTAGAAGATCGACAAGTCAGAAGACCGACGGAGGAAAACACCAACGCTGAGAACATTGAGATGGGGAAAGGATGTGTAAGTATGCGGTAGTGACGGCCATTAGGGTGCGAGTAAGGTAAGTGTGTGATGTTGATGGTCTGTAGGGATAGGGGTGGGCTAAGTGAGTTAGGGTTAGGGCGCGGGTTAGGTAAGGGTGCGAGTAAGGTAAGTGTGCGATGTTGGCGGTCTGTAGGGATAGGGGTGGGATAAGTGAGTTAGGGTTAGCGCAGGTTAGGTAAGGGTGCAGTAGTGATATTTTTGGGTTAGGCGGTTAAGTGAGTTAGGGTTAGGGGCGGGTTAGGTGAGTGTGCGATAGTGACGGACCTTAGGGTTAGGGTTTCGTTAGGGTTGTAGATAGTTGTGTATGTAAGGGTTAGTGTTGGTTTGTAAGGATTTTGGTGTGCTTGTGTTGTGTGTGTGGGTTTTGGACAGGGGATTTGTTTTGTTTGTTGTTATGATGTGTCGAGTGTATGAGGTGTTGTGTTTGTGAACTGTCGATTATGTGGTGTCGGTGAAGTTGTTGTTGGTGTTGTGAAGTGTCGATGTAGTCAGGTAGATCCATATATATATATATATATATATATATATATATATATATATATATATATATAGATATATATATATATATATATATATATATATATGGGTCTAGGACTAATGCTCGATGACACGTTTCCAAGAATCAGAAACGGCTGAGCACAGTTTCGTGAAAGTGCTTTTTCACTGAAAAAAACACTTTCGCAGAACTGTACTTAAAAAAAAAAAAAAAAAAAATGAAGAAATGTCTGTTGCTGACATCGTGGCACAGTGGGGATAAGGGAATATTCCCTTTTCCCCACTGTAGTATGATCATGGAGTGAGAATATAAAAGTAGGGGGGTGTGGGGGGCATAGCCACCACTTGGGTGGTGCAGGGAAGGGCTTGCACCCTGTGTAAACATGATTATTTTTGTGTTTTTTTAATGTTGTTAGATGTTTTTTTTTTTTTTTATTTGAGTTTCGCGAAAGTGCTTTTTTGGTGAAAAAGCACTTTGGCGAATCTGTGCTGGGCCATTTCAAATTCGTGGAAATGTTTCATCGAGCATTAGTCCTCGATCCATGTATATATATATATATATATATATATATATATATATATGTGTGTGTGTGTGTGTATATATTTATATATATTGTGTGTGTGTGTGTGTGTGTGTGTGTGTGTGTGTGTGTGTGCACGTATATCTATATATACTACTGTCTCCTGCTTTACTAAACATGCCCTCTCAAATTCATAATGTTTGCTAGCACACCGGCCTTGAGTATTATTTATTTTAACTTCCATTGCTTCCCAGAAGCAGACTTCATTACTGTAGCACTGCACTTAGGCTTGACTTGAGTGATTAACTAGTTTTTGTTTAGCTTAATCCACAGTGGGACAGATGTTTCCTAGTAGCATGCTGTATCCTCGGGATTGTTTTGATTACCTTCTCTGTGACTGCCTAGTAACTCTATTCTTTAGACTGTCCCAGAAATGATTTGCAGGACTTCCTCCTGCATTACAGCAGTCTTGGAAAGTATATATAATTTTTCTGGTAGAGACAAGCAAAACTACTTCTTATGAATGATAGAAGGGGCTGGGGCTGTTTACTGGTAACATCCCATGCAGAAATGAAGGACATCCAGACAGCCCACTGCATATTGCTCTTCAGCTCTTGAAGACAGGTAATTGCAAGGTAACAAGGCTAAGTAAAACAATAAAATAAATAAAAAATAAATAAAAAAATAAAATATTCTTACCGCCCCAAATGGCTCTCTAAATGATTACCTCCCTCAAATTCATTCCTTTCCCTGGTGATAGGGAGTGAATGAGCCAATTGGCCAGTAGAACCTGATGGTTGACAGACAGTGGAGAAAATGAATGCAAAAAAGACTCTACACTTGAGGACTACATCTTTTGAAAACTCTTGATAAACCATAATCAGCATACCATCCACTCTCAGTGCAGCAGGTGAGTATTACTCAAAATCTATTCTTTCACAGAATGTGAGTGCAGCATGTAGACCACTTATCTGGGGGTATGTTGTCAGGTGTTCTTTTTCCTATAGGTAAGTATGGTCTAGCATCCATTTTATGAACATTAGGGATTTCAGAGAAGCCAGCAATTTAGTTTGGATAAAAGGAGTCCTATTCCAAGTCAGAGATTGTTGGGGTTCCAAGATGGTCGTCGTCTAGAGTACACCTAGTTCAAAGAGCTCCTCACAACTTTGGTAATACCGGCAATTTTAAATGCGGTGAGCCTGTTTATTTCGCAAGATATTCATAAAGTTACTTTCAAGGAATCAGCTTAAATACTTTTGAACTATTTTCTGACTAAAAGTTACTTCAAAATTTAAGTAATTAATGTGATAACTCTTGGGGCCTTTGGATCAGTAGCCTCGTGCTCATTAGCAACACTGAAGATATTCATTTTCCCACTTCCAGAGACATTTCAAAAATATGGCCGGTAATTCTGACAATATGGAAACTCAAGCTACTAAGGCTAAATTTTCTGCATCTTTTTCTCCTGACAAAGACAGTAGCTCCAAAAGGTTAAGAACAAATAAACAGTTAACTGAAACAACGAAAATAAATCCTAAAGAAAAAATTGACTCTAATTTTCATCTTGACGAGTTAAAAGCGGTTCTTCAACCTATACAGAATTCTATTCAAGACTTCTCAGAGCAATTATCAGATTTTGGTAAATCTCTCTCTTCAATTACAAAAAGAATAGACTCACTGGAAAATACTCAACAAACAAATGAAATAGCCATAGATCTAATCAGTAAAGAATTGCGTGCCAAAGATGTGGTTATTGCGGACATGCAAACTAAATTATTAGATCTAGAGGCGAGAAGCCGCCGTAATAATATAATCATAAGAGGTTTACCTGAAAGTTATGAGCATCAAACTCTTCTATCACAAAACAAATATTCTTGGCTTTATTACAAAATTATAGTAATCCAGATACTCTCATAGTGGAGAGAGCGCATAGAGCACTTAAATCCCGTCAAGATGCGACAACCCCGAGAATAGTATACACAAAGTTGCTGAATTTTCAAGATACCCAAAAGATTCTGATGGCAGCAAAGAGTCAAAAATTCCTTACCTGGAATAAACATAAACTTACATTCTCACAAGACTTACCCCCTCAAATAAAATTAAACAGGCAAAAGCTTTCCCCATTTTGCGCAGACTTGATCAAGAAAGGCATAAAATTTCGTATGCAATACCCCAACACGCTGTCATTCATTTACAAAGAGAAAAAATACTCAACAAACAATGCTCAGGAAGCGAAAGATATATTTTTTAATATATTCAAGACTTTGCCTGATAATGTTTTACCTAATAAATAGGTTTATGTTAAATGTTTGGTTAACATATCTAGTGAATAGTAACTCACAATGTAAATTTCAGTTAGTTGGAACCTTTTGTAATAAGTTATAATTATTCAATGTTAACCTTAACAAAACAAATCACATATATCCTCATATTTTTCCACCTGAAGTTTATTGAGAAAGATTTACTTGTTCAAACATTGTGAATGGACCACAAGATTTTTTTTTCCCTTGTTCGCGTATGGGAACTATAAATCCAGATGGATGAAGTGATGGGGCTCTTTTTTCGGTGAACTCCAGATATCTCCTTTCGTCAGCAGGTCTGTGAGTTTCGACTGAGGGCATTTGAAAGAGAGATGGAAAAATGTCCTTTGTTCCGAATGATGTCTAGATGCGAAGATCATCAGCGGAATCTAGGTGAGTCCATGCAATGTTTGGAACAATTGCTTTCAAGCGACTGCGAAGGTGAGATCCTAAGTTGTTCATATGTGTGGTCCTGAAGTTAGTTCGTCTAACTAGATTACTCAACCAGGCTTGAATAACGCTAATACGTTGTTATACTCTAACCCGATGTGATGCGTTTTCGATGTTATGGCAAGTTGGGTCAGTTTTTTCTCTGCAATAAACACAGTACTAATTTTGTAACTGTATGGCAGTCTCATTTTAATTGCAAACTACCATAAGACACTGACCAGGAGGGAAGAAGTACTGATGCTCTGGGTTTCCACAATGCACAACGCATAATCTCCTCTCAACCAGCCGAGAAATACTAATAAGAACTTTTCTAAAAAATGTCCGAACAAATGATATGAACCAGAGATACAAATGAGACATTTATTAAATGGTAGCTGTGAGATAATATGGTAATAAAAGGCTTATATAAGCTGTCTAGCAGACCTGTGTATAAATTTAGGGCTGGCAGAAGTAAAGATGTAAACTGTGATGGGAAGAGGGAAGAATAAAATTCTAGACTGCGTAGGTCACAACAGGTCACCTATGTGGTGGCAGTACTGCATTGAGGGAAAAACAACAAACCAGCATTTCAGTGGTGTTGCCCTTTGCAATATGAGTTGCCACTTGTGTGAAACAAACCCCACTCCACACACTTTTAGTAAGTAACTTTGGCTGAACAGCCTTATTCTTGTATATAATAAACATGTTTTACTTTCTAGGTGTAAAAGGATAAATTAAGCTAATAGTTATGCTATACAGTTGCATATATGTAGATCTACAATATAATACTGGAGTTTAACCTAAACATAAGGTTTCAGGTCTATCTGATATAAAAAACCGAACCACTAAGAGGTCTTGAAAATTGAAACAGAATTTCAGAATGTCTAATATGACATTTTATATAGCTTTATAGACCAGAGAACTATACCCAAATAAGGTTGGTTTGTGTTGTACAAACTTGGCAATGCTAACCAGATGGAAAAAGCAGTCTTGAGTATGAAATAATATTATTAGAATATGGTTTATTACTGACCTATGTAAATTGACTAAAATAAACATCTATAGTAAATTTGTGTCAGTAACTTTTAAAATTGCTTACGTATTTTAATATTTATGCACAAAAAGGTTTAGAAATGTTTTAATACCGTGTTACTTATTAAGATATACTGTTATCTTTACTTTTTTCTTTTACAGTTTTGTTCTTATAAATATTGACTTGCAGAGTTTGAATTTATTATAATAAATATTAAGTAATGTAGCATTTTAATTATTTTTAATAGAATTCTGTATGTCATTTTATTGTAACACTAGCAAAATAATAGGCCCTGTGAAGGGTTACCCTGAAATCGAATGTTACACTATAGGATGTTTCTACTGCTGTTATCATGTTTTCACTAGTTACATTTACAACAGGTGAAGCTTTAAAAAAGTTTAACAGTGGTAAATAAGTTTACTTGGTCATTAACAGGCATTCATTTGATATAGATATACATAATTATATAATTAACTCAATATAAATCTTCTGTTTTTATTTGTTTTTCATTTGGAGCTGTGAACAGGATGTTATGGAGTCTCTAGTTCGTTCGACATCTTGTTTCTTTAATATTATGTATATATGTATATATGTATTTAATTTAGGGTTTGTCCTTTTTAGGACAACATGTAAGGTAATTCCTACTTTCACTAACATTCTTCTAAATGTAAACACTTTCCCTTTACTTGGAAATATACATACTCCCTGTATTGTTAGGGGCAGGTGGATAGGCACCGGGGTGGGTATAAGGGAGTGGTACAGTTCCTTAAAGAAAACTCTATTGAAAATGTTTATTTTGCAAAACACTAGATATACAGAAAACATAATATTAAACGCCCACTATATCACTAATATATTAAGTCTTTATTTCTCTTTACAAAGATTCTTAATAGCATATGGTGAAGCCCTTACATATTGATTCATGGAATGTCAGGGGGCTAAAAAATAAAGGCAAAAAAGCATTATTATTTCATTTGCTATATAATTCTAAAGCTAATGTATGTTTCTTACAAGAAACTCATTTAACTAGAGAAGATTGGCTCAAAGATACAAAAAAGAAATGGATTAACAAAATAATTGCGGCTGGCAATGGCTCTAACTCAAAGGGGGTGGCTATATTAGTGAAACAGAATTTTCAAGGTAATATTGTCGATGGGAAATACGACTCTGAGGGGAGATGGTGTTATTTTACTGCCAACATTCACAACATAGATAAACTTTGTCTAATTCTTAATCTTTACAGTCCCTGTAATAATCAACATTTATTTATTTTACAGATTTATAACATTCTTGCTGCTTTTAAAGATCACTACATTATTGTGGGTGGGGATTGGAATTCTGCTATTAATCCTGATTTAGATCGATCTAGTAAATCACTTTCTTACAATTATCAAGCTTCACTAGCCCTGGAAAACTTGATGTCAGATCTAGAACTTATTGATCCTCTCTCCTCTACTGGTTATTCAGATAGTAAAGATATTTACACTTATTATTCGAGGTGCTACAATGCATGGTCAAGGTTAGACTTTTTTCTCATTTCAAACTCTCTTTCACATTTGCTAATTAATTTTTCTTTAGAGCCCAGATTTTTTTCTGATCATTCAAGGATCTCTTTTGTACTCAACACAGATTCAAATTTGTCACGCACAGGGTAAATAAATGGACATTAAACAATAATTTACTTAAAAATGAGGAAATACAAAAATTATGCAATGTAATAATAACTGAAATATATAATAATCTTGATTCTACAAACATTCCCTATGATGTCCAATGGGCCGCATGTAAGGCAAGTCTGAGAGGAATGTTTATAAACAAAGCTTCATATCTTAAGAAACTTTATAATAAAAAAGAATTGTATTTAAAAGGAAAAATTCAATCTCTTGAAGACATACATAAATTGAACCCCAGTTCCTCATGTTATGAGCAAATTAGGGAATTCCAAAAAGAATTATTATTGCTACATCATAATAATCTTTCTATACTAGAACAAAGAATGATGGCTACTTACTCTGAATGGGCCCAAGTCCCTTCAAAAACACTTGCGAGAATAATTAAAAACAATCGAATTATACCTAGAGTAACGCCTATAAAATATGAGAAGAGAATATACAGCACAGACAATGAGATCATTCAACTATTTACCTCTTTATATTCAGATGTGTATTCCAAAAAATCGAATGTAATCAATAATCAGGACATAGAGAGCTATTTGTCTAATATTAAGTTTCCTAGACTAAATGAAGAACAACAAAACATACTTATAGCACCAATAAAGATCCAAGAAATCATAGATTCTATAGATAGGCTAAAAGCTGGAAAATCCCCTGGTCCAGACGGCTTTACATCTGAATTTTTTAAAACTTTCAAACAGGAAGTAGCACCTTTTCTTTTCAAAGTTTATAAGCACATAATGATCAATGGTATAACAGATTTATACTGGAATACTTCAAAAACAATTCTAATCCTAAAAAACAATAAAGAAAAATCAGATCCGCATAATTATAGGCCAATCTCACTTATAAACATAGATATAAAAATTCTAGCTTCAATACTGGCTAATAGATTAAAAAAAATCCTACCATTGATAATTTCACCTGACCAAGCTGGTTTCATATCTCATAGACATACTTGGGACAATACTTTGACACTAGATACATTAATTCATCTTACTAAAGTAGACAGTAATCCTCTTTATGCATTGATTCTTGACGCATCAAGGGCCTTTGACAGAGTTAATTGGGATTTTATTTTTAGTACTATGGATCATTTTAATATTCCTACTGCTTATATAGAATTTATTAAAATCTTATATAAAGATTCTACTACTCTTCTACATATTAATGGGAAGACTTCTAATCCTATTAAAATCATCAATGGCACGAAACAAGGATGCCCTCTATCACCTTTTCTTTTCAACATATATATAGAACCACTCTTATTAAGTATAGCGCAAAATTCTTTTCATAGAATTCCCAGACTTGTGAACACCAATCTTCTTTTATCAGCCTTTGCAGACGACTTAATGCTTTACTTTCAAACTCCTACTACGGACCTTCCCAAGTTAATTGGTTCTATTAATAAATTTGCACAAGTTTCGGGATATCAGATTAATTTTAAAAAAACTCATGTCTTTCCCATTAATCCTCAAGCTCACAAGATATATCTATTCCCTGAATCCCCTTTTCAAATAACTAGTGGAATTAAATATTTAGGAATTCATTTTATTCATAATGGTCTCTCAACATTTCAAAATAATTTAGCTAAAACATGGTCATCAATTTCTCTTGATTTACGCAAATGGGAAATTCTAAATTTTACTCTCTTATCCAAGTCTGCGATAATTAAAATGAATGTTCTCCCTAAACTCCTTTTTCAATTTAACTCCACAGATCAAATAATTCCCAAACTTTTTTTTCAAAAATACACATGGAACTGGCTAAATTTATTTGGTATCCGAAATCAGTGAGAATTTCATATTCTAAGTTACTGCTCCCTAAAAATAAAGGAGGCTTAAGCTTACCAAACTTTCATCTTTACTACTTAATTATTGAAGCTAATAAACTTCTATCCATCACTAATATGAATTTTACTGATTTCAAGAATCTTCCTAATTGGATTAAGCTCTGGTACCAGCATATTTTAGCTAAAAAAGTTAACCCTATAACTCTTCCATTTCTACCTATGAATATTATGCATACTCTTAAAATTTCTAAATTTTTAAAACAGAAGGTTAAATGTTTTCAGGAGATATTAAAACTTGTCAACTTAGATAGCACTTTCCAACTAATACAACCAGTGCATCTAAATCCAAACATTAAATTGAATAATAACATGATCAACCTCTCAGACTTCTCTTTAATAAAAAACTTAATATATGGGATATTTTGAAACATAAAGATCAAACATTAACTGATTTATGTAATATTCTTGAGGTTAAAGGTAGATATATCACCATTCTCTGTCAGCTAAGAGATCTTATCATTCCCAAATTTGCCCACATTAAAACAGAAAATCAGGATTTCATTAATTTAGATATATTGATTCAAACTTTATTGCTTCCAGAGAAAATGCTGTCTAAGACATATAATCTATTAATGGATATAATTCATAATAAAGATTGTCTTTTTTCCAAATACTGGGATAAACATGACTCTCAATTAACTACAAAACAGAAAATTTCTGCTATCAAAATGACTCTAGAATTCTCACCCTTTAAGAAACTTTACTATACCCAACTAATGATAAATAATAATGCATACTGCACCCCTGATAAACTTAATAAATTTAATCCCTGCAAATCTGCTTCTTGCCCATATTGTTCATTTCCAAATGCTGACCTTATGCATATTATATGGTCTTGCTGTTATTCACATAAATTGTGGACTTCATTGAAAGTTCGTTTGCAAAAAATGGGATACCACAAATCTACCCTTTCTTGGGAACTAGCAGTCCTTCATATTCATACAATACCTCTTTCTAGGTTAGATTTACATGTATTAATATATATTTGTTTACTCATAAAATTCTATATTACTAAAAACTGGCTTGACCGTACCATACTAAATTGGGAGAACTTTCAATCTTTGGCTTATTCTTATATTGCTGCACAGAAAACATTAGTAAAAAGTCCTAAAAAATTGGCCCTCGCCAATAAAGTGTTGGAAAAAGTTGTGCTCATTATCAACTGTATGTAACCATCTGGGCTAGACTTGATTGTTTTTGATAATAACACCTATGATAGATAGTGTTTTGCATTTCAGTTAACTGTGTATTG
This sequence comes from Protopterus annectens, assembly GCF_019279795.1. Lineage (NCBI taxonomy): Eukaryota > Metazoa > Chordata > Ceratodontiformes > Protopteridae > Protopterus > Protopterus annectens. Next base: position 1,638,166,294 of record NC_056743.1, on the reverse strand, counting down.
TTGTAAATATTGTATATAGTTAAACTGTTTTTTTTTTATTTACATGCTCTTAATTAATCTATCAATGCACAATCATATTGTAATGTCTATTTTTCTTGTTATGTCTGTCATGTTACATTATTTGAGTATCAATAAAAAGTTTTTTGAAAAAAAAAGAGATTGTTTCTGCAATCCTTATTAGTATAATATGTCTCATAGATGATGTGTACTGTAAATCTTCCACTTTGATATTTATACTCTACTTGGGAGTGCATTACAGCAGCCTCTTTCTCTGCTGTGCAGATCATGAATTTCAGATTCCGGAAATGTGCAGACAAATTTCTGACAGGACAGCCATGTCTGAGGCCTCTGGACTTCTTGGGCACTGTATCTAAAATTCATTCTTCCCATTAGTATCCGATTAGTGAGAGACCCAGATGACCCCTTACCAGTTATAAGACACTTTTCTACATTCATCATTCTCTTGGGGCAAAATATTCCACTTATCCTAAAGGATGAAACCAGGGGGATTGGCAGAAAATTAGGAGTTCCAGAAAAAAATAGACTGCCATGCCTTTCATGCCTTCAAGCCATGTCTTTTTTGTTATCTTTGAAAAACTGTTCTATATGATACATCTTCTAAAACTGACTTAATGAAAGATAATGCTTCTTCCAATGGATGGGCCACATGTAATGAGTGAGGCTTCAGTTTCAGCTGTTTCATACTTCCTGTAAACCTCATATCTCTCATTCTTAGTGTCATATTGTTATCATGACATCTTGCTCTGTTTCTCATTTTTATCATCTTGACCTGCATTTCTTCAATTGATTGTTTCAGCTACGTACTTATAATTTTGCTTAGTCTGCATATGTCTACAGCATCTCATATGGTTTAGGGCCAGTTCTGTTAATAGTCTGCCTCTGGTTTGTCCATATTTTGTACCAGAAAAAAAAATGTTTCTTATTACTCGATTATGTCATATACAGCTTATTCATTGGATAAGTAAATGGTTTTGTAGTTTTGGAAGAAATATGCACCCTTATAAAGAAAATTGTAGAACTTCTTTTCCTAGCTATCAAAAATATTTCTAACCTACACTCCTTCAAATGCTTTTTAAAAGAATACTTAGACAAAACATGGATTTGCTCCTGCAATAGTCCTGGCTGTAGTATTTGTATACCCCGTCTACCTCTTTTCTTCCTATCCCTTCCTTTGCAACCATGTGTAGATTGTGACTGCATTTTATGATTTTATAATGTCAGTTGAGTATTTTCACTCTGCTAAAAAACAATGATTTAACTGTATGTATCTGGAGCTTTTGTCCCTGGTCCTCCACTGAAAATAGATACTTTATGATCCAGTCAGACTTTCCTGATAAACAAATACCAAATAAGTAAATAAAAAATTAAAAAAAAATGGTAAATGAAAGGGAAGTTCTTTCAAAGATACGATAATTCTTGAACTTCCCTTTAATTGTTCATATTTGTCTTGCTACAATTCACAAAATGTAGAAGTGTTAAATATTTTCAAGTTTTCAAGTTTTCTAGTTTTCTTCCTTAGCAACATAACAAAATGTGGCACCCTGTACCTTCTTCTGTTTCTCAGCTATTCTTTTTGCAGTGAAGACAAAATGTATTTCTGGAACTAAGTATTTTAGTAATTGCTAAATTATCTTGCAGTGAGAAAATTCCTGGTGGTTTAATTTGGGGCTTTTTTTCTAATTGTAAATTTTACTTCTGTATCTCTAAACATACACGTTACTGAAAATTATATTTCATTTATGACACCTTATGCCATGTAGGTATTTGTCAAAATGCTTCATAAACAGAAAATATATGTTGGGTTTATGATTAACAGACATAAGTGTTAACCTAGACTACTTCTCAAATTTGTACCACAATGACATATAACTTCCCATAGCTATGGAATAACATATGTAAAATAGGTACTCCATGTATTATGGGGTTCAATATGGTGTGGGATATGAGACAGGAAATGAAATAAGTGAAAAAAATATATTAAAATATATTAAATCCAAGGAAAAGTTGAAAACAGGGCAGTTGTGAAGATACACTAAGAAACAATGGACTACAACATGAATGGAGGTAGAATGTCAACTGGAGTTAGACTTAGAAGACTTACAACAATAGTTTGAATTGTGAGATGTAAAACTTGAACAGCAGACGGTCAAAACATACCATGGAATAGAGTAAAATGTTTATGATGCTTTTGAAGAGGTTAACACTGCTATGTAGCAAAAGAAAAATCTGAGTGGTGAAAAACAGAAACTGAGACAAAGAAGTGGTACTGAAAAAGAAGGTAAAAGTAAAGTGAACAGGGAATGATAACTGTGATGAGCATAAGACTATCCCCGGGATTCAGCAAACTTCCATGCAAGAATAGGTTAGTCTTGCATGGAAGGGACCGTTCCCGTTCAGCATGGCAGTGCTGCTTGCATATTCATGAAGGCGCGCTGCTGTGCTCTAAAACAGACACCATTCTGTGCATGAGTGCAGGGGGTGTGTCTGAGAGCAGTGCTCTCATTATACACATGCCCCCTGCACTCCATAATAGCCGTACAAGGGACAAATGTGAGATATTGCTCTCACAAACTTATAAAGTCGATAGAATGACAGGCATAGCATTAGCATGACTTCCCTAAAGAGTATGAAGTGTAAAACATAAATGTCTGCCATTACATCCTAACTGCATTCTTTAATACTTTGCCACTAAACTGCCAGAAAGCCACAAATGTATGGAAAACGGACCAAAAATATAAGGCAAAAATCTGGACATTCTGTGAAAATCTGTACAGGTCAGAGGTAAGGCGGACACTGTAAGTGTCCATGGAGCATACCTCTCAAATGCAGAGCCTGTCATTTCATCACTGTTTGAAAAGCACAGCCCCTCACAGATAATGTATAGAAAATTAAACACAACAGTTTCATTTTTTTTTTTTCAGTCCACAATAAAGTTTAAATGTAGCTGAGCGGGTGTGCACATTGTGCAGGCCTGCTTAGCCTAGCTTACACATTACAAGGAGCTAAATAGGAAAATACCTCAAAAAAGTGTCAATATGGAAACAGTAAAGTGGTTAGAGTGTTCGCTTGATAAGTAGCTGTTCCCAGTTTGATCTCCAATGAAGCCAATTAGTATTTTATATGTGAACGCAGTACATATTTTATTTTTTAATAATTAGGTGAGACCTATAGTTGCTGGGAGAGGGTGGGTTACCAAGCCCTTTTCCTGTATGCGGAAAAATAGTTACGGCCCATTTTGGATAACAATAACTTTATTTTGAAGGATACTAAGCAGTTTTGGATTGACTTATACCATTATAGTTGCTCTATGACATTGGATTTTGAGTTTTATTTTGTTACATTAGACATACAGTCCCTTTTCACCATTATACCTAATGCCTTAGGAGTCCAGTCTGTACAAAAATATTTACATGGACATAGTGAATACTGGGAAAAGCAAATAGATTTAATATGTTTGTTTTTAGAAGTGATATTGGAGAACAATATTTTCACTTTTGAAGATCATGTCTATTTACAAAAAGATGGCATAGCTATGGGCACTTTGTGTGCCCATAGCTATGTCAACATGTTTATGGCATTGTGGGAGGAAGTGACATTGTTTAAGATGGATTTATATTTAAGCTATGTTAAGTTCTATTGATGTTTTGTCGATGACCTCTTCCTGGTATGGGTAGGTACATCTAGGGACTTGGAGAGATTTCTGATGCAACTCAATGAGATGTATGATTACTTGAAATTTACCATGACTTATTCTCAAACTAGGATATAGTACTTGTATGTATATGTGGAAAGGTTGAGGAATGGTTTAATTCATACAAGGGTGTACAGGAAATACTGCCACAGAAGTACTCTTTTACATAGAGGTAGCATGCACCCTCAGTACATCTTTAGAAATGTTGTTAGAGGACAAGGGATGAGGGCCTTGAGGTTGAATGCATCGAATGAGGGGTTCAATCAGGAGTTTATTGAACTGAAAGGTAGATTAGTTGACAGGGGCTATGGCCCCACTGAGATAGAAAGGACTCTCCAAGGGCTTGGCGACCTCAGGCAGGATAGAACTAGACCCTATTATTCTTCTTCCACGATTGATAGTATGACTCGTCCAGTGGGAGAAACCCCTTTCACTGATGTGAAAGTCCCAATGTTCTTCACTATGGACATTAAGCTTATCATGGATATCATCAGGACAAATTGGTGAGTTTTAACTACTGACCCAGCAGTTAGGAGGATGGTAGGGGAGAATCCTACTTTTTTGTATAAGAACAAACGCAACCTAAAGTGACTGCTATGTCATCCTAGGGATAGTGGTAGACACACTGAAGATAAGAATGGTACTTATCCACATGGAAATTGTAACTTTTGTGGTGATCTTGACACTACAGGTGTCTTTATACACCCTGATATAGGCCAACATTTTAATTTTGAGATTAGTGCGAACTGTAGAACATCACATGTAGTCTATCTCACCAAGTGTGTGACCTGTCGGTCATACTACGTTGGGAAAATGGATAGGCTATTTAGAGACAGAGTGAGGGAACATTTTTATAATATCAGAGTTAGATCACAAATAAATGCTTTAGATAAACATATTATGGCACAGGGAGATGACCATACCTTTAAATTTATGGTAATAGATCTAGTTAGACCCACTGTACGGGAAGGTGACATTGGGAATGTAACTGAGAGTAAGGAGGTAAAATGGATATTGAGGCTTAGGGCAGATAGAGGCAAGGGTTTAAATCAGAGAGCCTCTATTAAGCCCACACTAAAATCCAGGAAACTTTCGATTAGGTAAGTAAAGCTATATATATATATATATATATATATATATATATATATATATATATATATATATATATAGCTTTTGAGATTCATATATTTATTTATGTATATTTATATTTTTATATATATTTTTATATACATATTTTTTATTTATATGATAGATATGGAAAGCTTTAGTTTGATTATGTCAATATGTGCCTAATTTACTTATATGTTAGCTTTATTGATTCCACTTAAATTGATGTATTTATGCCACAGTGCAAGCTGATTGGTAGATGTATAGTATTTTAATGAATTTTGACCATTGTTTGTTTGATGGTCTGAAGAAGCTTTAATGCGAAAGCACTTACCAGTTTTAAATAGAATCCGCTACTTTATGGTTGAATTTTTATATGGACTGCATGATTCGTGGACTGCTCTGTTATTACTTATTGGTTCTACTCGTTTCTTGTTGAGCAGTACCACATTTACCTTTTACGGTGTGTTACTTTGTTTCTTCTACTTATTCATTTGTTCTGACAACATACCAAGAGGGGACATGGCAGAAGGGAATGTACAGGATTTGGAACTGGATTACAGACCCAATAGACCTACAGAGGTGACTAGGAGTATTCCGGACAGGTTTCTTGCCTGTGTTAGATCAGAAGGTAATCCTTTGTTGGCCCATGATGTCACATCTGGCGATATGACTGCTAATGTTGATTTAGCAAAATCGGAAGCACTGAAGCAAGTGAATGAGAGGCTCGAAAAGGATTTTTTTAAATTGAAACAGCTCCAAACCCAACAACAGCATTTTGAGGTGTACCTTTCCAGGAATATCATACCAAGAGGCCTTAGAATCCTAAAGATGCCAACGTATAGTGTGCAGCATCTGGAATTGTTTGCCAGATGGCAGATATTAAACATGGAGGTAAGCGCTAAATATATGGCTGTCCTCATTGACTATTTCAAGCCAGAGGAAGAGTTGTTAAGGGCTTCCATTAAGGAACAGCAGTCTATGCTATATACTAAATACCCCAATAATTTAATAGACCATATCTTAGAAGGGCTACTTGATGGTGTGATGGTTTTTGAAAGGAGACTTTTACAACAGAAAAAGACAAAATAGATAGAGGCATCCTGGACTTTTAAAGTGGGCATGTATTTACATGGCCCAGATTTGAAACGGCTCATCGAGGATGGGAAAGTGAGGTAATAAGTGCCTCTCAGAGTCATGATATTCATGAAGTTGTTAATAATGTTATTACCCCCCTCACATGGGGGAGGGGGAAGTCTGGGGCAATATGAAATGTACAGAATTCATCTATTTCAGCTCTGTTGTTATCAGAGCATAATGATGCCCTTTTACAAAATAACATGAATATTATTGATAATGTGTCACCTGAGGCTAATGGACTTACACATGTAGGAGATGTACGGCCCTAAATAGTACTAACTTTGTGTGCCATACCTCCTGTATTACCCTCTACTTCTGCAACAACCTCCTACCCCCAGTTCCCTTTACCCATCAATGGGGAGAAGGGGCCTACAAGGTCTCGGTCCAAAAGTCGAGGGAGGCAGAAGCGCAAACTCCAGAAGGACAGTCGAATCAATTCATCAAAAAATGTGGAGTCAAGTGGGGACTTACTAGTTTGGAATCTTTCCAAACACATTTTAAATCAAGAAGAATTATCTGTATTAAATAAAGGACTAACATTTTTTCCCTCCAGGTCGAGTGATTTAAGTGAAACTATGATTGATGTGAAGTGCTTTAGCAGGAACATCATGCTTTAAACTTGAGTTTGATAATTCATTAGATAATAATATGAGTACTTTTAAAAGACCTAGTTTATATATGCCTAACCCTCACCCATTAGTTGAAGCTTTTAGTAAAATGATGGAGGATGATTTGTATAGGTTTTATGATGATAAACGGATACACAATGTAAATAGAAATATGAAATTTAATCTAAGCTATAAGGAACGACTTGCTCTGAAATGTCTGCAAGCTGATGATTCCATCATGATTATGCAGATAAGGGCGGTCCAATTGTACTCATGGATAGATGTAATTATGTTAGAAGCATGAATATTATGTTAAGTGATGACCATTTTTATTGTCGTGTTAATTTAGATAGGAAATACATTTTGCATGGGTGAATCCTATTTATGTTGGAAGATTTATTGAAAAGTGGAATGATAGATGTGGAATTGTATAAGGTTCTGAAAGTTGAATACCCACCTACCATACAAGGCTTACCTAAAATTCATAAGGATGGTCAAAATCTCCCAATGAGACCTATAGTTGCTGGGAGAGCGTGAGTTACTGAGCCCTTTTTCCTGTATGTGGAAAAATGGTTATGGCCCATTTTGGATAATAATAATAACTTTATTTTGATGGACACTAAGCAATTTTGGATTGATTTATACCATTATAGCAGCTCTATGACATTGGATTTTGAGTTTTATTTTGTCACATTAGATGTACAGTCCCTTTTCACCATTATACCTAATGCATTAGGAGTCCAGTCTGTACAAAAATATTTACATGGACATAGTGAATACGGGGAAAAGCAAATAGATTTAATATGTTTGTTTTTAGAAACAATATTGGAAAATAATGTTTTCACTTTTGAAGATTATGTCTATTTACAGCGGGATGGCGTAGCTATGGGCACTTCTTGTGCCAATAGCTACGCCAACATGTTTATGGCATTGTGGAAGGAAGATACATTGTTTAAGATGGATTTATATTCAAGTTATGTTAAGTTCTATTGACATTTTTTGATGACCTCTCCCTGGTATGTGTAGGTACATCTAGAGACTTGGATAGATTTCTGATGCAACTCAATGAGATGTATGATTACTTGAAATTTACCATGACTTATTCTCAAACTAGGATAGAGTACTTTGATGTATATGTGGAAAGGTTGGATAATGGTTTAATTAATACAGGGGTGTACAGGAAACACTGCTACAGAAATGCTCTTTTACATAGAGGTAGCATGCATCCTCAGTACATCTTCAGAAATGTTGTTAGAGGACAAGGTATGAGGGTCTCGAGGTTGAATGCATCAAATGAGGGGTTCAATCAGAAGTTGATTGAACTGAAAGATAGATTAGTTGACAGGGGCTATGGCCCTGCTGAGAAAGAAAGGAATCTCCAAGGGCTTGGCGACCTCAGGCAGGATAGAGCTAGACCCTATTAATCTTCCACTATTGATAGTATGAGTCATTCAATGGCAGTATCCCTTTTCACTGGTATGAAAGTCCAGATGTTCTTCACTACAGACATTAAGCCTATCACGAATATCATCAGGAAAAATTGGCAAGTTTTAACTACTGACCCAGCAGTCAGGAGGGTGGTAGGGGAGAATCCTACTTTTTTGTATAAGAGCAAGCGCAACCTGAAGAGACTGCTATGACATCCCAGGGATAATGGAAGACTCATTGAAGATATGACTGGTACTTATCCATGTGGAAATTGTAGCTTTTGTGGCTATCTTGACACTACAGGGGTCTTATACACCCTGATACAGGTCAACATTTTAATTTTGAGATTAGTGCGAACTGTAGAACATCACATGTAGTCTATCTCACCAAGTGTGTGACCTGTGGTTCATTCTACGTTGGGAAAACGGATAGGCTATTTAGAGACAGAGTGAGGGAAGATGCTTATAATATCATTGTTAGATCACAAATTAATGCTTTATCCAAATATATTATGGCACAGGGGGATGACCATACCTTTAAATTTATGGTAATAGATCTGGTTAGACCCATTGTATGCAAAGGTGACATTCAGAATATAATGGAGAGTAAGGAGGTAAAATGGATATTGAGGCTTAGAGCAGACAGAGGCAAGGGTTTAAATGAGAGAGCCTCTATTAAGCCCACACTAAAATCCAGGAATGCCTTTGATTAGGTAACTAATGCTATATATATCGTTTGAGATTCATATATTTATTTATTTATGTGTATTTATATTTATATATATATATATATATATATATATATATATATATATATGTTTTTATTTATATGCTAGATATGGAAGGCTTTAGTTTGATTATGTCATTAAATGCCTGATTTAGTTATATGTTAGCTTTGTTGATTCCACTTTAAATTTATGTACTTATGCCACAGTGCAAACTGATTGGTAGATGTATAGTATTTAAATGAATTTTGACCATTGTTTGTTTGATGGTCTGAAGAACCTTTTTAAGTTCTTACCAGTTTTAAATAAAACAGATTTTGCTACTTTATGTTTGAATTTTTATATGGACCGCATGGGTCATGGACTGCTCTGTTATTAATTATTAAAAAATATAATAATCAATATAACCAAGTCTCAATGCAAGTTCAAGATAAATAAGTTATAAAACACACATGTATATATATATATATATATATATATATACACACACACACATAGATTAAAAAAAAAAACTTCCCTAAGAATAAATACATACATAATAGAAATGTATTAAAAAAATTCAATAACAGAAACATTCATATGAAAGGAAGAAAATTAATACACTTGAAACGCACTCACCTTTCAAGTGCTTTAATTTCAAAAAACAAGCCAGGGAAAACATATCATTTAATCTTGGCCAAACAGTTGCATTCATTCTAAGCTGCCAGTATGCTTCCAACCTTTCTAACTGCAAAGGCCATGGACCCCCCCCCCCCCTCAGATCCCTTTTCAGCACATCAATAACAACAAACTTAAAAGAATGTCCCTCATATTCCATACAATGCCTGGCTAAGGCATTCACTTTATTCTTCAGTCTAATGTCCCTGACATGCTCATAGAATCAGTTCCTAAGTTTCCTCTCAGTTTTGCCTACATAGAAGCAGGGGCATTGCACACATAAAGCACAATAAGCATCTCTGATTGGCAAGTGCACTTGAACCTGAAACTGAAGGTCTGCCCATTGATGGTTGCTGATGAACCCGCCATAATAAAACCACATTCATTATATATCCCGCATTTTTTCATGAGGACTTCACTAGGGTCACTTCTAGGGTTATCGAGTAGGCTTTTCAAACATCTACCCTTCCTATAGACTACCACTGGGGCATTACTAATACATTTCCTGGCCTTGTCGCAAGAGGACAAAATCACCCAATTCTTGTGCAAAATATCAGAAATTAATCTACTATCTGCACTAAATGTTGTTTTTTGTTTATTTTGTTCTTTATTTCTTTGTTGTTTATAGCACTTTGTGTATTGTGTATTTTTCTAGCTAGTTTCACTGTGTGTGAGGTATTAACTGGAAATTGTCCACTTTTATTAAGCATCTGTTGGGTTGTTTGTTTCTGCTAACATGTTGCAGTTAAACTCTTTTTTCTAGAGGCTCCTTTATCTGTTTAAAACTTTCATTTAAAGGCTCACTGCTGCTTTTCAGCTGTGAGAAACATTCCTGCAGTTTGTTTCCCACCCTTCCTCCTTGTTGGTATAGTGCTTTTATAGTTGGTGGTTTTGCAGTTGCCTGCTCCTAGTGTAAATTTGATCTGGGACCCTCCTCCCAGTCTAGTGTCATTACCTCATTCTACCCAGTACAGGGAGAACATTTGAGAAGGCCAATCACCTTAGTTTCTGCTACTCCTTTCTTTCTTTCCACTAAAAAAAAAAAAAAAAAACTTTTTCTAAGCTTGTTTCCTGCCTTTCCTCTGGGTAGTCTAGCCTGGATATAGATTTGCAGTGTCCAGGACTTTGTAGGCTTCTAGGGCCCAAGCCTTTCTGTGTTGGAGCGAAGCCTTCTAGCTTAATTTTGTTTCTTAGAACTAGCCAATTTTTTGTTTCAGCACTTGTTCAGAACGTATTGTAAGCACTAAATAAGCTACAAATTACTACAGCACTCAACTTTCCTCACTGTCTAGAGGAAAACAGTTTCTAGTACTTAACAAACAAGCACCTATCCAGGCATGTCTAAGGGTCAGCCCCCGGTGTTTTCTCCTGTCTACCTGATGAATCTGGGCATCTTGGGGCAATGCAGTAATTGCCTCATGTACACAGACAACCCTCTCCTCCTACCACCCAACACTACAACCTGTGAGAGATGCACTTATATAGCCAAACTGGAAGCAAAGCTCTCTTCACCTAAGACTGGACTAGACAGTCAAGAGAAGGTAAACACTTGCACCACACCACACTCAGCACATAGTCCCTCAAAACCTACACCACCAAAACACACACATAGAAACACAAAACACACACTTACATTCATGGAGGCTCTCAGTAAAAACCTGCCCAAGCAACAGCGACCTCCAAAGCAGAAACACAAGCAAACTCCACCCCCCAACACAACCCAAATGACACATAGCCCACAAACTCAGTGTGCCACTCAACCACAGCCCATAAGGCATAACAACGTACCCAACACTCTAGTCATAGGTGACTCTATAGTCAGGCACACTGATGTTCCACTCGCCAGGCTAAACAAGGAGAAAGTTACTGTCAGCTGTCTGTTGGGTGCCAGGATCCACCACATAACGCATGCACTCAGGTCACGCCACAACAAGTACAAATATGATTCTGTCATTGTCCATGTTGGTGTGAATGACCTGAGACGTACCTCCTTGGACTACATGAAAAGGGACATGGAGGAGCTGTCTGATCTTGTAGCCCAGGCAGGTATGACCCTAGCCCTGAGTAGCATCCTGCCATCACCCAGAATTATACCACAGTACAAGGACAAAATGATTGACTTCAACAATTGGCTAAGCTTCTAGTGTCATTCTAAGGGGATCTAGTATCTGTCTGTCTGGGATGACATGATCGACAAGCCACGATGCTTTGCCAGAGATGGTCTGCACCTGTCGCCCCTGGGATTCCGGATGCTGGCTAAGGCTCTAGCCACCCCTATAGTGCCTTTTTTAGGCAAGGTTCAAATGACAAATTCACCACCCTAACAGGTACAGGCAAGACGAATCTGAGGGTATTGCTACTCAATGCTAGAAGTCTAAACCTCAAAATGCACTCTCTCAAGGCAATCCTTTAAAAGGAGAACATCGACATCTGTGCAGTAACAGAGACCTGGTTCAAGGCTCCAGAGAGTACCCCTGCATTACCAGGCTATAATTCATACCACACCCTTCAGCCACCTAACCTGGACTGAAACACTAAAGGTGGAGGCATGTCCATATTAATTAAGGATATCCACACCTCCAGGCTAGTTGCTCAGCATAATGCATCCGAGATTATCCAAGTGCAACTAACTCTGGGCAAGACCGCAATCCAAATTGTAGCTTGCTACAGATCCCCCACCATGCCCCAGGATTCCCAATCCTCATTTCTTAATACACTGGAAAATATTAGGGTGCAACCTAACACCCTAATAATGGGCGATTTCAATTACCCTACCATTAACTGGGAAAACTACTCATGTACCAACTCTTGTGCTCAAAGTTTTCTGGAATTCATAAATTCCAATGCCATGGATCAACTTATCCACACCCCCACCAGGGGCAGCAATATCCTAGACCTGGTTATTACCAACATGGGCAACCGGTGCTCCACACCAGAGGTCAATTCCTCATTGGTCAGATCCGACCATAAGCTAATCACCCTAGACATTCACATCCCTCCCCCACCCCCCATTAGGGAAACCAGAGTAAAAAATTTCTCCAAAGCCAACTTTACTCTTCTTAATACAGAAGTGGCAAACTTCACGACACCCATGCTGATGGACAATAGAGGTATGACTGCTGAATCCTACACAAATGCACTTTATAAGCACTTACATGAGTGCATGGATCGTGCAATCCCTAACAGAACCAAGATGCTATCCTCCAAAGAAAGGAAGCCAATCTGGTGGTCCCCTGCCATAAACAAACTCTACAACAGAAGAAAGAAACTGTTGCAAAAAACAGTAAAATCCCATGATTGGAGAAACTCCCTGGTCAGCTTCAGTAAGAAGCTGAGATCCCTCATAAAATTCACCAAAGCTAGTTATGAAAACAAAATCGCCACTGACTCTAAAGACAACCACAAAGCATTCTATAGCTATGTCAAGAATCTCAATGGCAACACTCAGATCTGCTCTGAGTTACAGCACAATGGCACTAAATATACAGAACCAATGGATATTGCCAACATCCTGGCAGATAGGTTCAGTGCTAACTTTACCCCTCTGTCATCCCCTAAAGGGCCCATCTCTATACCAGAAGAATGCAAAGTTCCTGTAATCACGGCTGTACAGGTAAAAAGCACACTATCCAAAGCCAAGAACACAGCATCCATGGGACCTGAAGACATCCCAGGCTGTGTTCTACATGAACTACAGAACGAACTGGCACTAAGTACATGTTCAATCATAGCCTCACCTCAGGCTATGTGCCCACTGAATGGCGCACAGCAACAGTTATCCCACTCCACAAAGGGGGAGCCACCACAGACCCCGGAAACTACTGCCCCATTAGCCTAACGAGCCTGGTCTGCAAGGCTATGGAGCGTATCATCATGGAACTTATAAACAATGACATTGGTAATCTCCAAACTCAGGACCCCACCCAGTTCGGGTTTGTAAAAGGCAGATCATATCTCCTAAACCTGATAGACTTCTTTGAAGCAGTCACCAAAGCTGTAGATGAGGGTAAGGGGGTTTACATAGCCTATCTAGATCTCGCCAAGGATTTTGACACCATCCCCTACTCTGGAATTATAGATAAACTCACTAAACTAGGTATAAATCCCTATGTCGCAAGATGGGTTGCCAACTGGCTCACTGACAGAACCCACACTGTGAAAGTAGCAGACTCCAAATCCAGCTTCAGACCAGTGACAAATGGAGTACCACAGGGTTCAGTCCTGGGTCCTCTCCTGTTTGGTATCTACTTCTCTGAAGTACAGGCCAATACAGAAGGTCTTTGGCTAATGAAGTTCGCAGATGACTGCAAACTAGGAGCCATAATCAAAACTCCAAAAGATGTGGACATCCTACAAAAGGGCCTTGCTGAGACAGATGCCTGGTGTCAAAGCCATGGCCTCAAGCTCAATGCCAAAAGTGCATTGTCATTCCTTTTGGTAAAACTCAGTACCCATGAACTACCACATAGGTGGTAGTCTACTTAACACCAAAAGTGTGATAAGAGACCTTGGGACACAGGTGGACAGTAGTCTCTCCTTTGATAATCACATCGCCACAGTAGTCAGGAAATCCTTCTATGTGGCACACCTCATCACAAAAGGTTTCTCATCCAGGAAAAAAGAGGTCATTGTTCCCCTCTACTCGTCACTCATTAGACCCATTATAGAGTACAATGCCCCTTTTGGTAATGTACCTCACAAGACATCGACAACAACTGGAAAGGCCACAGAAATACCTCACAAAGAAGATTACCGGCCTCAAAGAGATGCCCTATGCAGACGTCTCAAAAAACTGCAGCTTTACTCCATTGCATATCTCCTACTCAGAGGCAATCTCTGCCTAACACACAAAGCTATGTCATACCCAGAGCTTTTAGACATGCTCCACTTAAAGAAATCCCAATCCCTATGAGCTACATGCTCTAGGGACCTAAACCTTGTCACCACAATAAACAGAACATGCTAGAGTGATAGATTCCTGTCCCAGAGACTTCCCATACTCTGGAACAAACTACCTATCTATATCAAACAAAGCTCCTCATTAGCACTGTTCAAGAAAAATCTTGATGATTGGATGGGAGATAGGAAATTCACCCCGGGGATCACTTCTGTGGCTCTGCTCGACAGTGGCACAGGAAAATAATTTTCTTGGGTGGCGAAAGCCAGGGTACCTTTGGCTAGGCTTATATAGGCCCTAGGGCCAATAGTCTAGTACCTACCTATGAACCTATGTAATAAACACTGAGTTAAAATTTCTGTCAGCCCTAAAGTCGAATTCTCTCTCAGTGTTAGCACACAATGCCATAACAGGGTCCCCTATATTTCCAATATCCATTTCCGACATATCATTAATTGCCCCATTCCCTACTTGGGATAAGATAACCTTGAAATGACCCCTTTCCCTTTTGTTAATAACCTCAATCATTACCTCATGGACCAATAAAGGGGGATAACCTCTCCTCAAAAACATGTTCCTCAAAACATCACATTCATTCAAGAATGATGCAAAAAGGGACACCATGCATGCTGTCCTTACAAACTGTCCCTTAATGACCAATTTTTTCTGCTTGAAAGGATGTGCACTGCTGAAGTGTAACAAACTATTTGAATAGGTCTCTTTTCTAAATATTTCAGCAGTAAAGGACCAGGAACCCATGTCTTTGAATAATTTCACATCCAGGTATGAAATTTCATACATTTCAACAGTATGTGTAAACTTCAAAAAGGGGGTAGAACTATTAATGTAAGATAAAAAATCAGATATTAGGTCAAAGTGGCCATCCCAGAAGATAAAAATATCATCCAGGTATCGGACATACAGCTTACAATAAGAAAAAAAATGGGGACTCGTATAGGAATTTCTTCTCCCATGCAGTCATGACAATGTTAGCAAATAAGCCCTCACACGGTGAACCCATGGTCACATCATCAGTTTGAAGGTAAAATTAGTTCTCAAATAAAATACAATTGTTCTTCAATACAAGCTCAAAAAGCTGTTCATACACATTAATCCTGTACTGAGACACACATTTAGATAGCATAAAATCACAGGCTCACTCTAAACCAATGTCATGGGGTATCACCATGTAGCGGTCTTTCACATCCACAGTAATAAACACACCTGATTCACAAAAATGAAGGTTGTTAATTCTATCCAAAAAATCCCAAGAGTCCCTACACATGTAACTGTCATCTTTTAACAAAGATTTCAGCTTAATATCCAAAAATTTGGCTATCGGCTATGTAATAGACCCCCCACCCATCCACAATAGGCCGCATAGGGGGATTACTCAAATTCTTGTGGATTTTAGACAAGCCAAAAATGGTGGGGATTCTTGGGTGTGTCACTATCATATAATTTAGTTCTTCTATCATCAGTGACCCTTCAATAAACAAGTCATTCAACTGCTCCCTCATGTTATGATATGAGCCATTCAACTCATTTAGTGAGATTTTCTTATAATGAACACTCTCTAACATTCCCCTAATTCTTGTATTATAATCATCCAGATCCATGACGACCATGCCCCCGCCTTTATCAGGCTTAATAAACCTCACATCCGCATTGCTTCTAAGTTCTGACCATGTCATGATTATTGACTGGTACAAAAGTCGTACCCCTAACCAATAAGTCGCAATCTGCGGCCTCAATCTGCAATGATGAATAATTGAACACCTTAGAATCACCAGTGGTGTGCTGAAGAATTCCACAATTAATCTCTCCAACATCATCATTAATGGATGCAGTTACTGAACCCCCCCCCTCCATATTCCCCTCCTCCGCTGGGGCCTGTATCCACCCCAGGGCCATGTAAACATCAATCAAAGCAATCAAAGCAATGTGCCATTACACCATCTGAGCCCTATAAAGTAGTGATGATTTTCCAAACATATCATTTAGCAGTCATTCAACAGTAAGGAAAGGAGTTTGTAGAATCAGTCAGGTTCTCTATATATACATGTATGTATGTATGGAGATGCATATATGTGGACATATCTATACATAATACATATATAATATAATATATATATATATATATATATCTATATATATATATATATATATATATATATATATATATATGTATATATATATATATATATATATATATATATATATAAAGAGAGCGAAGAGATCTACATTTATATCTACATATATACATACACACACACACACACACACACACATATATATATATATATATATATATATATATATATATATATATCTAAAAGTGTATAAATACATACATCTATATATATATATATATATATATATATATATATATATATATATATATATATATATAGATATGTATGTATACATAAATATACAGAAACATATGACAGCTACAAACACATGCAATGTGAGGGTCATGCTGCTGCACACTAGATGTCTAAATCTGAAAATGCACTCACTGGAAGTATTCCTTAAAATGAGGAACAATGACATCTGTGCTGTAATAGAGACCTGGTTAAAGCCAGCAGGAAGCACCCCATCACTACCAGCCACTACTCATTCCACACCTTTTGTTTGCAAAACTTGTACTGAAGCTCCAAAGGTGGTGGTATTTCCGTATTCATTAAGGATGCACACACCTCCAGAGTGGTAGACCAACATTATGCATTACAGATCCTGCAGGTGTAGCTAACATTGGGTAAGACAGTGGTTTAGGTTGTAGCCTGCTATATGTCCCCAGACATATCCCAGGACTCACATTCCATGTCCCTAAACACCCTGGAGAATATTAGTGCCCAACCTAACACTCTCATATTGATTGACTTCAACTACCCTACCATTAACTGGGAAAGCTACTCATGTACCCGATGCACATGCCCATCACATCAACCTGGTCCTTGCTAACATGGGTGACTGTTGCTGTACACCAATAGTCAACTCCTCCCTTGTTATATCTGAACACAAATGAATTACCTTTGTAAATCTACAGCCCTCCCCCCTCCCCTGCACAGGTAACCACCATGAAAAGCCTTTCCAAACCTAACTATGGCCTCCTAAAAACAGAAGTGGCTAACCTCATGGCAGCCATGCAAATGGAGACTAGTTGCATGACTGCTTAATCAAACAAAAATGCACTATGAACACGTACACAAATGCATGGATACCACCATACCCAACAGAACCAGGACCCTCACCTCCAAAAATGGAAGCCAATCTGGTGGTCCCCAGCCATAAAGAAGCTGTACAACAGAAGGAGGGAACTGATACGGAATAAAGTGAAATCTCCAAGACTGGAAAAAAACCCTTATCAGCCTCAATTACAAGTTGAGATCCATCATCAAATACTACAACGTTAGCTGTGAAAACAGAATTGGAGCACATAGTAAAGACAACAAGAATCTCCATGACAATACAAAGATTTCCTCTGCGCTACTAGACAATGGTACCTCCTAGACTGAGCCAAAAAATATTGCCAATATACTGGCTGACATATTGAGTGCAAACTGTACCCACCCAAGGGCCAATCGCAATACCAGTACACTGCCAGGCACCCAGTATTACTGCTGCACAGGTTAAAACACCACTGTCCAAGGCCAAGAATACAGCTTCTATGGGACCTGACAACATCCCTGGCTGTGTTCTACATGAACTACAGGGTGACCTGGCACCTCACCTGTGTGCCCTGTCCAAGCACAGCTTCACCTCAAGCTTTGTCCCTACTGAATTGTGCACTGCTACAGTCACCCCTCTCCACAAACGAGGTGCAACTACAGACCCTGGGAAATACCACCCCAACTGCCTGACAAGTCTGTTATACAAAGCTATGGAATGCATCATCATGCACTTAATACACAGGGATATGGGAAGTCTGCAGACTCAGGATCCCACACAGTTTACGTATCCAAAGGGTAGGTCATACCTGCTCGAGCAACCTGGTCAACTTCTTGGAGTCAGTCACCTAAGCTGTGGATGAAGGCAAAGTGGCACATGCAGCCTACCTTGATCTGGACAAAGCCTTTGACAACATTCCTCACTCAAGAATCATGCAAAAACTCACTAAACTAGGCATCCACCCCTATATCACTAGGTGGGTTGCAAACTGGGTCACAGATAAGACTCACAGTGTGGCAATAGCTGATTCCAAGTCAGACTGCTGAGCAGTCATAATTGGAGTCCCACAGGGTCCTGTCCTGGGTCATCTCATGTTTGGTATCAACTTCCCTGAAGTCCATGCCAACATGAAGGGACTCTGGCTGACAAGGTTTGCTGACAATTTCAAGTTGGGAGCTATTATTAACTACCCAAGTGATGTTGGCATCCTACTGAAATGCCTCACTGAGACCAATGACTGGTGTCAGAGCCATGGCCTTAAGATCAATGT
>NC_056743.1:1638115077-1638142577 GCF_019279795.1 Protopterus annectens | reverse complement strand
TTGCTACAGGTGTCGGGTAAGGTACATCCCAAATGGGGCATTGTATTCAATTATGGGCCTGATGAGTGATGAGTAGAGGGGGCACAATGACCTCTCTTGATCTAGATGTGAACCCTTTCATGATAAGGTGTGCTATATAGAAGGTCTTTCTAACCACTTTGGCAACGTGATTGTCAAAGGAGAGATTGCTATCTACTTGGGTCCCCAAATCCCTAATTACTTCTTCCATACTTAATGGATTACCACCTATGTGGTAATTTGTGGGCACTTTGTTTTTCCCAAAGGGGATGACTATGCACTTTTTGGCATTTAGCTTTAGGCCATGGCTCTGGCATCAGTTATCCATCTCTGTGAGACCCTTTTGGAGGATGCTTGTGTCAGACGGCGAGTCGATTATGGCACCCAGTTTGCAGTTGTCTGTGAACTTGGTCAGCCATAGTCTTCCCACGTTAGCCTGTACCTCAGAGAAATATATACCGAACAAGAGAGGTCCCAGGACTGAGCCTTGTGGGACGCCACTTGTAACTGGTTTAGAGTCTGAATCTACAATTCTGACCATGTGGGTTCTATCTCTGAGCCAGTTTGCAACCCATCTTGTGACATAGGGGTTGATATTTAAGCTGGTAAGCTTATTTATGATACCTGAGTGGGGTATTGTGTCGAAGGCTTTTGCGAGGTCCAGGTAGGCTGTGTGGACTACCTTCCCTTCATCTATGGCCTTGGTGACTGTTTCAAAGAAGTCGACCAGGTTCAAGAGGCAAGATCTGCCCTTAAGAAAGCCGAATTGGGTAGGATCAAGTGTTTGGAGGTTCCCAATGTCTATGTTTATGAGTTCCATGATGATATGCTCCATAGCTTTGCAGACCAGGCTAGTCAGGCTTATAGGGCGATAGTTTCCAGGGTCCGTTGTGGCACCACCTTTGTGGAGTGGGACCACTGTTGCTGTACGCCATTCCTTGGGTACATATCCTGTGGTAAGGCTGAGATTGAACAGTGACTTTATGTGAGGGTTCAGTTCTTCTGGGAGCTCATGTAAGACGCAGCCCGGGACATTGTCCAGTCCCATTGATGCAGTGTTTTTTGCTTTGGAGAGGGCAGCTCTCACCTGTGCATCTGTGATGTCAGGGAGGCTACACTCTGTTGGGATATACATTTGCTCTTTTGGGGGGAAGGGGGGAGAAGTTTCCACTGAACCTGTCTGCCAGGATGTTGGCAATGTCTGTGGGTTCAGTGTATTTTTTGTCATTTTGCACTAACTCAGAGCATATCTGGGAGTTGCCACCCAGGTTCCTGACATAACTAAAAAAGGCCTTGTGATTATCTTTAGCATCTTGTGCAATTTTTCTTCCGAAGCTGGCCTTAGATGATTTTATGAGGGATCGTAGTTTCTTGCTAGTACTGATCAGAGATGCCTTCCCTTTTTAGGATTTTGCTCTATCATGTAGTAGCTTCCTCCTTCTGTTGTATAGCTTATTTATGGCTGGGGTCCACCAGACAGGTCTCCTGCCTTTGAAAGAGTGAGTCTTGGTTTTATTTGGGATAGCACGATCCATGCATTCCTGTAGGTGTCCATAGAATGCGTTTGTAAAGGATTCTGCAGTCTGGGCCATATTTTCCACTGGCCCGGGGGCTTTGAAGGATTCCACCTCGGTTTTGAGAAGTGTGAAGTTTGCTTTTGAGAAGTTCTTCACCGTGGTTTCCTTGGCTGGGGGTGGGGACGGGATATGGATGTCCAGTGAGATTAATTTATGTTCAGATCCTACCAATGAGGGGTATACCTCTGGTATGGAACATAGAGTCCATAGTTGGTGATGATCAGGTTCAATATGTTTTCCCCTCTTGTGGGAGTGGTGACCAGTTGTTCCATAGCATTTGAGTTTATAAATTCTAGGAACCATTGGGCGAGGGTGCTGGGGCTTGAGTAGTGCTCCCAATCTATGTTTGGGTAGTTGAAGTCACCCAATATAATGATGTTTGGAGAGACCTTCATATTCTCCAGTGTTCTCAGGAAAGCCGAGTGGGGTTCCTGAGTTTGGGAGGGTGGTCTGTAGCAGGCTACAAACTGAAAAGCAGTTTTGCCCACTATTAGTTGCACATAGATGGTCTCCGATGCTTCGTGCAGTGCCACTAACCTGGAGGTGTGGGTATCTTTGATGAATATGGATACTCCCCCTCCTTTTCTGGTTCGGTCCGAGTTTTGGGGCCGAAAAGCATGGTATGAGGTATAACCTGGTAGTGCTGGGGTGCTCTTGGGAGCCTTGAACCAGGTTTCTGTTACTGCACAGATATCGATATTCTCCATACTGAGGAGAGCCTCGAGTGTGTGCATCTTGAGGTTTAGACTTCTGGCGTTGAGCAGCATTACCCTTAGTTTCTTTTTCCTTGTGTTGTCTATGGAGGTGGGCTTGTCTTTTGAGCCTTGCCTAAAAAAGGCACTATGGGGATGGCAAGAGCCTTAGCCAGTATTCGAAAGCCTAGGGGTAACAGGTGCAAGCCATCCCTAGCGAAGCAATGTGGCTTGTCGAGCATGTCATCCCAGGCTGACAGACACTGGATCCCCTTTGAATGACACCAATACTTTAGCCAGTTGTTAAAATTGATCATTTTGTCTTTATACTGTGGCATCATTCTTGGTGAGGGTAAGATGCTACTCAAGGTCAGGGTCATACCAGCCTGGGCTACATGATCAGAGAGCTCCTCTATGTCTCTTTTCATGTAGTCCATGGAGGTACATCTCAGGTCATCTTGAATGTGACCCATAACCTCTACAATTCCATTGAAAAAAATCAAATGTGTTTCTAGGAAGGTGAGCAACTATTTCCAAGTGAAGATGTGCCATGATGTTAGAGTCAAAAACAAGATGAGTAAATACTGTAACCATCTCAAGAGATGCATACACAACATATCAATTTAATTGTGTGCACACTCATTCAACTGGCTTATTGTACCGATTATTATTTCCATATGTTTTCACAGACCAGATTGTTATGTTTACGATTGAATAATATAGGCTATAGGTCACATTAAAGGTTGGAACTGTGTTGGAATGAGTTATGGTGGTGTTATGTTTCAACTGCACAAATACCAGGCTTTGTAACAGGGGTGTGTAGCCTTTATATCCACTATAGCTATATGGAGTCAGTAGTACCTGACCTGTATAACCAGCCACCATCAAGGTAGAGTAATCCTTTTCAGTGGACAGCAGCAATACACAAACCACATAATCGGTTGCTATATTGGCTGCACAGGGACATATAGGTGCAGGCAACAACTTGGAAGCAAGTCCACTTCTATCAGAGCAAACATGTGAGTTCACAGGTGACTTCTTGTAAGCCTAACTATGAATACACATCAACCATATCCACACCACCAAGGTCAATTGCAACAGTGTCTCCATATATGTTGTCAGTCTCAGAGGGAACAACACAATTCACCCTGTACTGGGAATAAAGCACACATCATACAGACATGCCATGGATATAGGCAACCTGCATCAGACAGGTTAGGTGGGCACATTGACACCTGTCCACCCCAGTTGTATAGGAGGATATGTGCATGAACCACACTCCTCCCCTCAGTTATGGTGAGCATGTACATACTGCCTACTGATGGCAACAACAGTAAATCTCCATGGGGCATAGTAGCATCACTGTCTGCCTCCTACATGAACCCAGGCATGTGCTCACAGCTCCATCACACACCAGTGTCAAACACAGACCTGCCACCATCCACACACCATCCACATGGAAGATGCCCATGGTCAACCCTCTACACAGAAATGAATGGAGAATAGAGGCTTATGCAATCAAGTGTACAACATTGGGGGAATAAGATAGCTCAGGGCCAGGAGTGTAATGCAAGCTGCTATAGCCATGATAGATTGGAGGTTTATGGTGTAGTTTGGATTATTTGCAAGTAATATCCACTGTTGATGTGCAATTTGACAACCGTATGAGGTCCTGTGACCTTTTTCCTGTTTATGTCTTTCAGGTAACATGCAGAGGGCTTTCCTGCCAACATTCTCTGTTGGGGAAGCCGACATCACCACCCAATATGTGATCGAACATTATGTCATGTTATTTGGACAGAGAGCAGAAGATGTGCAGGAGAGGACAGCCCCCACTGACATACACCGGGGAACTCCTCACCAACCTTGGAGCACCCGCCCAATGCAAAAGACATGAAGCTGTAGAAAGACTTGTGGAGGTGGGTTGCACACACACACACACACACACACACACACACACACACACACACACACACACACACACACACACACACACACACACACACACTGGACAAGGAGCATGCAGGTTAGGGCCCAGTGGGGATTAGCATACTAATGTATCAGACATATATGTATCTGTATTGTATTAGTACACTAATGTAGCAGACATACGTGTATCTGTATTGTATCCACATCCATGTGTCAGGTCTGATTGCAGTTGTGGATGGAGTTTTCTAATCCAGAAAGGTGCACATCTATTGTGAGGACAGAACGTTGTGTATCATTGGGGTTAGTACTGTAAATGTACAGACATGCTGCACCCATCCTGTACCAAGGTCACATGTGAGTCAGCTGACAATACCTTCCTCTCACAACTACCTAGGACCCTATGGTCTGCATGTGGGACAGCAGCCTGAAGCTGGTGTGTATGACATTATTCTGTTGCTGCCTGGCAATACCCCAGGCATGTGAAGGGCATGCAATTTACCATGCAGAGAACTATCAGTAATGGCTATATTGCTTTATGTAATAGCTATGTTGCTTTCTGTGGATGTTCACTTGTGGTTGTGTTAACTGCAGTGCATCACAGTGGTCACCACTGGGGCCAATCTGATGTGAATTCAACATTCTTGTAGCATACTTCACAACTTGTCAGTGCCAAGACGTCTGGACAAAGGCCAACAAAATGGGCTGGAC
Organism: Protopterus annectens; assembly: GCF_019279795.1. Lineage (NCBI taxonomy): Eukaryota > Metazoa > Chordata > Ceratodontiformes > Protopteridae > Protopterus > Protopterus annectens. Next base: position 1,638,137,653 of record NC_056743.1, on the reverse strand, counting down.
AAATGGCCTAAGGTAGGGACATGTGTGACACATTATTAGTATACATACAAGTTGTGTCAATCCCTGTTAAGATGAAATGTGTTATTGTTACATACAAATTGGGACCACAGTATTTCGGTCCACACCTCTTCCAGCCTTCAGTGTGACCCATAACATGAACAGTTCACTTGTAAATTCAAGCATCTGGACTCATGTGTTGCACCTACAAGGCCAGCCACCTGTGAGGGTGACAGATGTCATATCAGCATGATGTTTCATTCAGGTATGATACCTCATGCTGCCATATGTGTCTGTACACTCACTGTGACCTATATGGCTACAATATCACATACATGAACACTGTTAAGGAAAACACAAACCACTTCCGACCACATATAGGTTGCAAACATCTGCATATTCCAAACACATCTTTACAGAGGACTGTACAATGGTTTAACCTGCTACATGTGAGGCACATGCTGTCACCACACTATATAAAGTTATGGCAGCGGGAGGTGGTTATCAGCCGTGTATGGTACACACATCAAAATGGCATAAGCTACACAAGATATGATTCTCACACACACACACACACACACACACACACACACACACACACACACACACACACACACACACACACACAGTTTCCAGCACTGGGATTCAAACTCCTGTCTATCCAGATATTTCTACTATAGTGCTATACATTATCTGACACACCACAGAGCTTATACATTTCCACCTATTCTAAAGGTACTTCTAAGGTGGATGACATCAACAGGAATACTAGACTGGAGTGAGGGGAAGTGTAAAGATTAGTACTCAGGTCATAAATGGTGCAAGCCACACACTACATGATTTTCATACAAACACACACACACATCCAAACAGTTGCCAGTAGGGAGATTAGCGTTCCTCTCTATCTAGCTATTTCTACTATAGTGCTACACAAATATGAAACATGCCACCGAGCTTATACATTTTCACCTCATCCAAAGGTACTTCTAAGGTGGATGACATTAACAGGACTACTATATTAGGGTGAGGGGAAGTGTGAAGGGTAGTACACGAGTCAAAAATGGTATAAGCCAGACAGTAAATGATTCTGACTCACACTTGCCAGTATTGGGATTAGAACTCCTACCTATCTAGTTATATCTACTATAGTGTTATACAGTTACCACATGCTCTACAGAGCTTACTGAACCTTCCCATGGCCAAAGCCGATAACTGCACACCTAAGGTAAAGTATTACAGGTGGCAGAAAGTCTGCCTTCAGTTCCACCCTTACATCATGCTAGTTCTTTCTGTCTTGCACTTCAAATAGCATTATGGTTTGGCACTTCACCAGGTTATTGTAGCAAGATGTGTGGCAATCTGGAAGCCCTCAGGAGTACTCGTTCATCACAAACATATCTCCAGTAGTTGCTAGTTATGTCCACCCCTCCTGGCATGATTGAAGGGAAGTCTTCTGTGCTTTCACCCATTAACCTGGTGCACTGTTGCAACTGCCTCATGTACACAGACAACTCTCCCCTTGAAACTCCAAATACTCACACCTGTTAGAGTTACCCATATATCACCCAATGTGAACATATGCACTTTCCAGCAAAGACTGGATTAGCAGGTCAAGAGGACAAGATCAACACCTGCACCACACAATGTGGAACACATAACTCATCATGATACCCACTTTGACTGCCATGACATAGTGAAAAGCCACACACCCATCTTCACAGAGGCACTCAATGGACATTCACCCAAACATCACAGACCAGTAAGACAGACAACCACTCAGACACCACAACATGGCACATGCCAAGGGATACATATTTAACCTACACAATGTGCCCCTCAACCTAAGCTCCTAAGGCTAACCACCTTGCTCATCATGATCATGGGTAACTCAGTATTGTGGCACACATATCCCATTCACTAAGTTGAATATGGAACAGGTAACAGCCAAAAATCTATCACATGCCAGCATCCAACACATGACACAGCCAGTCATGGCAGTCCACAGCAACTATGGTTATCACTCTGTATTCATGTCGGTATGCATGACCTGGGACACGCCTCCCTGGACTACATGACAACAGACATGGTTGAACTCTCTGATTACGTGGTCCAGGCAGGTGTGGCAGTAGCCCTGAGCAGTGTACCATTGTCACCCAGAATGATGCTGCAGTACTATCAACAGATTGACTGCAACATTGGCTTTCTAGTTTTGTATCATTCTCAGGGAATCCAGTACCTCTCTGCTTGGGATGACATGATTGACAGAACCCAATGACTTGCTGCAGATGTCCTACATCTGTCAGCGCTGGGTTTCCAGGTACTGGCTAAGTGTCTTGCCATCCCTAAGATGCCTTATTAGGTAGTGTTCCTAATGTAATTGCCACCATAACAGCTATACATACAATATGAGGGTCATGCTGCTCAACAGTAGACATCTAACTGTCAGGATGCAATCACTCAAAGCACTCGGAGCTGAGGACATTAACAAGTCTGCTATAATGGAGAGGTGGTTCACAGCAGCAGACAGCAGTCCTGCAGTATCAGGTTATAACGCATTCCACAGCTGTCAGCCAACAAACATGGACCACACCACACCTCTGCAGGTGGTGTTGTCTCCATATTCATTATGGATGGGAACACCTACAGATTACTATCCAAGCATAATGCATTGGAGATACTTCCAGTACAACTGCCTTGGGGTATTAGTGTAATCCAGACCATAGCCTGCTATGGGTCCACATCTATGTCCCTAGACTTTCAATACACATTCATCAACACCCTGGCATCTATGATGGTCCAATGCAACACTGACATAGTATGAGACTTCAACTACCGCTACACCACCTGAGGAATGTAGCCAAGTGCCAGTACAGTGGCCCAACATTTCCTGTGATTCATCATTTCCAATGCACTGGACCAGCTCATACTGACCTCCAACTGAGGATACAATAACCTTGACCTGTGTTGACCACTTAAATATAGGACTGATGCTCATCCACAGTTGTCAATCCTTGCATGATGAAATCCACACAGGCTGTAATCAACATGGAACTCAACATGTCAGCCACACCCCCACAAGGATAACCACCTTGCAAAAACTGTCCAAAGCTGACTTTGCAGCCATGAAAACAGGGGTGGATGACTTCATTGCACCCATGGCAATGGAAAATAGCTGCATGACTGTGGAATCATACATATATGCACTGTACAAACAGGTACATGAATGCATGGTACTAGCCAGAGCCAACAGAACCCAGACACTGTCCTCCAAACACTGGGAGACAATGTGGTTGTCCCCTGCCATTAATAAAGGGTACAACAAAAGGAATACACTGTTGCAGAGAAAGGTGGTGTCCCATGACTGTTGAACTCCCTTATTAGCCTCAAGCACAATGTGGGATCGCTCATGGAATCCCCTACATGCATCTATGACAGCAGATCTGCAGCAATCAGAGACAACAATCACAGCAGCCTTTGATAGGTACATCAACAACCTCCAAAGCATTAAACACAAGTGCTGTGAGTTACCGCACAATGATAATAACTATTCTGAGACAACCGATATTGGTCACAGTCTTGGCAACACATTCAGTGCCAGCTTTCCCCCTCTTTCCCCCCACAAGTGGAGTGCTGAGTGAATGTGTTCTCACATGCTGTATCCTGTTCCTGTTGTAGGCATCTGTGTGTCACCAGGATGTGGCCCTGCAGCAAGACCAAGGGGTTTGGCAGTGTGGTAACACATCCACCATGTCTTGGACAGGGTACATCTGTATCTGCATGGATTTCCCAGGTCTGTAACACAGTGATTGCTTATGCCTCAGAAATTATAGGGCTGAGGATTGTACATAGGTATATGTTGATTTACATCTGTTGTAGTGTGGAGAATGGTACGTGTTGTGGTTTGGACACACCTCCAATTGCTAATAACCACAGCCACAAGGGATATTCATCAACCCAACACACTGAGATGACTATTCACACACACACACACACACACACACACACACACACACACACACACACACACACACACACACACACACACAGAGTTTATAGGATGGATGTTGTCCGAAGGTACTTCTGAGGTGAAGAACCTCACTAGCCCTTGTAAGTACTAGGATTGGGTGATGTAGTGGTTGAGAGCTGTCATAAAATACTTTGCCTACATACACATTTACATTTGCCTGGAGTGAGGTTCAAACCTCTATATAAATATGATTTCAGACCTTTATGTTGCACATTTGCCACATGCACCACTGACCTTACATGGTTTGGGGTTGCCAACAGGTACTTTTAAGGTGAATTATATCTGCAGGACTGCTAAAGTAGGGCACTGAGAAGTGTACTGTGTATAAGTGGGGCCAAAATCTGTAAGGTATGAACACATATATATATATATATATATATATATATATATATACACAAACTTGCCGGAAATGAGATTCAAACCCCTACTTATGCAGTTATTGCTACTACATTGTTACGCATTTATCATATGTGCCACAGAAGTTACAGATAGAGCAGTGTCCAAACATACCTCTAATGTGAGTGACATCAGCAGCCGTTGTAAAGTATTACACTTTGAAATGTACTGGCTGTTTATAGACACAAAGTGCTTCAACCTACATTTATACACACACACTCAGAAACACACTTTTACAATTGCCAGTAGTGTGATTAGAACTCCTACCTAAGCAGTGTTTTGCACTATAGTATTACACAGTTATCACAAACACCACAGAGCTTATATAGTGAAGAGCTGTCCAAAGTATCTTTGGAGGTGAGTGACATCAGCTGCAGTACTAAATGAAGGGTAAGGCAAGTGTAGTGAGTGTGAATGGCCTCAAAATCATGACACTACAAAGACACATATACACACTCTCACACAAACACACACATTTTCACAGTTGCCAGGACTGGGATTAGACCTCCTACCTAACTAGTTTGCTACATTATAGTATTACTCAGTTATTGCAAGCACCATGGTGTTTACATGTTAGACAGCTGTCCAAATGTATTTTTGAAGGTGAGTGACATCAGCAGTAGTGCTAAAGGAGGGATAAGGGAACTGTAGTGTGTGTGAATGGCCTCAAAATTATGTCTGTACAAATACATATATTTTCATAGTTGTCAGGATTAGTATTAGAATGCCTACCTAACTAGTTGGCTACATTATAGTATTACGTAGTTATCACATGCACCACTGTGCTTATAGGTTGGAAAGCTGTCCAAAGGTATCTTTGAAGGTGAGTGACATCAGCAGCAGTGCTAAAGGAGGGATAAGGGAAGTGTAGTTAGTGTGAATGACCTCAAAAGTATGTCTTTACAAAGACACACACACTCTTTCACAAACACACACATTTTCATAGTTCCCAGGACTGGGATTAGAATGCCTACCTAACTAGTTTGTTACACCATAATATTACATAGTTATTGCCGGTGCCGCAGTGCTTATATTTTGGGGACCTGTCCAAAGGTATCGTTGAAGGTGAGTGACATCAGCAGCAGTGCTAAAGGAGGGGTAAGGAAAGTGTAGTGAGTGTGAATGGCTCAAAATCATGCCTTTACAAAGACACACACACTCTCTCACAAACACACTCATTTTCACAGTTGCCAGGACTGGGATTAGAACTCCTACCTAACTAGTTTGCTACATTATAGTATTATGCAGTTATCACGAGTGTCACAGAGCTTAGAGGGCAGCAAGCTACCCAAAGGGTTATTTCAGGGTGACTGACATCAGCAAGAGTGCTAGAGTAGGACAATGGGGAATGTAATGAGGGTGAATGGCCTCAAACTCATTCATCTAGAAACACACCCACACAACTTTGCATTTGCCAGGACTGAGATTACAAATGCTACATGACTACTTATTTGTACTATAGTGTTACACAATTATCACAAACACCACTGAGACTATAGGTCTGTGGGCTAACAAAAGGAATTTCGGAAGTGAATGACATCAGCACATTATGTGCTATAGGCCAATGGGGTGTGTGCTGGGTGGGAAAGGCCTCATAATTGGATTCTCTCTGTCGCTGTCTGTCTCTCTCTTCCCCATGTCTCTGTGTGTGTGTATGTTTGACATATTATATTATGTTGGCCTTAGATATGTGTGAGTATTCCTATCCAATTTGTGTGTGTGTGTGTGTGTGTGTGTGTGTGTGTGTGTGTGTGTGTGTGTGTGTGTGTGTGTGTGTGTGTGTGTGTGTGTGTGTGTGTGTGTGAAGTATGAATGGTGTACAATTTGGAGTGTGTGTGCAGACATCTTTGAATAACAGATAACTATAATCCAATGTGTTTCCAGACATGGGCTCAATTTCTCTAAGTGTAGGAGCATGCCCAGTATGACCTTCTATATTGAGTGTGTGCATCCATTCCAGGGAGATTTGGACTCCAGTTCAGGGTTTTGTGTGCTACAGCTACACCTAGCAGCCTGTTTCTGCAATATATCTGTAGATAGGTTGCCAATATGGAGACAAAATGGGTGTAACATGCAAGGGATACTGTAACTATTGCTGTCTGTGCTCCTTGTGTAATATGGTTGGTTGTAGCATAGATTTTCTGACATATGTACTGTTTTACACTGTGATGTATCATGTCATCAACTACTGACAGATATCATTCTTTGCTCAAAGTTATTTACCAGTGAAATGCACGATGAATGAAGCTGAGACCAATATTCTAAGGCATATAGACTACACATTCTGGCACACTCCTGCCTTTGTGGAGGGGTAGCTATAGACAATAGACTGCTGGTTCTGTGTAAATGGTCCATCATCTTGGTAGTATGCTGGTTGGGGATCCCCTTCTTGTGCTTGTCTCCACTTAACAGAATGGCCATATCCTGCTGTGGCCATACCTCTCAGCTGTACAGAAACACCCATGTTATCTAGAGGCAGGACTCATATATCTTGTCAGTTTACCTTCACATTGTGGTTTACAAGCAGTTTTATGGCTATTCATTCATGGGTTTGCAGTCAGGGGGTAGTATGGGCAAACATTAGAGTTTCAGACTTCACACACTCCATGACATCCATGCTTCTACACCCCCTCTGTTATTCTCTCCTCTTCCTAACATTATGAAAGCAATATCTCAAATGTATCCCCATAGATGGGTATTTATCCCAGTAGTAGTTATAGCCTGGTCCACAGTTCTTGCAGTCGAACATGGGGAGGCATGGTACTGGCATTTGTCACCATGGCCTTGCATTTGTTTTCTGTTTACTGTGTTAAGTTGTTAGTTAGGACCCCCTGACATTCCGTACAGTGGCACTATGGGTGAAGCATGGGCCTTTGCCAGAGGAATGTAGAGCATTTGAGAGTGTTACAGGCTATCTGTAGCAGGCCAGTGCATTCTGTCACTCATACGTTCCCAGACTGCAAGCCAGAGGATTACCCTGGGGTGACAGTGATAAGTGGTTGAGGTGTTCCTGTCAATCCTTCCTGTTCATACTGATCCACTAGTCTGGATGTGGTCAGGTTGCTGCTTACAGCTAGGGCACTCCTGCATAGGACACCTATTCAGCATGCAGCATCATGTATGTATTCCCATACAGATATGGGGTCATACTGTATTCATTCCCTACAGCAAGGATATGACCTGTGATAAATCTGTTGTGGATGGTGGGATGAGCTTGATGCATGTGTGATATGGAAGCTACTGGCACTGACTCACAGATATACCTGGGACAGTCCCCATATGCTGCTTTTTGTGTGAACATGGGCAGCCTGAAATTACTTTATAACTGTGGCTTTTGTGGTATGCCAGTGATTGGCCAGACTACCAGTATTCTATACTAGAGGGACAACTAATGTGATGCTAACCTCTATATATAATTCCAAAGTTATGTACAGTTGACAGTTATTTTATATACACTCTGTGTAGGTTACTTCCACCTGTGTATTGTTTCTGTGTATGGGCTGCCATTCATGGCATGTCCAGCTTTCCAACAGTGACAGATATTGACATCTGGACAGTGAGTATGTACAACTGCTGACATGGGAGTAGCTGATAAGCAGAGTGGTTGGTACTGCAATTGTTGGAACATGGCCCTGTCGACCACTGTACTGTACCTAGGCCACTAAGACACAACCATCCAGGCCCACATGCTGACCACTTCCAGGCAATATTAAACACACAACAAACTTACCACACTGACCCCTGCATATTGCACACATGCAACAATATAGATTGGGACAGCTCTGGCAATCTGTGCTAGAGTGAGATTATTCCATAAACTTACATGTTACTGCATTTCTATGTGGGATTGGGGGGGTTGCACACCTGAGGTCTTTAAACATTTGCAATGACTGTACTGATATTTCAGTTACTCTGTTGGCTTCCATTTCATATTGTATTGTGACCTATCATGCAGAAAGGAGGCATATCAGTAGAGTACACAAGTTAGATTTTAATGGCATAAATTTCAGTTTCAGACTTCTTACCCTTCAGAACTAAAATGCAACTGCCAGACCTGTTGTAGTGTGTGTGCGTAGGTCTGGAGGGGGACTGTTCACCATTGCTATCATTTGTGGGCCTTAGCCCGGCCTTTCTTTATGGTCATCTACACCTGTCCTGCTGGGTGAGGCTGGTGGTGTGTATGTGAGCCTCATTGACATCCATGTCTGTGACCTATTGACACCCACATTTATTTGGGCCGTCACATGTACTGCAGTGAGAGTTGTCACCTTGTATAGTACTGCCTAGTATGTTGACACCAGTGTTTGTTATGGATTTCCTGCTGTCCCATATAGCTGCCAGCTGTCTGCTGCTATCCCATTCAGCCACCCAATTCCTTTGCATGCCTGCATCCTTATTATACATACAGCTATCAGAACATACTACTTCAGTCAGTAATTGATAGGAAGGGTGACTTACCTTGCTGCTGTTCCAGTATTGAGGATGGTGCTGGAGGGCTGACTATGTTGGATGCACGTAGTACACTGCCTATACATGGTAAAGCACAGGTTTTGCCATGTTTGGCATCCCTTTTCCTGTATGTGCGAGTCGGAGTGAGGTATCAGTCCCCGGGTCCCTACAGTGTCAGTGTGTGTGCTATGTCTTTTGTCTTTGCCAAGGCCTGGGCATAATGGGCACACCTCCTTCTGCCTACAGGGGCAGGCTCAGAAAGTTCCTCCTCCGAGTCCCTCTGTGCCTGTGTTGGCCTTGGCAATGGTGAGTGGCTGTGTGGCCCTGACCCATGCTGTTCCTGCTACAGCTGTTTCTGCAGGATCATATTATGTAGCATGGCACATACTATGAATATTTGTGTACACGTAGCTGGAGAGTACTGCAAGGCTCCACTGGATATGTCAAGCAGCGGAACCATGACTTGAGCATCCCAAACACATGGTCTACAATGATCCTGGTTTGTGCATGTACCTCATTATGGTGTTCTTGTTTGGATGTGTGTGCATTTCTGATTGGTGTCATCAGTCACGTCTCCGGTGCATAGCCAGCATCCCCCACTAGATGGCCATATGGCATGTCCCCTCTGGCAAACCTGTGATACAGTTGTGAGCAATGCCAGATGTGGGAGTCGTGATACCTTCCAGGGCTGCCAGCACACACATTCGTGATAATGCCCTGGGCATCTCACATGACCTGGCAGTTGATGGAGGGAAAGCCCTTGCAGTTTATGTAGACCCTACCCCACTCACCAGGTGGTGCTTTGATGTGTATTTACATGCAGTCTATAGCACCAACTACCTCAGGATATTCTGCTATATGGTGGAAGAGACGCATACTTCTGGTCAATGCCTCATGGCTGCTGGGGAAATATATGTGCTCTCTGACATGTGCTGACATAGCATCCAGGAACTGGTGGAGTACCCTGGATGCTGATGCCTGTGAAACCCCCCATTATATCCCCAGTTGGTCTTTGGAAGATACCTGTGGCTAGTATCCTTAAGCCTACACATACCTTGGTATCCACTGGGATTGGTTCCCCTCTGTTAGTTCTGTGTGTGAGGCGTGGCCGGCACAGCTCGATCATTTGCTGTAGAATATCCCTGTCCACCCTATAGCTCTCTACTATCTCCAGCTCATGTAGGCCCTGGTAGGTTACCCTGGGTCTGTACACTATTCTCCTCCTCCTCCTCACTGTGGGTTGCTTGTCAGCATTCTCCTCCTCACCACCCTCAGTCTCTAGCACATATTGATGGATTAAAGCAGCATCAGCCTCTAACATTTTTAGTTAGTTTTGCCAGTTAAAAATCCCCATCTGTGTACACTGGTGGTGCAGCGTTTGTGGGAAAAAACAGTCTGAAAGTTGTTTGCATAGTTTATAGTAGTGTGCTGGGCTGCTGCATGTGTAATTGTCTGATTTTGATACATTCCACCTGCCAGCAATGCTAGTTCTCCTTGATTGCCTTCCTACTGCTGTTTCCCCTTCCCACTTCCTCCCTATTTAAGCTCTGAGGCATGCCGTGCATACCGAGTGCTGCAAACAGTGCTGTCATCTCCCCTTTTTTTTTTTTTTTTTTTTATGTTTAAAACCTGGTGCCCGTTTAGGCTATGTACACAGTGCTCAGGCACATCTGACATACCCCCTTCCTTAGCTGTGCTTAGCTAAGGGCAAATATGAGCTACAGAGCTGCAATGAGCTTACAGCAAACATGACACACCCTGTTATGAAGTCATCCAGGTTCCAGACTTGCACTGTTGTATTGCTGTACCTACATGGTTAGGTACAAGCTGACACTTTGAAGAAATATGTGATTCAGTATAACAACTCCCCTCATTTGCATACCCCAGTGTGTAGGTCATTAGTTATTGCACTAAAACGGACCCCTTCCCCTTGGCAAACAGTGCTCCCTTGTATTGTTTACATTCTGCATGCCATAGACCATAATGGCAAAATGCAGATTTAACTTAAGATTGAATTTTCCCATTTTTTTTTTTTTTGGCACAATCCCATTTGTGCACTGCTGCCCTATGCCTAAGCATCCGAGATCGGCCCAAAAAAAAAGTTTAATTTTCATAATGATTAATGACTTTTTAATGCCAATGGCCTTATATTTGGCTATTGGCATGTCTATTGTACATAATACATGCTTTTTAATGAACTATCATGCCTCCATTTTGTCAGTTGCAGAAATGTACTCAGTTATTTTCTGAATACATTTCTGCACTGACACTGTTCTAGCACAGAGACCTGGCAGTTTGTTGAATCACTAAATCACCTCATTTTCCATGGTTTTTACCAGAAAATGAGGTGATTTGCATATTTGCTGGTTTTCCATGTTAGAACAGTGTAGGACCGTTCGTGCACATGAAAATGGCACTATTCTGAATCGCTCGATGGCCATTTTCTGTGCAGGAGCTCCTACACTTTTCCTACATGGAAAATACGGCTTCTTGAATCCTGGGGTATATCTGAGAGTGAAAACAGTAGTAATAAGTAAAGAGGAAAAGTAAATTATTGTGTAAATAGTTTACACAGTGTAAATTAATCAGTAAAAACAAAATGAAAACTCCGGCAAAGCTGGAACTTCCAATGAGTGACTTCCCAAACCTCTTGTATCAGAGGCACAGGGGATATATGCAAATGAACCTTATGAACATCAAGTGTTTCAGTTAATTGGCGATTCTGAATGCCCATGACTTGTTTCATCGTTTTAATGGACAATTTCAGGCCAATAAAGACAAACCCCACTAGCTGTGGATATGCATATTTCGGCCTTGTTATGACCTTATCAGCACAGCACAAGCAGAGTGTTTGACTAAGCATTAGAAACACAGGGCCATTATACCCAGCTGGTGTCCATTATTATTAGGGTCACTGCAAAAATATCCCAAACAACAAACTAAAACAATGAGTCAGAAGGTCACTGAAAAAAACAATCAATAAAAACAAAATGAAAAGGAATGGAATACATAGGGATCCAGTCAAACATTTTTAAGTATTGTTTAGGAATAGGAAAAGAGATGGAATTTGAGTTAATAGAGCATTTTAAAATAACATTTAATATGGTGAGGGATAAGCTGTATAGGAAAAATAGCATAATGAGAAAGACAGAAAAAAAATCTAATCAGAGTAAAGGATGGGATTGTAGGACATATTTAGGGAGATGAGTCAATGGGAAGGAGGATTTTTTTTTTACAAGGGGAATGGGGTAATTTTGGCATGTACACTGGGTAGGTTTCTAGAGAGACAGGTGAGATAGTGAAAGCTGAGAATTTAATGATAATAGATGGATAGCTAAGGGATTATGTATATGTTTTACCTGAAAATTAGGGTGACTTAGAAGGAGAGTAAAAAGTGAACGTAGAATGATGCACACTGAAAGGCTGAAGAGTAGGTGAAGTGAACCACGTGATAGCACACCAGCTTACGAAGGAAAATAAAAATGCCAATCAATTGAACATTATCCACAATGAAACAAACTGGTTGGGAAGACTTTTGATGACAACAGACAAGCTAACCATCCCAATACCCCTGATGCTGGAAACTTTATTAATGTATTCCTAGATTTGTTCTAATCAGCTATGAGGTTGCTGCAACTTGGAATCCTGGTCAGAAAATTCATGATCTAATTTATTTTGGATTACAAGAAACAAACTAGTAAAAATGAAGTAACACTTCAAAAATAAAAAAAAAACAAAGGCAAAAGTAAGTAAAAGCTCCACGTAAGGGTTTTAATTGCCCAAAACAAACAATAGAAGTAAGCACTTTCGTCTTGCTTCAATGAACAAAACTTATTCAGATAAAGTCACATCAACAAACAGAACCTTTTAAATCAACCAATAAAATCACACGGCATGCTAATTAAAGCCTAAAAGGGATACTTACCAAGATATTCAAACCCTATTATATATATTATTGCTATACCTTTTTCCTTCAAAACAATACATTTTCATACATATACCTAACCTAACAAGACGGTAACCTTTTATAAATCTTAACAATAAACTGTAAACAAAAAAGAAAAAGAATAATGACATTAACTCAAGTACTAATCCAGTATAAAAATGCACAACCATACAAATACGTGTTCCTGCAGTCCATGCAACAGCAGAAAAAATAAAAAAAATATATAAATATGTGTTTTGGATGACTGCTACCTTTGTAGACTTCTTAATTTTAAAATACAAGCTAAGAAGCATGCATCATTTAAGCCTGGTTGGCTATAAGCATGTAATTTTATTTGCCACAATAATTCCTGTACCTCCATTTTTAAATTAAGCAGGCCTCCTCTAAGGTCCTGTTCAACCTGGTCGATAACCCTAAAAGAAAAGTTGTGTTCAGAGTGTTCAGACATGTTTGGCTCAAGCGTTTTCCAACTTGGTTTTCCTAATGCTATAAATATGTTTGTATACTCTGTCCTTCAACTTACGGTCAGTTTTACCGATATAGAAACAAGGACACCATTTGCAGGTAGTTAAATAACCTACACTTTTGGACCCACAATTGAACCTTTTATTACATGGAAATCTTTTACCCCTGATATTAAATGTTTGCCCTACCTCGGTGAATTTACAACAGGGGCAATTCTCACATTTATACATACCAGGGGCCCTCTTATATACAATCCTGGGTCTTAGACCTTCAGTAAGTCTCAGGTCCTCATCAGAGGTTATTAAATTCCAATTTTTACTTAAATTTTGCTGGATAGTAAACGTGTCAAGGCTAAAGGGGGTAATAAATGTAAAGTTAAATGCATTCAGCCATTCATGTTGGGTGATCCCTCTATATGGGACCGGTGGTCTAACAGACTCTGGTCTTAACATTAGGATATGACTGAAAACTCCATTAACTCTCTTCAATTTCACATCATTCACCAATTTGTTAATTACATTTGAGGGATAGCCTAATTTCAAGAACATGTCACACAAAGTCTGACATTCATACAGAAACTCAGTGTCCTCAGACACCATATGGGCTGCCCTCACCAGCTGACCCTTAGCAACAGATCTCTTCTGTTGCTGTTGGTGGCTACTCGAATAGTGGACGAATGAGTTAAAGTAGGTGGATTTTCTATGATATCTAGCCCTGTATGTTCTATTAGCCTTGTCCCTATATAACTCCCCATCAAGGTAAACAACACGTTGAATACCCGTATTGTAAGTAAAAAACAAGAATTGTGTGGAGTCATTCAGGTATTTTGCAAACCTAGAGATGTCTGTGGCGTTGCCATCAAATATTATAAAGACATCATCCAAATATTGAGTATAGTAATAAATATTCTCCTTAAATATATTATTGTTAAACACAAAGTGTTGTTCCCAATGGGCCATCATGAGGTTGGCAAAACTTGCCCCACACGGAGAGCCCATAGCTACACCGTTTTTTTTTGCAAATAGTACCTTTCCTCAAACATGAAATAGTTGTCAGTTAATACCAAATTCAAAAGTTCTTGCATAAGTTCTAATTCCCTTGCTGTGCTGACTTTGTCCTTCAAAATACTAATGACCCATTCAATACCAGTATCAACGGGTATAACCGTATATAGGTCCTTTACATCAATGGTCAAAAATTCTAAACCATCCTTATTTTCAAGGTTGTTAAGACTACTCAAAAAGGACCAAGAATCCTTACAAATATAATCCACCTGTTCTATAAGCTTCTTCAACATGGTGTCTACATATTTAGCAATAGGATAAGTGATGGAATTCCTCCCATTCACAATGGGTCATAGAGGAGGGTCCTCCAGGTCTTTGTGGACATTAGGAATTCCAAAAATGACAGGTGTAAGTGGTGCTAGCATCGACAAGTAATTGTACAAATCCAATGAAAGCCTAGATTCTATGAACAAATCATTCAAAAAAACTCTTATTTTCTGATATGCATGGTTAACTTCACTCATTGAGGCCTGTGCATAATTAAGCTTATAAAGTATAGTTTATTTAGTTACCTGTAAACGGTGTCCTTGTTTCTATGTCAGTAAAACCGACTATAAGTTGAAGGACAGAGGATACAAACATATTTATAGCATTAGGAAAACCAAGTTGGAAAACGCTTTAGCCAAACATGTGTCTGAACACCCTGAACACAACTTTTCTTTTAGGGTTATCGACCAGGTTTGAACAGTACCTTAGAGGAGACCCGCTTAACTTAAAACTGGAGGTACAGGAATTATTGTGGCAAATAAAATTACATGCTTATAGCCAACCAGGCTTAAATGATTCATGCTTCTTAGCCTGTATTTTAAAATTAAGAAGTCTACAAAGGTAGCATTCATCCAAAACACATATTTATATATTTTTTTAATTTTTTCTGCTGTTGCATGGACTGCAGGAACACGTATTTGTATGGTTGTGCATTTTTATACTGGATTAGTACTTGAGTTAATGTCAGTATTCTTTTTCTTTTTTGTTTACAGTTTATTGTTAAGATTTATAAAAGGTTACCATCTTGTTAGGTTAGGTATATATATGAAAATGTATTGTTTTGAAGGAAAAAGGTATAGTAATAATATATGTAATAGGGTTTGAATGTCTTGGTAAGTATCTCTTTTAGGCTTTAATTAGCATGTCATGTGATTTTATTGGTTGATTTAAAAGGTTTTGTTTGTTGATGTGACTTTGTCTGAAGAAGTTTTGTTCATTGAAGCAAGATGAAAGCGCTTACTTCTATTGTTTGTTTTGGGCAATTAAAACCCTTACGTGGAGCTTGTACTTACTTTTGCCTTTGGTTTTTATTTTGGATTTCATCATAATTGTCAGCCATAATTTTGTCTTAGAAGCCCAGAGAGGCAAAGGAAGGAAAATTGCTGCTGCCGTTTAATTATTCAGCCAAGTTTTAGTCTTTGTGACCTCTAGGATTTTTTACAGCTATCCTGTCTCTCTACCTCCACTTCTTTAAGTTTTTGTAAATTCATATTTATTATCTCTTTACTACTGTCCAGCCATCTTCTTCTTTCCTGCCACTTCTTCATTTTCCTTCACCTTTTCTCAACATCAGTGCCTTCTTCTGTGATTCAGTCTCCACATTATGTGACCATGGTATTTGACCTTTAGTTTTACTGTGAGATTTCCAGTGAACAGTCTGGGTTTACTTAATTAAGTATTGACTTTATTTGATCTTCTTGCAGTCTTGAGTTCTCAAAAGTTTTTCACCAGCACTGCAGTTGAAAATCATTGATTTGTAATGCACACAACCTTACTTATAAACCACCTATTGTACTCATATAATATTACTGGGAAAATATATATTTTTTACACTGAGAGAGATAAAAACACTTAAAATGAGTATGGTTAATAAAGTCCTGTTTTTTTCATCAATGGAATTGTGATGCAGTATGTTTTTGGAGTCTTGGATTTTGGTTTGCTGCTTTTTGACCTTTTCCTGGATTAAAAAAATGTATAGTTTTTACTATATGAACGTTTGCTTATAATATGATGCTTTTGCTGTTTAATGTCAGATTTATCATAGCAGTCCTTTAAAGAAAAAAGCATATTCTAATTATATAACTACAATTAAAATTTGCAGAGATCTTTAAACCCAGGAAATATTTCTGCCACTTCCTCAACTTCTGCATTTATTTGAAAAGAGCTGATAGAGCTGGGTAGTCAATGTGGTATTTCTGCGCATCTGAGGTTGTTAATATTTCTCCCAGCAATTTGGATTCCATCATCTGATTTATCTTACCCAGCATACAACATGATATATTTGGTTTATAAATTAAATATGCAGATTGATAATGTACAAATCACTTTTTTCTAGTTTAGTTCTAATTGTAGCTTCTTGGTCTGCATACAGATTCTTTAAGAGGCTGGATAGACCTTGCGACAATTTGGTGTGCTTCATATAATTAAAGGCCTTAAGGCTGACAAGTGTTTTTATGGTGCTCTCTTGCATCTTCTATTGTATGGTGACTGTTGGCAATTTGATCTTTGTTGTCTCTACCTCCAGCTTGTAACTCTAGCAGTTCCCAATGTACATACAGATTGAGCCTAGCTTTCAGGATCTTTAGCATTAACTTCCTGGTGTATGAAGCAAGTGTATTAATGTGATCATCTGAGCACTGTTTTTCCATTGCCCTTTTTTGGGACTTGAATATAAATTGACCTTTTCCATTTCAGTAGCCACTGTTGAGCTTTCCACATTTGCTGGGAAATTATAACCAAAACTCTAACTCCATCACTTTCTACAACCTTGTTAATAGCAAATCTTTTTAGGGCCCATTTAATACCACTTGTCTGGATATATGGTTCTAAATCAACCTTCATGCCATCATATATATCACTGATACTAGGGTCATTCCATGCAGTTGTTCTATATCTTCCTGTCACTCCTTCGTAATGTCTTCTGCTTATTAGAGGAAAGTTTCCATTAATATTGTCAGTCTTCTTGAATAGATCTTGTCTTTCTCGTTCTATTCTCCTCTTCCAGCTCTTTGCACTACTTATTTAAACATAAATATACCCCCTTATCTTATCTTAAAACAGGTAATTCAGAGGGCTCAAGTGAAGTCTGGTATCCCACCTGTGACCCAGAGGGTGACAGGACTAACAAGAAACAGAGTATAAAGGAGCAGTCCAGATAAAATCACTTTAGATGGCAGATCTAGGAGATACTGTCACTCTCTTTCTCTCTCTCTCTCTTTTGATACCCACCATATGGGAGGAATAAAGACACCTTGTTGAGGTTTCCAGTACTATATTCAGTTAAGCAGGTAGAAACAGCCATACCTTAAGGTTGGTCCATCAGCATGATACACTTGAGCTTCTCCATGTCCAAACAAAGTCACATGACATATCCTTGCAAGCTATGGGCCCCCTCTGTGACCAAGGAAAATCATTATACATACTTAAATGTACTGGTGACACTTCCCATTCAACTTAACACCATACTCATGGCTGCTTTAACTACTCCATTATAAACTTGGAATCATACATGACCCCTATCATGCAGGCCCAGAGATTCCTGGTCTTAGTAAATGTGAAAACTTTGGACTAGTTACTAAGTACACCTAACAGAGGCACAAAAATCCTCAAACAGGTCCTCAAAAATGTGACAGAACATTGCCCTCTCCCCAGAGTAATGCCTCACTAGTCAGGTCAGACCATAAATATTTCTTATTTGAAGTAAAGGTAAAACCAGAAACACTGGCTAACACTGGAACTTTTAGGAATTATTTTAGGGCAAACTTCCTACTGCTAAGTTACACCCTAGCAATATTTTAAGCCCCCCCTCCAAATCCTGAGAACATCACTGCCTATGTGGAATCATTCACCAAATCCATGTATACTTATTTTAACAGCTGCATAGTGACAACTGTACCCATACAGATTAAGCAAGGGATAAACTCGAAAAAAAAAAAAAACATCCTTGTGGAATCACATCAACATTTTTTATAACAAAAGGAAGACATTCAATGCAAAAATTAGGAGGCATAATGCCCAGCAAGGTAAACAAATCTCTCATCAACATTAAGTAATCAACCTAGGAAGCTAATAAAGTCCACCAAAGCCAAATTTAAGGTAAAATAAGTCTCCAAGGCCAAGGACAATCACAAAACTTTCTTCATCTTTATTCGTAACCTCAAAGGCAACACACAGTACAGTACTGAATAAATGGTAAATTGTGTCCCCTGTACAGGGCTGGAAGATATAGCAAACCTGTCTGAAAAATTTAGCTGCGATGTTAACCTTCTCTCTCCAGTAGGTTCCTCTTAGGAAATACCCACACGTATAACGCTCCAACTGTCACTAGAGAGGTGGTGCTCAAGGTGCCCTCCAAGGCCAAGAATACTTCATCAGTGGATCACAAATATATCCCACAATGCCTCCTTAATAGCATGAAACAAGAACTGTCAGGATCACTGGAAACACTGTGTAACCGCTGCCTTCAAACAGGCTTCATGCCAAATGAGTGGTGGACTGCAATGGTTATCCCACTGCACAAGGGTAGGCTATACACAGACCTGCGGCATTATAGGTTCATAAACCTAACTAGCCTGATATGCAAATCTATGGAGAGAATAATCATGGATATTCTACATAATAACATAGGTAACCTATAAATGTTGAATCCAAATCAGTTTGGGTTGGTCAAGGGCAGGTCTTGCCAACTAAATCCAATGGATTTCTTCGACAAGGTCACCGCAGCAATGGTAGAGGGCAGAATGATTCATACTTCCTACCTCAACCTGACCAAGGCATTTGCCACAGTATTCCACTTGGGCATTGTAAAAAGTTCAATAAAGTAGGTAAAAATGTTTATGTCTATATTACCCACTGGATAGCCAGCTGGCTTACAGACAGGACCCAAAAAAATAGTATATGGGAGTCTTCCTTCACAAAAAAGCCAGTTACTATTGGGGTGCCTCAGGACTTAGTGCTGAGGTTGCTCCTGTTTGGCATAACTTCTCTGAGGTCAAGGCTAACATAAAGGGCCTCTGGCTGATGAAGATCGCTGATGATTGCAAATTGGGTGCAATCATTAAATCTCCCTAAGACAAAGATATCCTCAAAGAAGGCCTGACACAGACTAATCCCTGGTGCCAGAGTCACAGTCTAAAACTCAATGCCAAAAATTACATTGTAGTATTTTTTGCAAATATGGCCACCCCAGCAAATGACTAGATTGACAATATCTCTCTAAGAGTAGACTCTTTAATCAGGGATTGAGTAATGCATGTAGGCAGTGATTTGGCATTTGACTACCATGTGACCACTGTAGTGGGTCAATCATTTTTTGTTGCACAACATATAAGGATATGGCATCTAGACCCAAATATCTCATCATTTTTTTGTACTTTGCTCTCATGAGACTAAACATTGAGTACAGTGCCCGCTTCAATATGGACCTGACCAGGCATATGCAACAACTGAAATGTCCTCATAGATTCCTCACAAAAAGATTTCACAGTGTGGAAAACAAGTCCTATGCAGACTGCCTCAAATCTTGTCTTTACATTCTTTCTCCTACAGGATGCTGAGTGATGACCTATGTCTGGATTACAAAGTATCCTCCAGTCCTCCGGTATGGACCTATTGCACATCTAGAAAACAAATAACATCAGGATACCTGTTGCAAGGACCAAAACCTTACCTGCAACACAAACAGGGTATGCTGTAGAGACAGGTATGTGTTTTGGAAGCTCTCCCTTCTCTGAAATAGGATTCCCACCAATGTGCAGCAAAGATCATCCCTGCACTTATTCAAGTTAAACTTGAATCATTGGGTGGGGAACTGTAAATGTAACCTTGGCTTAGCATCTATGTCTGTATTAGAGTGGGAGGAAGCGTATAAATGCTTGACCATCCATACCCAAGTATACATACCCTCACAAAAACATTTGGACTGATACCTACCAAATTTTATTGGAAAGCATGGCTATGCTTTAAAAGCCCCTTGGGATCTACCAAATTTTATTGGGAAGCATGGCTATACTTTAAAAAGCCCCTTGGGATCTACCAGATTTTATTGGGAAGCATGGCTAAGCTTTAAAAAGTCCCTTGGGATAATAGCCTAGTATTCTACCATGATAATATGATATTATGACACTCCATAACCACAGCACTGGTGAAAAGAGATAAACACTCTTGTGTGACACTACTAATATAAGGTAATCCTCCCACCAAGTGGTACATCAACATTCCAAATTACTGCTGTACAAAGAATGTAAACATGTACCTTGAGTGGTGTGCCATTGTGTCTGCATCCTAAATGTACCTGTAGAGGCCAGATGGCATTGCTGAACATGCACCTAAACCAGGTTATTGTCATAAGGTAATACAACAATGGTGTATTACCAACAGAGACATAGGAAGGTGCATATAGCTCAGATCCTACATTCAGGCCTCTGCCAGGTATCAAAGTCTGTTCTTCCTCCGCAGATAGGAGCAGCAGTAGCAGTTAGGGTGGTCTGTGATGACAGACCATAGCCTATGGCTATCTCCTCCTGTACAATCATCTGCTAGCTACATTAGATCATATTGGAGACCCTTCAACAGTCCTGATGGACTGCCTTCTGTTGCCACTGACAGCATTCAGGTTTGCCGCCATCTTATACAACACAGAAGGCTCAATCACTTTTATTTGTCTGTAGAATCAAATGTCTATGCTTACAGAAGACCTGCAATAACATTTCTGTCTCTTTCTGAGAGAAAGTCTGTAGGCACCTTCTTTCCTTTGGTACCATGTCACAACCTGTGGACAAAGTGCTATGATCTGTGAGTGGACATATCAAATATGGTGCTGTGTGCACACACTCATGTTCTGTCTGTGCAACTATTAGGTGCACTCCCTATGATACAACACTATTAAAGGACAGATTTCCATATCTCACCAATAGGGCAGCATGTGAGTGGGCCTTGTTACACACACACACACACACACACACACACACACACACACACACACACACACACACACACACACACACACACACACACCAGTATATATACCAACCCAATATAAGTTAAATGTGTTCCAGTCTGCCTAAGATTGTTCACTATGTTCCATAGATATTACAAATGCACAGAAAAATATGCAGTGCAACACACTGTTCTCTGTCAATGCTGCATAACAGCGGTCTTATTTTACCTCACACAGCCTCACAGCCATTTTATGTATGAGCCACTGCTGACTGCAACTCACCCCAGTCACAAGCATCCATTATTGTAACATATCATTAGCTTCTCAGATAGCTAATGTCCCCCCAAAACCTCACTTTTATGTAGTCAGTTTTCTGCATCTGAATATGCCCTGTATCTCCTTACCCCATCAAATGTTCCACCCTTCTGTAATCTGTAAACACTATGGTAATGCAATGCAGAGCTCCATCACAATTATCTTGTACCCCCATCCCTAGTCATCTGGTAGATGTGGAACACCTTTCCTCCAACAATAGCAACGCATTATTAATGCTAACCACACATTCTCCTTACAAGTCATTGTTTCAAGTACATTTACCAAAGCAACTGCAGAGTGTACTTCCTCTCTTGAGTGAATTCTTCAAATCAAATACTATTCACTTACTGTACATCACATTTCTGTATGTGCATAATGAGCACTGCAATGGTTCAGCTGCTTTTTTATCATGAAATTTTGGAGCTCATAGTGAAAAATTTATTCTAATGAGACAAAGAAGAGTTAATATCTCCTAATCATACATCTAATTCAATGCTACCAACTTTGGACTGTGCAGTGAGGATCATACCTGATTGTGCATCAGTTACCACTACGGTGGTGCTAGAGGTGTATCGGTCAACCTCACTGCCCTTATGAGGACTATAGTGCAACCATGGAGTAAATACCTTCACCACAAACATCACTTAGGCATGCCATTCAACTACACATGGCAATACAGTGGCACTGGGCTCTACTCTGCTGCCCCACTGCTAGTCAATGCATGTCACATGATACCTGCAATGTGCATAAAATTGAATTTGCTATAATTTTTCCTCTAGATAGCAAGCCATGATGTGACCATGGCCTCTGAGAGTATTGAATGTGAAAAAGCTCCCTCATGGCACAGAAAGGAGACAATAATCTTTCTGTACCTCATGCATAGGAACCACCAGCAGCACTTGCTGGGAGACTGTTAGAGTGTTTCCAGTACATAGTAGATACCTGACACTCCCTTGTCACAGAAGACCATGATGCGTGATGTCAAGGGCATC
>NC_056743.1:1637905077-1638110077 GCF_019279795.1 Protopterus annectens | reverse complement strand
AAATAGAATACTCTCAGCATGGCATATATAACACAGTAACAGCACTGCGAATACCCATATGACGGACGTTGCACCTGTTGGTCAAATGTCCCTGTGTTGAAAAGCAGTGGCATCAATGTCATGTATCACAGGCCTGCAAAACATTGCTGCAAACTTTGAACCTGTTGCAGTAACAAACCTGGTCTTTCTGTACTTGCACCTGCATGGCTTCGGTCCCACTGGATGTACCTGTAGTGTACAATGTTAGGGAAATATTAGTATGACAGTAAACAGCAGTGTCCTGACATAAGGCTGAGGCAATAACAGGCAGTGATGACAGTAACAGAGAATGGAGACACTCACCTGCCATTCTCTGGTATTGTCCAGAAACAGATGGACCTGTGAATATTAATGCAGACAGAATTACACATGTTGGTTGCACTGTTCTGTCTGTACTACAGTTTTATGAGTAAATGTCAATACACTCATCATTATTACCCTGTGTGGATCTGTTTGAACAGTTCAATTCTGCTGTTGTAAATCAAAAATGACAATATACAAATATCCAAGCAACAGCAATATGGTCAGCCATGCCATGAAAAGTAAGGCATACATAGTCGGCCTGAAACTCCTACTTCTATTCCACCCCTGGGTATGCATCGCTCATTTTTCGCTCTTTGCAGGGAGGCCAGAAATACTGTGATATCATCAAGGAGGTCAATGGTGGTCCACCACTGGTGACATCCTTTGATCTCTCATATCATCATAAACTGTTGGCTGCATGGAGGATCATGTTTGAGCAGCATTGCCGACAGGCCTAACAGGATCTATTGTGTACCAACAACCACAGTAATCATGTTGTTGCTGTCAATCCACACTTCAGTTCTCCAAGCCATATTCCCTGCACATTCAAGGAGTCTCTATTCTTGTTGTTGCAGAGGATCTAGTATGATCTTTTTCCTGTGGGGAGAGAATGTCACCCCTAAGATGGTTGGCCATCTGAAAGACAATGATATGAACATAATCATATTCCTGTGGGATCCCAGTTATGCAAATGATTATGTGGACAGCTTATATCACCACAAACAGTATGCATTCCTATGCAATGCAAAAATCTCTTAAACACTATCTGTGACAAAGACTAATGTGACATATAAAAAGTAACACCAATGCCTGCATGCATCACAGTTGTAAAATCAACATAACTTGTGATATCTTTAGAGACTGTGGGATTAGACCCTCTTACAATGCATATGCGTTGAATAGCAGTGCAAAGACAACAGTATCATGACACAGGTATCTGCATGCATTTTACCTTAAAAAACTGCACAAACAAGCAATTAAACAACTTATGTACAGCATCAGAAAACCTCAGAATCCATAAACAGACTACAGAAAGTACGGATCTTTTGTACATTGAGCCAGTAATTATAAGACTTTTATTAAGAAACATCAATGAAAAAATATCAGTAAAAGCAAAAGAACATAGTACATATGGATAGTGTCAGAATGCGTGGGTTTCTGTAATTACACCACAGAGTGTACGGAATTGCCCATATGGATGATCTGTATATCTGTCTTCATATATTGTTTACATTTGCTATTTAAATCTAGCGATCACTTCTGTTAAATAACACATTTTCAACAAAAATAAATCTTAACAGGTACCTTTGAGAATGAGTAAGTTTAACAGCTGTAATATTCTCCAAAACAGAAATGACAGTAGGTGCCAACTTACCTTATGTGCTATTTCTAACTGAGGTATCACTGAAAGAAACAGCATCTATTGTGTACCCATCTTTAAGTACCATTTGCACTATACATAATTATTGAAGTTCATTAAAATTCAAGGTTTTGGAATCCCATTTGCACATGTCCATGTAAATTGCCTAAATTCGATTTAACATCCTGATACACTGGGCAAGTACCCGATAGGTATTGATAAATGGTACCATGTGTGGCACTTACCCATTATCTGCCAATGATCTGATAAAATGACATAAGTGCTACTTTCCATTATTGATTTTTATCACATTTCCAGATCAGACCATTACTACCTGCGAACTGGGTGAAACCTCAGTGAGCATTTTTCAATTTCTTCATTTATACTGCATTTTCCATAGGAGTATTGAGATTGCTACTTCCAGGATGCTATGATGTATCTGTGCACCCAATTGAACTGAGTATGAGACCACCCAGATGCTGACCATCTATGTTGGAGTGGAGCATTGTATGAGAACCAGGCCAAGGAACATCCCAATGATAGACGTTTCGAACCAGATTGTGAGGAAGCACTGGCAATGTATTGGGATCTACTGGGCTGGAATGTAGGTTTGCCACCACTATGATGATCTGCAGTTGAATGACATAGAGGAGATTCATCAGAGGGTTGCCAAGGTGTGGAGACAGTCAGTGGATCCCTACAGTGTCACAGTCCTATGTATTGCTGATCATTCCTATGGAATTTAGAGATATACCTGTGTCCTAAATATATCAAATAAATGGCATTTATGACCATTAAGTATTTGTTCTGACAATTAGCTAATTGGCATAATTAAGTAGGCATTGTAACTACTCTCCATATAAATATGGGGTTGGTTTCCATAGTGTTTATTTACAATGTTTATAACATACATAATTCTGAACTTTGTAGATGTACATGTGTTATCCAACATATAATGACATCATTTCACACATCCACTGTCTTCGTGCATCACTGTTGGCTATAGCTCCTAGGCCGCTGATGACTATGCATTTCATAGTTATCCATTATTGTACAGCATTTTCACTTACTGTAGCAGTGTATGTCTGAAGAGTAACTCATAAATAACTTATTTACTTAATTTCTCCTAATAAAGTGGACATCCTTACTATAGCCATTTTTTAAGACAAGAGGAATGCCTAAATCACTACTTACAAATATTTTTTCAGCTATGTGTTGATAGCTGTTATTTCCTTAGAATATAATGTTCAATCAGTGTCAGATGTTTCCACATTTAGTCATTATGCACAGGGTTTCAAATAAACACAAGCAGTACCTGTTTGTTAAGAGGAAATGTGTGCTGCCTGTTAGATTGGCTTGTAAGCACATTGGTTAACATGCCTGTATTTTGATGTGCTATGGATTCAAATTGACATAGGGAAAACATATAATTAAATTGTTATCTTGGTTTACACATAGCAGTTATGTAGAGAATAATATTCAACATTGATATTAACATTTATTTTATCCATGGTTATAATTAATTTGGTTATTTATTGAATTCCTATAAATATACTTGTAATCTGTAATGGTCTGTTAACAGGAGCTCTTTAAGTGCAGGGTTAGTAAAGCTTGCTACAGATTGTTATGTGTCTGAAAAAGTTTTAGCAATATGGTATTATTTTTAAAAGTGCTATCAAATGATGTTCTATCATTAATTATTAAATTAATTTTAGGGACCACATCATCCTTATCTTTTGAGAGAGTGAGATGGGCAGACTTACAGTTGGAATACAGAACCAGGAAGA
This sequence comes from Protopterus annectens, assembly GCF_019279795.1. Classification (NCBI taxonomy): domain Eukaryota; kingdom Metazoa; phylum Chordata; order Ceratodontiformes; family Protopteridae; genus Protopterus; species Protopterus annectens. The sequence continues at coordinate 1,638,106,588 of NC_056743.1, read as the reverse complement.
TGCATGTATTTGCTTAGTGATGTGCACTTTACCAACCCACATATCTTACTGTTTTCCTCATGTACAGCAACTTGTATGGTTCTGCTAACAGAAGCTGTATGACACATGGCACTGTCCCACTGCCTGAGGAATGTATGTTTACCATTACTGTCAATGTTTCTGATCTCTGTTCTGACATAAATTATTTTTTGCTAAGTATATATCTACATGCCCAGCATATGTTCATTTTTTGAAATCTAAGCCAGGATCCACATTAGTAGACCATCCCCTACGCAGGTGATGTCAAGTCTTTTCACTACATTCACAACATTCATACTTTCAGTCAAGAAGGATTAACTTGACAGGTATGTGTCAAGGTTAGAGTTTGGATGACCATTATAATTACAGGTTTAAATCTCATGTCCTCCAAGCTGTGTTCTAGGATATAGAGCCTTCTATGTAACCTTCCAAAATGTGTATGGTGATTATGTGATGTTTTTCAAAAGTAAATTTTCTAGAACCTGATCTGAGAAATGTATATCCCTGTTATTTGAGGAATACATCAATCAAAGGGGCCAATGTTTAGCCATCGAATGACAACAGCATTCAATGGCTAAACACTGAACCGTATCCATCTATCATTCATTCATCAAAAGTTCATTTCAGTGAAAGGGTAAATAGCTAGTTGGCCAACACTTCCCTGTCTGCCTCTTTACCCATTGTAGTGCAGTCTCGAGTTGGTATATTTTGTTAAAAATTAGACATATATATATATATATATATATATATATATATGGGTCTACCTGAGATGGTCGACAAGCCATTTGATCGACTTTCATTTGGTCGACAATTCATTTGGTCGACAGGCAGATTTGCCCCCCTCCTCAATGTTGTGCGACCCTGGAGTTGATATATATAGTTAGGGGGGTGTGGGGGGCTTCCCCTCACATAACATGATTGTCGACCAAATGATCTCAGGTAGACCCATATATATATATATATATATATATATATATATATATATATATATATATATATATATATATATATATATATATATATATATATATATATATATATATATGGATCTACCTGACAACATCGACAGTGCATCATCACCAACACCACATAATCGACAGTTCACAAACTCATACACTCAACACATCATAACAACAACCAACAAACAAAACAACCCTGTCCAAAACAAGCACATCAAAATCCTAACAAACAAACACTAAACCTTACATACACAACTATCTTCTGACTTGTCGATCTTCTGCGTCTATTTTGTTGTCGGTATATATATATATATATATATATATATATATATATATATATATAGTTAGGGGCTGGGGGTGAAGCCCTCCTAGTTTGGGGGGTGTCAGGGGTGAAGCCCCCAAACCTGACTAGGTTTGAAATATTGTGGCATTGTGAAACCACTGCCATTCATACATATATTCCTGCCCCTCTGTGTTACCTTTGACATGGCATATGTGTGTATGTATATGCATTCTGTTACACATTTGTTTGAGTTTTGTACAACTACTTGTGTATGTAGCAGCAGTTTTTTTGCTTTGCTGTAGTACTGCTGTTCGGCACTCTGCTCAGTTGTTTGCCTTTCACATGCATGGTCAAAGGCTCTGTTCTGTCCTCTGCTGGAGTTAGACCTGAATTTGCTCATCTGCGATGCTGCTTGGCTTACACTTGTACTGCTGCCAGACTACTTGGATATGTGTTTATTTATCCAATGTGTACTGTGATCCTTATTTATTATCCTATAACACACATCTACCATTAGCCATACACATCCAGGTATGACTGACACATAGTTTGTAACATGTCATAATGTGACAGTGCATAGGTAAATATGTTTTTCTGCATTTCATCATGACTCATATGCATCCCCACAACTTTCTACTGCCTGTGTTGTGCAGTGTGCCATATGTGTAACGTAACTGCCCTTACTATTTTTTTCAACCTTTGTCTGTCATGTGTTGTGATATTTGTTCAGTGGGTATACCTTATGTGATGTATTATCTTCCTCTTTTCCTATCTTTATCTTTCCTTCTATTCTTAAAAAAATAAAAAATGGGGCTTATTCCCACCAAAAGAAAACTGTCCATGCCCTTCTGACTTTCCCTTATTCAAACATCTGTCTTGTATGCCCCTCTTCTTCACCCATACCCCACATCTTCTTTTCTATCTTCTATTTTCCTTGGGTGTATGTGTTGCCTGTGTTCCCTACACAAATCCAGCACCCCTTATTAGCTAATGTTAGCTGTGGTTATGTGGCCTTAATTGCCCATTACCTTTATTAATTTTTTATTAGTAATTTTACAGATTCTATTGGAATCCATAAGTGCAAGCAAGCATATTTTATTAGTACACAAATTCTAGAGACATCCATAGTTGTCTCTAAGTTTACTGGACAGACTGCTGAATATATGGATTATGAATGGCATGCAGCTTGCAAGAAAGCAAGCAAGTATATTTTATTAGTAAATGAATTTCAGAGCTATCTGTAGTTGTCTCTAACATTACTGGACCGATTACTGAAGATATGCATTACGAATTCTATTTGGCTTACACTGGAATAGCTAGCATGTTTTATAATAATGGATTTAGTTATATTCTGTAGTTGTCTGTAAGATTACTGCATAGATTCTGCTATAGATATGTATTTAAGACTGTCAGGATGCTTGAATTATGATAATCATTCTGTAACTTTGTTAATGTACATCACACTTTGATAGCTGTTTTTCATTACTTACAGATTACTTGCAGGTATGTTTAGTGTGCCATTGCTACCGAGATACTCCCTTGTGTACCAAGGTATTCTGAGTTAACTGTGGCACATTTACATATTGCTTTGTTATTTACACTGACATCCATGTAATGGGATGGATTCTGTGATCTTTAAAGAATTTGGCCCAGTATGTGTGATAACTTGACACCATAATTTGATTTCCTTCAAGTACACTGATACTACTGTACATTCATTGGCTATATACTTCTATTGTGCCTCAGCTTACATCTACAACACACTATACTATCTTTTTGTAAAGATTTTTAAATACATTGGGCCGGACTTACGATGGCTTGCACGGAGTCTAAGAGTAGAGTAAGACTCCATGCAGCCATCATGTCCGACGAGCGATCCAGGAACAGCCTGTAGGGGCATGTAAGAGAGCTCCTAAAATGGCTCTTACACGCACAGGGCTGGGACATGCAAATCACCTCAATTGCAGGAGAAAGACATGCAAAATAGGTAGATTTGCGATTCAGGAAACCCGAACCTGTCCGAGTAAGAGCAGTGTTATTTGCATAAATGTTCTCAGTTGACAACTGAGTACCATTCTGCAAATAGCAAAACGGAGCTGTGACAGCTCCAAATAAAGGTTGCATCCAGTGCAGGAAGCATGCCAATGGCCAAATATATGGCCATTGGAAATGTTCCCTGATGCTAAATTAAAATAAAAATATTTTTTTTACGCCGATTTCCGATGTTTAAGCATAGCGCAGTGCTGTGCAAATGGACTGCACTCTAAAACACAGAATACTAAAAATTATAACCCACAAATGTGGATTTTATTGAAATTGTTAATGTACAATGCAAGGGAATGGCAGGCTGAAGACAACATGGCCACCGAGTAGAGGTTGCTAAGGGGGGAAGCTCAATCTAAGACATGTAACCAAGCATTAGTAGGCAATCCTATGTAAATGAGTGTTAGGATAGTGAATCGCTAGTTTACATAGCAAATGAGCACAGTCAGTGGAGTGTAGGAGTAGGATATGGGGAGTAACAGAGTAGAAGATAGGTGACATCACAAGGGGGGGTATGTTTGAAAGAAGTGAAGCTCATTGGAGCAGACTGGCATGTGTCCGCTGTCAGTTAGACATTATGGAAAGAGGTGTGTCAACGGGTAGGTTAGGGAAAGCCAAGAAATGGAAGGTGTATACCGTGGATAACACCAAAGTTTCTTGCTGAGTGTGCATGCGCATGTGTGCGCACCTGTAAACCCGAGTAAGACAGAGTGCGAGTGTGTAAGCGTGAGTGCGCGCGTTTAAGCCAGAGTAAGCATGTATAAGGCTGTTTAGAGAGTTGTAAGCATGTTTGCAGTGGTGTGCATGCCTGTTAACCCGAATAAGCAAGTTTTAGTCCATGTAAGCATGTGTGCGCGCATGTTAGCTGCTGTGCGTGTATTTGCGCTTGTGTGCGTGGTGCTCCCCCTGAGGAAACAGAAAGGAAAAAGGAAGCACAACAAATAGTAGGAAGCTACCAGGGAGTACTAGCAGAGCTAGCAGGTGAAAACAATCAGAATCAGGCAATTACACAAGCAGTACACTAACCCAGCCCAGCCTAGCACTTAAAAGTCTGCCAACAACAGTCCATTATGTTTCTCACAACAGACACTGCAGTAAGCTAATAGAAGTGAAAACTGAAAAAGCTTTACTGAGACAAAGAAATGTTAGGGGCTGCCATTGCTGTTATAAGGCGACATATGCAACATGCTGAGGGTGGTGACAATGGAAATGCTGTTGGACAACCCACAGTGAGGAGACGGAGAAGAGTGTACAGGCCCAGGGTAACCTACCAGGAGCTACATGAGCTGGAGATAGTAGAGCGCTATAGAGTGGACAGAGACCTGCTGCAGCAAATTGTTGAGCTGTGCAGGCCACGCCTCACACACAGAACCAACAGAGGGGAACCCATCCCAGCGGAAACCAAGGTATGTGTTGGCCTAAGAATATTAGCAACAGGTACCTTCCAGAGACCAACTGGTGATATGATGGGGATATCACAGGCATCAGCATCCAGGGAACTACACCAGTTCCTGGATGCCATGTCAGCACATGTCGGTGATCATGTATATTTCCCCAATTCCCATGAGGTATTGGCCAGCAATATGCATCTCTTCCAGCAAATAGCAGAATACCCTGAGGTAGTGGGTGCAATAGACTGCATGCACATATGCATCAAAGCACCAGCCGGCGAGCGGGGTAGGGTCTACTTCAACCGCAAGGGCTTCCCCTCCATCAACTGCCAGGTCTTGTGTGATGCCCAGGGCATAATACTGAATGTGTGTACAGGCTGCCCTGGAAGCTACCACGATTCCCATATCTGGCATCTGACACAGCTGTACCAGACATTTGCCAATGGGGACATCCCACATGGTCACCTAGTGGGGGATGCTGGCTATGCACTGGAGCCGTGGCTGATGACACCCATCAGAAATGCACACACACCTAAACAGGAATGCCATAATGAGGCACACGCACAAACACGTAATGTAATAGAGCGTGTGTTTGGGCTGCTCAAGTCATGGTTTTGCTGCCTGGACACATGTGGTGGAGCCTTGCAGTACTCACCAACTACATGTACCCAAATTGTCATGGTATGTGCTATGCTACATAATATGATCCTGCGAAAACAGCTGCAGCAGGACCAGCATAGGCCTGGGCCAAACAGCCCCCCACCATTGCCAAGGCCATCACAGGCAGAGCGTGACTCGGAGGAGGAACAACCTGAGCCTGCCCCAGTAGGCAGAAGGAGGCGTGTCCAGTATGCTTTGGCCTTGGCAAAGAGGCAACGCATAGCACATACACTGGCTCAGTAGGAACTCTGGAAATGATACCCCTCTCTGACTCACACATAAAGTAAAAGGGATGCCTAAGTTGACACTACCTGCTTCCAAACATGTGCAAGGAATGTAGTATGTGCATCTGACATAGGCAGTCCTGCAGCACCACCTAAAGCATGAATGGAATGTGTTAAGCAATATAAAGCAGTGCTAAACAGCAATTACCACCATGTACTATATGCAAACAAAATCGCACACACCAACTAGCACAACTGTGATCAATGTTCAGTAATATTGGGCAATGTCCAGCAATGTTGGTGAATATTGAGCAATGTCAGACAAGCCTGGTCTAAGTAGGGCATAGCTGAACAAAAGCCAACCTGCTCATATTTGCTTAACAGGCCCTTAAGCAGTCTGGTCTGCTCAGTATAAAAATATAAAGCAGTGATGGGCCTCGAACACAGGATACTGTGCACTATAGCCAAAGTACTGAATCACTAAACCATGACAGTATTGCAGTGGTCCACCTGTATGACAGAATGTTGATAAGTCTGTGGAAAGTATTCCATGGAAACACTGCAGGCACAGCATAATCCTTGTTGAGTTATGACACAAAGGTGAGTCCTGCAGTGAGAACAGAACCTGACTTCCAACACACACAGTATAAATGTTAATATTGGTCATGTTCGCGCACATCAGCAAATGTAGTGGACCTCATATAGCAACATACTGAAGGTTCACACTGGGCATGCTCACACACTTGAATAAATGAGACAAATGTCAGGCAACAAAACATGTAATGTCAGAACTGGGCATGCTCACACACTTAGGCTATGTCTGAGCACAGCAGTGGGCTACGCATATCTGGCAGTTGCATGTGTTAACCCAGGAACCTGTCACTATACAGAAATCTGCCCTGTGCACACAGTTATATGACAAAAGACACATCTATAATATAGTGGAACCCTGACATAATCAAATATGTTCTGCAAATACTGAAGTTCTTCATGGAAACTGGTAAAGCAAAGATGATAAAGACCTGCAAACAGTATCAGCAATAAACATTGTGCATCATGAACATAAGCATAGGTTCAGAGGTCGATACTAGGCTATCTGCCCTAGTGCATGTACAAACATAGCCAGAGTGTGTATGGCATTCGCAACCCTGTCACATTACTACACTGTGTGTGTGTGTGAATAGTAGGTCACACAAGATAGCCCATGTATGTTTATGCTAGTGTGCCTCTGTCTAGCAGGGACACAGAGGATATCCCAGGGGTAAAAATACAATCACCTATACAGTCGTCAAGATGTCTCCAGTAGGTGGTCAGTGGGTGGCTCTGCCTATGTGAAACTGGGATTACATTCTGTAGTGAGTGGAGCCTCTGGGATAAGAATCTGTCCCTCCACAATGTCCTATTAACATCTGTGCTGAGGTATACGTCCCTGCAGTGTGTAGCTCCAAAGGAGTTGGATATCCTGAGGTGGAGCATGTTCAGTAATATTGGTTTGGGTATAGCTGTAAACAACAGGCACACATCATATCTGAGTAGGTGGTAAGCGACTAAGTAGAGCTGGAGTTACTGCATCTGAACTATGCAGGGCATCTGTGTAAGTCCCTAGATCTGCTTGATGAGGACCGTCCGTGGCCAGTACAGTTGCTGCAGGTGTCAGGTAAGGTACACCCCAAATGTGGCATTGTAACCAAGCATGGATGTGATGAGTATAGGGGCACAATGACCTCACTCGATCTAGATGTGAAACCAAATGGGATAAGGTGGCACACATAGCAGGTGTGTCCAACCACTTTGGCAATGTGAATGTTAAAGGCGACAGTACGAACAAGTGATGTCCCCAAACCCCTAAGAACTCCTACCATATGTAATGGAGTACTACCTATGTGGTAATGTGTGGGCATGTTCTTACTCCCAAAGGGGGTGACTATGCAACTAATGGCATTTAGCTGTAGGCCATGGCTCAGGCACCAGTCATCCATCTCTGTGAGACCCTGATTGAGTATGCATGTGGCAGCTGGAGAGTTGATAATGGCACCCAGTTTGCAGTCAAGTGCAAACATGTTCAGCCATATTCCCCCTGTGATAGCCTGTACGTAAGACAAATATATACTGAACAAGAGAGATCCCAGGACCAAGCTGTGTTTGATGCCATGTGTAACTGGTGTATAGTCAAACATGGCACCTGCAATCCTGACCATGTGGGTGCTATCCCTGATCTAGGTATCAATCCATTGTGTGAGATATGTGTCCAAATTGACACTGGTGAGCCTATGCATAATGGCCCAGTGGGTTATTGTGTTGAATGGTTTTGCAAGGTTCAGGTAGGTTGTGTGGACAGCCGTCCCTATGTTGATGGACCTGTTAGCCATTTAAAGAATACCTACAGGTTCAAGAGGCAAGATCTGCCCACAACAATGCTGAAATGAGTAGGACACAGTGTCTGTAGGTTCCCGATGTCTATGTGTAGGAGTCCTATGACAATATGCTCCATAGCTTTGCAGAACAGGCCACATAGGCTTATAGGGCAATATTGTCTGTGGTCCGTTGTGGCACCAACTCTGTGGAGCAGGACCACTGTCGCAATATGCCATTCCTTGGGTACATATCCTGTGGTAACTCCGATACTAAACAGTGATGTAATGTGAGGGTTGCGTTTGTCATGATGCTTGTGTATGATGCAGGCTGGGACACCATCTGGTCACATTGATACTGTGATGTACGCTGGGGTGAGGGCAGCACTCACCTGTTACTGTGTGATGTCAGGGAGGTTATATTCTGTTGGGATGGGTGGGAGACATCTGCACTGAACCAGTTTGCCAGGATGTAAGCAATGCTAGTGGGTTCAGGGTAGGGTTAGTCAGTATGCAGTAACTCACAGCATATCAGTGAGTGTCCACCCAGGTTCCTGACATAACTGAAGAAGTCCATGTGATGGTCCTACATGTCAGGTGCAATTATCTGGTAGAAGCGGCCCTTAGAAAAGTCCATGAGTGATTGTAGCTGTCTGCTAGTACAGATCACAGATGCCTTCCCTGTCTGGGATTGTGCTCTATCATGTAGTAGCATCCTCTTGATGTTGTACAGCTTATTAATGGCTGGGGTCTACCAGACAGGTCCCCTGTCATTGTAGTAGTAGGTCTTGTTGTTATTTGGGATAGCACAATCCATGCAGTTCACTAGGTGTCCATAGAATGTGTATGTAAAGGATGCAGCAGTGTGAGCCATATATGCCACTGTCTCAGGATCTCTGAAGGATACCACCTTGCTTCGGTGAAGTGAGATGTTGGCTCATGAGAAGTTCACCAAGATTACCCAGGATGGGTGTGTGGAGGGTATATGTATGTCCTGTGAGATACATGTATGTTCTGACCTTACCAATGAGGGGTATATTGCTGGTGTGGAACATAGAGTCCCCATGTTGGTGATGAGCAGGTCCAATATGTATTCCCCCTTGTGGCTGTGCTGACTGGTTGTGCCAAAGGATATGAGTCCACAAATTGTAGTGACTGTTGGGTGTGGTTGTCGGGGCTTGAGTAGTATCCCCAGTCAATATGTGTGTATATGAAGTCACACAATATAATGGTGTCTGTGGAGACCTGCATATTCTCCATAGTTCCCACAAAAGCCGAGTGTGGTTGCTAAGTTTGGGAGTGTGTTCTGTAGCAGGCAACAAACTGAAAGGCAGTATTGCACAATGGTAGTTGTCTATGTATGGTCTGCGATGCTTTGTGCAGTGCTACTAACCTGGAGGTGTGTGTATCTGTGATGTATATGGATACTCCCCCTAGTTGTGTTGTCTGTTCCAAGTCTTGTTGTCAGACAGCATGGTATGAAACATAACCTGGCAGTGCTGGTGTGCATAAGCGAGCCTGAACCAGGTGTCTGTCAGTGCACAGATATTGCTCTCCTCCATACTGAGGACAGTCATGAGTGGCCACAATATGAGGTTAACACAACTGTTGTTGAGCAGCATTACCCTTAGTTTCATTTAACCTGTAATGTCTATGGAGGTGGGTTTGTCTTCTGAGCCCTGTGTAAAAAAGGCACTCTGGTGGTAGCAAGAGCCTTAACCAGCATACCAAAGTCCAAGGGTGACAGGTGCAAGCTGTCCATAGTGAAGCTACGTGGCATATTGAGCATGTCACCATACACTGACAGACACTGTATCCCCTATGAATGAAACAAATTTGTTAGCCAACTGTTAAATGTGATATGTGTGTCCGTATACTGTGACATCATAATTTGTGGGTGTAAGATGCTAGACAAGGTCAGGGTCATACTGGCCTGGGCTACATGATCAGAGTGTACCTCCATGTATCATGTCATGTGGTCCAGGGAGTAACGTCTGAGGTGACACACACCAGCATGGACAATGATGGTGCCAGTCTTGTACTTGCTTTGGAGTGACCTGACTGCCTGTGTTATGCAGCAGATCCTGGCACCCAACAGACAGCCCAAAGTGACTATTCCCTTGTCAGGGCTGGTGAGTGGTACGTCAGTGTGTCTGAACATAAGTGGCGCCTATTACAAGTGTATTAGGTGTGTTGTTTAGCCCGAAGGGCAGTGACTGTGTGGCACACTGACATTGTGAACTTAGTGATATGTGGGTATTGTAGTGGGGTAGCAGGTGTGTATGTGTCTACTTTGGAGGCCTCTGCTGCTTAGGTAGAGTACATTTACAGCATCTGAGTATGTCAATGTGTGCTAATGTGGTTTGAGTGCTGTTGCTAGAGGATATGTGAGACTGATATGTGGTGTGTGTGGTTACCTTCACCACCTGATACACTGTGCCAGTCATGGGTCGAGAGACTTCAGCTCCCTGTATGTCTATATAGGTGCATCTCACACAAATATCTGAGTTTGTCGGGAGGAGGAGAGGGTTGTCTGTGTACATGAGGCAGATGTGACATTGTGTCAATATCACAATATCCACCAGCTGGACTGAAGAGTACACACAAAACCGACCCCTGGACATGCCAGGGTATTATCATGACATACTCTGTAGCCTGATCACAAAGGATCAGTAGGGTGTTAAGCGTGTAAAAGAGTATAACAGGGAATGTGAGAGTGTTCAATCTCGCCGTTTGTTCTTACACATGGGTGTCGGAGCCGATCCTCGGCTCCGAGTCGGCCGCTTAGCAAAGCTATGCATCTAGGAGAAGCTCGAGACCAACCTACCTCCCACAATTCCCTCTGCCTGTACCTCAGATCTAGTTTGCCACTGCAATCGATCGCATCAAATTTTGAGAGCTCTGACCAACTTTGAGAAGATAAGATACTTCTATTTATTTTTCTTGTGAAAATTTCTATTTTCTTTTGAGGAACTTTATCCTTAGTGCATGTGTGTGTGTCTAGTTCAACTTCGGGTTTATATATATATATATATAATTTTTATAGTTATATACTTTGTTTCCTTACAGGCCTACCCCTCCTAGTTTAGGTTTTATTTTGATTGATAGTATTCTGTGTTGTGTATTTGAGTCTATCCTTTGGACTGTTATTGCTATAATTGTTTGCTTTTTCTTCAGAATATGTCTGAAAAAGCTAAGTCGGGATTTAAGAGGTGTCAGTGTGGGCAAAAGATGTCTGTCACTGACAACCACAGCTCCTGTGTCTACTGTCTTGGCCCTCTCCATCTACAAGAAGACTGCTCTATTTGTCATTCTTTTAGTGGAAGGGTCATGACAGATAGGCGCAGGAAGCTTATGGATAGGGGTCTTTTGAAGCCTTCCTTACAAGAAGAGCTTGACAAGTCGGACCAGGCTTCTAAGTCCTCGATGGGATCGAAGACATCGGAGCCCATGTTATCAGCTCTGACTTCTTCGTTTAAAGTTCGCTCACCGGTTCCACAGACTTCGGGGCCGAGTGTCGAGCTTCTTACTGTCACCGAGCCTCGAGTCTTGGAACCGGTGTCGGAGCTTCCACCTCCTACCTTATTGAGGTCGGTACCGTCCTCGGTTTCTTCGACCCGTTCTTCCAGGCCTCTCTCCAACACCGACGTAGATCGTGTGGTGCAGAAGTTAATGGAGAACACGGCCTTGTCCAAGCTCATTGCAGTCTCCTCCCAGTTGGTGTCGAGACTCGAAGGCCTTCCTTTATCTCCATCTGATCCTCCTCCGAGGCCTACACAGCTGTCGGAGCCGAGAGATGTTGATCTGATGATTGTGGAGCCCTTGGTGCCGGAACCGTCCCTTTCTTGGTCGGCACTGTTGACTTCGACTCCGTCGGAACCGTTGGCGGATTCGGGGAACCGACAATCCCTCCTTGGTTCCAGGACCGAGAGTCGAACAGATCTTTCAGTACCGACTCTCCCTCTCGGTGCCTCGGCACGGATCAATTCGGCTCCGTCCTCTGGGTCGATACCCCTGGCCTCCGCGTCGGAGACACTTCCGCATTCCTCGGAACCGGGGGACTCTTCGGCTCGGGGTCCTGGGGCCTTTGACCTCATGAGGATGGTGTTGTCTTCTCAGACAACCATGTCAACAGAAACAACTTCTCTCTCCCATAAAGGTCCGTTGTCTTCTTCTGCACCTATGGCTACCCACAAGCGTAGAACACCAGTGTCTCAGCCACTCCCAGAGGGAGCCCCTTCTTCCTCGGAGGCCTCATCAGAAGCCCCTCCCGATGATGTTCCGAGGAAAAAGTTATGCAAGAGGAGGCACTTAGATTCTCCACAAGAATCTTTAACATCAGATACTGACTTAGATGAGTCAGAAGGGTCCCCAAAATCACCCTCAGAGGATGTCTCCTTTGCTGACATACTGGAGATCCTGAAGCAGAGAGGTGATTGGCAGGCCCTACCCCCTTCTGAGGATGAGTCGGTTCTGCTGAAGGCATTTGGTGCTCGCCCTTCCTCCTCCTGGGTCACTCCGCCCTTCGATGAGTTAATGGAGTTAATTGCTCAAGGCGTGGGACTCCTGACACAGTGGAGCCAGTTCCCAGGAAACCTAACAAGTACATCACTGCCCCTCAGGACAAGTCTTACCTTACTAAGGGAGTTCCAGTGGACGCTATGGTGGTGGCCACAGCCACTAAAAAGGAGATGTCCGAATCTTCCTCGTCTGTCCATCCCCTAACAGAGACTCTAGGACCATGGACAGATATGGGAGCATTTTAGTTCAGCGACTTTCTCTATGAGATCGCTGAACTACTTGACGCATTTTACATGATTACAGAGGGATCTAGTCAAAGAGTTGGGAGATACCCTCCAGGGTAATACAGATGCTGCTGTCTCAGACAAAGTGACAGCACAACTCAACACCCTTAGATCCATAGTGAACTCGCCCATGAGGCTCATCTCGTATGCGGCCGAGGGGTCGAGTAGGGCTGCAGCTTCAGCGATTGCTCTTCGTAGACAATCCTGGATGCGGCTGTGCTCCTTTGCGGAAGCCTTCAAGTCTTCCTTTACTAACGCCCCCTTTGATGGTGCCACTCTTTTTGGCCCCAAAGTAAAGGAGACCCTAACCCGGTGTGAGCAGGAGGGAAAGACTCTGTCTGCTGTCAGAGTCCGTTTTTCCACCCCATCCAGACTGTACCCCAAAGGGCAATGAAGTGGAAAGATGTGGTTTCGTAAACCTCAGGGTTCTTTCCCAGGCACACAGGGTGATGCCCCCTCCAGAGGCAGGGGGCGGCAGAGGTGGAAGACGCCACCCTGGTGGCAGAGGGGGTCCGCAGAACCAAGGTGACAGGGATATCATCCCTGGGAAGCCATTCCAGCAATCCTGAAAGGAGGCCCGACTGTCCTGCTCTGGAGGCAGTCGGGGGGCGCTTAGCTTTATACCCTCAGGCCTGGCAAAGCCTTACTTCAGACAATTGGGTAAAAAGCATTATTGCCAGAGGTTACAAAATTCCCTTTGTATTTCCCCCATTACCACAAAAAAGATTCCCAGATGTACCACCCCATCTGTGAGAACCTGCAGCTATAGAAATCTCAAAGCTGCTAGAAAAAAGAGTCATCCAACCAGTCCCGGCGGACCAAAGAGGATCCGGAACTTACTCAAGGTTCTTTTTAGTTCCAAAAAAGACAGGGGACTGGAGGCCAATTCTGGACCTAAGCAATCTCAATCTTGTGAAGAAAGAAAAGTTCCGGATGGTCACGCTTCAATCGATCCTTCCGTTTTTACAGAAGGATGACTGGATGTGCTCAATAGATCTCAGGGACGCCTACTACCACATCAAAATGGCCAGAGCATCCAGAGATCACCTGCGCTTCCGGCTGGGAGCCAGCCACTTTCAGTTTCGGGCCCTGCCCTTTGGTCTAACCTCAGCCCCCAGGGTTTTCACCAAATGCATGGCAGTGGTAGCGTCTCACTTGAGACGCATAGGATTCCGGGTGTTTCCGTATCTGGATGACTGGCTCCTTACTGCCACCACCGAGCGTCAACTGATACAGGCCAGGGACTATACAATAAGCCTTTGTGCTCAGCTAGGGATTTCGATAAATTTTGAAAAATCTGCGTTAAAGCCCTCGCAACATATTTCATTTATAAGCGCAGATCTAGATACCCGTTCTATGCTACTAAAACTGCCCCTCTCAAGAATAGCTTGCCTGCAAGATCACATATCTCATCTGCCATTGTCCAAAAAGTCCCCAGCCAATCTAGTCCTGAAAGTCTTAGGGCTCATGTCAGCATCCCTCATTGCAGTTCCCATGGGGAGGCTACACATGAGAGTTCTCCAGTGGCTGCTGTTCACACAGTGGTCATTCCAGCAGTTACCCCTGACACACGAGATTTACATAACAAATACCTGCAAAGCACACCTGTCTTGGTGGTTACAGAATCACAACTTCTTCAGCGGCCGGCCGTTTGTGCTACCCAAACCAACAGCCACAGTGACCACGGATGCTTCCCTGATAGGGTGGGGGGCATCTTTCAGGGACAGACAGTCCAAGGCGAATGGTCCACCTTAGAGTACAACCTGCACATAAATGTTCTAGAGATGAGGGCAGTGTTCCTAGCGTTGCAACACTTCTCCCCCCTTCTACCTCTAGGGACCATTGCAGTACAGACGGACAACATGTCCGTAGTCTGGTACATAAAACAAACAGAGAGGAACCATGTCTTACCAGTTGTGCAGAGAGGCCATGAGAATTTGGCAATGGGCAGAATCCATGGGTCGCTTTCTAATAGCAACGCACATCCCGGGGCTATCCAATGTCATAGCGGACAGGTTGAGCAGAGCCATCCTGTTACCTCACGAGTGGTCCCTCAATCAGAAAGTGGCAGAAAGGATTTTCTGCAAATGGGGCCAGCCTTGCTGCGATCTGTTTGCGTCTCCAATGAACACCAAGTGCAGAAGCTACTTTGCCCTTTTACCCCCTCCAGGGGATGTCCCCAAGGATGCACTGATTCACGATTGGCCCCCGGGTCTCCTATACGCTTTCCCTCCTATACCACTGATCCCGAAATTTCTTCAGAAAGCCAAGGACCAGGAGAGTACTATTATTCTCATTGCCCCATTCTGGCTTCGACAGATTTGGTTCCCCTTTCTTCAAGCCCACCAATTGCGGGAGCCTTGGATTCTGGACCCAGTGCCAGACTTGCTGACTCATTCGTCAGGAGCTCCTCACCCGTCGCTCCTATCCCTCAAGTTAGCAGCTTGGCTGCTCCGCTTCCCTACTTAGCCAGGTCTGATCTTCTCTCTCCGGCGCTTCAGGACATTCTGGTCGCCTCTCATAAGGCTTCCACTACCAAAATATACACCAGTAAGTGGAAACGTTTCATCTACTGGGCCACTACACAGCACTTGGATCCCTTAGTAGCCCCTCTGAACAAGATTTTGGAGCTCCTGTCCATGCTATTTCATCAAGGAGCATCTACTGCCACTTTAAAAGTTCAGTTGGCCGCTATTTCCAACTTTCATGTAGGAGAAAACGGAGCTCCCATTATGGTTCATAGGCTTTGTAAAGTCTTCATGAAAGGGTCTTTTCATCTCAGACCGACAGTTAGGTTACCTACAGCTCCTTGGAATCTAAATTTGCTCTTATCCCAACTAATTCTACCACCTTTTGAACCAGCTTCTTCCTGTTCCTTAAAGTTCTTGTCATGGAAAACTCTTTTCCTAGTAGCTATCACTTCAGCCAGATGAGTATCAGAACTTCAGGCACTTTCCATCAAGCAGCCATATTTAATTTTTCACCCTGACAGGGTTTCATTACGCACCAACCCTTCCTTCCTCTCTAAGGTTTGTTCAGTTAACAATATTAATCAGTCCATTGAGCTTCCTACATTTTTCAAAAATCACTCCAACAAGCTAGAATATATGCTGCACAAATTGGATGTTCATAGACAACTTAGATTTTACCTGGATAAAACTAAGGACCATAGGAAAGCGGACCAACTCTTTATAGCCTTTGTGGACAACAAAAAGGGCATGGCAGTGACGAAGCGCACACTATTTTATGGCTAACTGATTGTATAACCTTCGTTTATTCTGCTTCAAATCAGATTTTGCAACTCCAAACCAAAGGGACATTCTACTAGGTCAGTTTCCACATCTCTAGCTCATGCAGCTCGTCTACCATTGGATACAAATTGTGCAGCCGCCACTTTGTCTAAACCGCATACCTTCATCATTCATTATAAAGTTGACAGGACTTCCAGGGATAGAGCATCTTTTGGTTCCACTGTACTCAGGAACGTTCTTCCGTGAGTCATTCAGGGTAACAGAGCTAGGGACGCTACCCATGTGTAAGAACAAACAGCGAGATTGAACACTCTCACATAAAGAAGTTATGTCCTTACCATAACGTTCCATGTGGAGTGTTCATCTCGCCTTTGTACTTACATCCCCACCCTCCCACCCTTGGATCTGGAAGAACGTACGGATTTAGAAGTCTGGTCTGTTTGTCTCCCACTAGTGGTCTCTCTGTTGTCCCTACTGGCTTGAGCTAGTGTCTGGTCCTTTGTATACTTATGTATTCTCTTATACTCATAACCTGTGTTATTGCTGGATCTGGTTTTGTTTGCAAACTAGATCTGAGGTACAGGCAGAGGGAATTGTGGGAGGTAGGTTGGTCTCGACCTTCTCCTAGATGCATAGCTTTGCTAAGCGGCCGACTCGGAGCCGAGGATCGGCTCCAACACCCATGAGTAAGAACAAAGGCGAGATGAACACTCCACATGGAACGTTATGGTAAGGACGTAACTTCTTTTTAGTGCTCATGTTCGTTAGTGTGTTGTAAAGAGGAGCTGAGAAGGAGTCCAGACTGAATCATGGCACCTCCTTCAGCTATGTCATAAATATCAATGTACACACATATATGTCCTGAGTCAGGGCCAACTGTACCTGAGTGTCAATGCCGACATCATGACAGACAGGCCCATATGTACATACCCATCCCCCACTGACAATAGTCCACATCATCATACCAGGAGATATCACATGTAGAATGGATGAGCAGCTACCCCCACTGCCAAAAGCATGGCAGCAGGTGGAATACATTGATTCCCAATATGTGTCATGCACAAACTACAGAACAAACAGATCATGCACCTGAACAGTCAGCTAAGCCACACCCCCTACACAGGATGTGGAACCGTTGAATGAGTCACAGCTACATAAGGCACTCCCCACAAGTGTTGGTGCACCAACCATGGGAAGTCAAGTCCAGTACGCCTATGAGGTCTGATCTGCAAGGTCATGGAGTCCATCATGGCTGCAGTTATAAACAGAGCTATTGGAAGCAGACACACACACAACCCTACCAACTGTGGTATGTTCATGTGCGGATCATGGTTCCCAAACATGCTAGACTGTTTGCAAGGCAGCCACCCAGGACATACATCAATGAACACATCTACACATGTGTCACATAGACTTTGAATAGCCCTTTATCAACATCCCAGACACATGTAGTATCCACAAAAATCTGTGCATAAATATGTGTTGACATATGATGGAATGTCAATGTGTCCACAGATAGATCACACAAGGTAAGGATACTGAGGTCATGTTCAAGCTGTTGACACCTGCTGACCCACATGGACCATTCCTGGAATAACATAAAACAAAGTGTACACACATCACCATGTCCAGTCTGATGATGTCACCATCCTATAAATACAACAGGAGAAGGAAAACCAGCCAGTAAAGCAAATAGCGCGCCGTGTTAATGCGTCTTTCTCTAGTATCATAATATAGTTAGGTAGGGGTTTAAATCCTGCAAACAGTGAGTGTGTGTGTGGTGTGTGTGGGGGGGTTGTGTGCAATTGTCTTTGAAAGGAGTGTCCTTTTTGGAGACTGTGAAAACACACTAAAAGAGGTACATTCCTCTTTGGAAAGTCAGATGATGTCACCATCCTACAAATACAGCAGGGGAAGGGAAACCAGCCAGTGAAGCAAATAGCGCGCCATGTTAATGCGTCTCTTTCCAGTATCATAACATAGTTAGGTAGGCATTTGAATCCTGCAAAGTGTGTGTGGGGTGTGTGTGTATGTGTGCAGTTTCCTTTGAGAGGTGTTCCTTTTTGGAGACTGGGAAAACCCAGTAAAGGAGGTACATTCCTCTTTGGAAAGTCTGATGATGACACCATCCTACAAATACTGCAGGAGAAGGGAAACCAGCCAATAAAGCAAATAGCATGCCATGTTAATGTGTCTCTTTCCAGTGTCATAACATAGTTAGGTAGGGGTTTGAATCCTGCAAAGTGTGTGTGTGGGGGGTGTATGTATGCAGTTTCCTTTGAGAGGTGTTCCTTTTTGGAGACTGGGAAAACCCAGTAAAGGAGGTACATTCCTCTTTGGAAAGTCTGATGATGTCACCATCCTACAAATACTGCAGGAGAAGGGAAACCAGCCAGTAAAGCAAATAGTGTGCCGTGTTAATGTGTCTCTTTCCAGTATCATAACATAGTTAGGTAGGGGTTTGAATCCTGCAAAGTGTGAGTGGGGGGTGTGTATATGTGTGCAGTTTCCTTTGAGAGGTGTTTCTTTTTGGAGACTGGGAAAACTCAGTAAAAGAGGTACATTCCTCTCTGGAAAGTCTGATGATGTCACCATCCTACAAATACAGCAGGAGAAGATAAATTCGCCAGTAAAGCAAATAGCGCGCCATGTTAATGTGTCACTTTCTAGTATCATAACATTGTTAGGTAGGGGTTTGAATCCTGCAAATGTTGACTGTGTGTCACTGTTGATCAACACAGTGTGGGTTTTGCTTTTACTATGGTATGACATAGTATGATGACAACAGTAAGTGCACTGCAGACATCAGGTATCTGCGTGGCAAATATATATGTGTACATGTCCCCTCAATCAGTACATAGGTGTGAAGCCTGCATACTACATGAATACATTTGTTTCCATTGACAGGTTGTGCCACTGCTACTCAGATCATAGGTCACATACGTATGTATGTGACATGGCCATCCACTGTCATGTTCTGTGACCAAGGTCATCTGTGGCACACACACCCATGACAGTTACTTAAGAGTAGCGTGAGTGAGGGTATATGGCTGGGGTATATGTCAGACATGGTCATACACAACAAAGTCTGCCAAGAATGGACAGTCTTTATAGGTGTACGACTGCCTTGTGGATATGCATTCAGGCCTCTAATGTCTGTGATACACCTTGGGATTCCACAATACCTATGGATATGTGGATACGAAGGGTCACATGACATAACATGGGTCTGTATGTACACAATGGTACCCGACATACATGTTGAGGGCTACCACCGGTGTGGTACTGACGGGATAGTATGTATAGTACATGAGGATGACTATGCCATAGTCTGCTTACTGCTATACAGCATGTATCACACAACAGGTATCTGTCTGTATGATACCCTTGTGTAGGATATGTGTCCCATCCAGGGAATGCATTGTAGGCCATTCCATGCATTCCCAGATTTGGATGGACATATCCCTAGTGTGTCTGCATGTACCTAAGGGGGCTATATGACACACAGGTGTGGTCACAGTAATGGGTGGCAGTAATCACCACTGGTTAGTGTTATAGTGTAGCACCAGAAGGATCCAACTGATACTGGGTTCCCTACTACTGTGTGTCATTTGTCAGGACATCATCTAATGATTGCTTATAGTCATGCTGTTGAGGTTGTGTATACTACCAGACTGCAAATCATTGACTGATATTAATGGTATCACCTGCAGCATAGTGTCAACCCATGTCATACACACATCTACCCATGTTAGTGCATAACTGTAGTAGAATGCATACTGGCCATTGAAAGATTCAATGGGATGTTAATAATGTGTATGACAGGGTATGCCACACGTCCCATGTGTCCACTATGCACATACATCCAGACAGTGCGCGCCCACCATGTTCACAGATGTACACTTGCTAATCTGTACTGCACACATCACACACGTACTGTCCACTCGCTAACACATGCTGGCAACACATCACACATCAGCCAAGTGGCACATGGGTGGATAATACATACTCAGACATAACAGTGGTGTAAACAATGCTACACTGACAAACAGAGTTTTGATGCATAATGTCTGTTCAGATATACCTACAAGAATGTAGTTTGACTTCCTTGTTGACAACTCGCTATTATTGCTACACTGCTATAGTGTCACCCTGTGCATCAGCACCATGTTAACCTGTCCCTCCGTCGATAATGCAGATGACAGGAGATGGCACAGGTATCATCATATGCACAGGGCATTTTGTTGTTTACCAGAGCCTGACATTGACCCATCCAATCAACATGTCTGTGTGTATGTGTGTGTGTGTGTGTGTGTGTGTGTGTGTGTGTGTGTGTGTGTGTGTGTGTGTGTGTGTGTGTGGGACAACAGTACAGCATGGGCCAATGTTGATGTAATGTGTGTGTGTGTATGTGTGAGCCCTAGTTGTTTGCTTAATGTGTGTGTGGCTGCATGTACACAGCTCCACCATGTGGCTGCCATATACAGTGGTTTGTGGGACAGCCACAGACTGTACCTGCTTGGCTGTACAGATCACTGTCTCTGGCCACGAACACAGTACCTGTGCCTGGCAGGGGTGCTACGGATGGTATCAGGTACCAACCCTGACTGGGTACTGTCATCAGAGGCAGAGGTATGATGACTGGACCCATGTCCCTGCTGGGACTGGCTAGAGCCACGTGCACATGGTCTACTGGGATGGACAATGGACAGGCCAGCCCCAGCATTGCTGGGGCTGGTACTGTCACTACGGGAGCAGCTGTGAGCTGTGGGCCATCTGTGACCACTGCCAGATGTTGTTGTTGCTGGCATGCATCTGCATCGATGTCGCAACTGTCCCGCACGGTCCTGGCTTGAGGAAGACATGTTGTGGAGGGCATCTATTGTCTCCCCCAACATCTATCAATGACCTCGGTGTATGTCCGGATGGCACTGGCAAGGTCACAGATGCTGTCATTGATAGCGGTGTTATGTGCCCTCTGCGCCCTAAGTCCCTGCCTGGTGTACCGTTCTTTATGTGCCTGAGCCTGCATTACATCCCGCAACATAGTGGTCATCGTAAGACCTGTGAGGGCACGCCTGCCAGGGGAAATATGTCCAGTGGTGCTCCCCCGAGAACCCCTGGCCCTCAGTCTATGTGGTACCATTGTGGGTCTATGGCTAAGGCTGCTGTGAGAGGATGCATGTGTCATGGGTACCACACTCTCCTGGTCAATGCCAACTGTATGCTGTCCCTCCCCTATGGCCATTGGTGGTGAGGGATGTAATGGCAGGATGAGTGTGCGCATAGATGGGGTTGAACGCTGTGTACTGTCAATTGGTGGGCCAACAACAGACCCTGTCAAATCTCCCTGTGCCAAAATACATGTTTCATCATCACCACTATCCATGGCAGTGGCTTCAGGTTGCCTGCTGCTTTCGCCAAGCCCTACCTCAGCACCTGTGAGAGGAAGACAGGAAACACATGTTACGGTCTGCACATGCACACATGCACACATGCATACAATAAGCTTAGCTTAGCCCATTTTATGTTAGCAATAGTAAGCTAAGCTTGGCGGAGCTTATCATATCTTAGCAATGCTAAGCTAGGTGCACACATACGCACACTGGTGCAAACCCGCTTACTACTGTTTATAAGTGCTCACTCCCACTAACCCCCACACTCATGTCTTTGACAGAAAAGTAAATGAGGAGATAGGAATGTGGTGATAAAGGGTGCTCAAAGAGGGGAAGTCAGTAGGGAAACTAGCTTGGGATGTACATGATGGGTGTCGAGAAGGTCCATAGCTGCCCATTTCTTTACCAGCAACAGCTGTGCATATGCAATACATTAGGTGGGATATTTGAAACCTTCCACCCCTGAGAGAGTGGTGAGGACATCTAAGTATGTTGTACTACCAATTATGAATATCAGACACATGCACTGTTTGTGAACAGCTATACTGTCATTAGTACGTTACTCACATCTGAACAGTTTGTGGTTTGTGTTGGCATTAGCACAGTCTGCTCAGGATGACTGGACATATTTCTGTACTGTGTATGCCTACCTACACCCTTGGTTGTGCCTGACTACACGGGTATATAGTACTTTTGGGTAGGGGTGCAGAACTGCAGAGTGCATTATTTATTATCGTGTGATGTTTATCTTGCTGAACATGCAAAGTTGCTGTGTACCTGTAAGTCTATGAAGGCTTGTAGTCTGTCTGAGTAGCTCCCACCTGTGGACATATCCAGATGGTAGACAGAGGTCAGCCTAGTATTCTTTGACTGTGCACCACAGCAGTCTTTTCAGCACCTGAACAATGGCATTGTCATAGGTGGTTGCTAGCAGTACATGGCTACATCTTTTGCTATTTCTGTGTTGTACTTCTACATAAGGGCATGCTTGTGGAATTCATTCTACAGCTATTTGCAGAGTGGGTAACAGCAGACAAGCTGATATGCCTGTGTGTTTCTGACTCTTCCAGGCTTCAGATACTCTCATGTATATATCTGAACAGACTCAGGGAAAGGTACATATAACTGGGATACACCTGTGATATAGTTCTTTTTTTTTTTAAAATATTTGTATTCATTTCCAAAAACAAGAAAACATGAATGCAGGTTATTTATGACAATAAAGTATTTACAAATTAGTTAAAAAGGTAGGCTAAAACCTCTAAACAGATATCAAACATTAAAACCAAAATAAAGTATTTACAAGGGTGTCTATTGTTGACATATAATTGACTTTCAATACAATATTTCCTGATTATAATCTGCTGCAGTCATTATTCTCCAGTATTTCAGTTACTTTTTGCCATGCTACGTATAATGATGTAGTTCTGTCAGTTCTTCCTTTAATAGTGTTCATTTCCAATTGCGATACTGCTGACACCATATTCATGAATTGCTTAAAAGTTGAAGAAGCTTTGGATTTCCAGTTTGATGTAATGTTCTTCCTTGCAATAGCTAGGAGAGTCCATAAGATTACATATTTTGTTCTTGGCACACAGTCGGGTACAGGTACATTAAACAAAATAATAGATTTGGAAATCTGGAATTTATCATTGAATACCATTTGCAGAAAATAATTTATTTTATCCCAATATGGTTTAATCAAATGGCATCCGTAGAACATATGTTGCCAGTCTGCTTTTATTGATAAATCACATCTCCAGCAGCCAATATTTTTCTTAAACATAAGTTCCATTTTATGAGGGGTTACATAAGATCTGTGTATGAATTGCCATGTAAAAAGTCTCCAATGTAATGAAAGTGATGTCTGTTTTGGAGAGAGAAGAATTAGTTTTTTATCTCTGTCATTTGGCACATGTCCATTAACTGATCTATAATAATTCCATATTTTGTCATTATTATGCATTTTTATTTTTTTGTTTGTTTTATAAATAGATAAGTATCCCTTTCCAATAATGGGTTGATTTGTTAGTAATATTATATATACTATAAGGTTAGGAACATTTTGTCTTATTGATGGTTGCATTGTTTCTTGTTTGCTTAATATATACTGTCTTAATTCTTGTACATGTAACCACGAACTATCTTCCATATTTAATTTCTGTTTAATCTGGTCTATTGTCAGAGGTTTTCCAGAGTTTAGCAATTGATGCCAATATATTAATCCCTTTTCTTTAAGCATGTTGACTACTTCCATATTAAATGTTATTATATTACCTTGTGTGTGCGCTACTGGATATAAAAGAAATGACCATGCTTTAATATCAGGATTGCTATTAATAAGATTTTGGAAAATTTTTAATGTATAAGTAATGTATTTGGAACTTATATTTTTATTCTTATGTATCATCATATATTCCTTCATCAGCCATAGAAAATTGTTTGGTATGAAATCTGTATACTTATTTGCTACTACAAATCCTGATTTTAACCAGATTCTCTCATAAACTAGCTTCCATTTTGATGTATATTTTGTATTTAGCCATAATGATATTGTTTTAATAATGGATGAATGCAAATATATTTCTATGTCTGGTAAACCTATGCCACCTATATCCCAATCATCTAGATGATACTTCATAGCTATCCTTAGTTTTTTTGGATACCATAGGAATCTTACCATTAAATCATTTAATTGTTTTAGGTGTGATTTAGCTGGTGGCAAAGAACAAGCTTGTATGACATAAAGAATTTTTGGAAATATGATCATTTTAATTATATAAAGCCTTTCTTCCATTGAAAAGAAGAATTTATTCCATCTTTGTATTAGATTTTTAATATTGAGATTAAAGCCAGAAGATGTGAAGCCCAAATGCAAAATCCACTGCCAAAATGTAAAAACACGAAACTCTTTAATGTAAGTGCTTTCGGAAAAAATAGTATTTTTCCTTCTTCAGACAAAACCCTGAAGAAGGAAAAATACTATTTTTTTCCGAAAGCGCTTACATTAGAGTTTCGTGTTTTTACATTTTGGCAGTGGATTTTGCATTTGAGCTTCACATCTTCTGGCTTTAATCTCAATAGTTTGTCGTAGATTTTTAATATTATTTAAGGTCTCTTTATAATTTGTTTCAATTGTAGTATCTAGGTTGTTAGTAATTATAATTCCCAAGTATTTAATTATATTATCGGTAGAGATATATTTATGGTATTTTTTATTTCGATTTTTTTGATTAGTATTTATAAGCAATACATTTGTTTTGTTCTCATTAATTTTAAGACTTGAAAAGTTTTGAAAGTTTTGAATTGAGTCCCATAATGCTTTTAAACTGCTATTATTATTTTTTAAGGTAATTAAAATATCATCAGCAAAAAGTTGAATTTTAAGCTCTAGGCTGTTGTCTAGTTGTATTCCTTCAATATTTTTATCCATACGTATATTATTTGCTAAGGGTTCAATGACTAGTGCAAACAATAATGGAGAAAGAGGGCAGCCTTGTTTTGTGCCCTTAGTTATTTTAATAGATTTAGACAGACAAGATCCCAGTTTTATATAAGCCAATGATTTTTCATATAATGATTTTATTAACAAAGTGAAGTTGTTTGAGAAGCCATATTCTTCTAAAACTAACCACAGATAATCCCAGTTCACTGAATCAAATGCGCTATTTATGTCTAAGCTAATAACATTCATTTTGTTTTTTGTGACATTTATATAATCAGTTAAGGAAAGAATTATTTTAATGTTGTCATAAGTGTTCCTATCTTTTATAAAACCTGTTTGATCCTCCTCTATCAAAAGTGGTAGTAATTGTTTTATTCGAGCAGCATGTATTGCCATAAAAATTTTATAATCTATATTAAGAAGTGAAATGGGTCTGTATGATGAACATTCACTGGGATATTTATTTTGTTTCAGAATTGGTGATATTAATATGTACTTCCAAGAAGGAGGAATGTCTTTACCATTTTTAACTGATGTAAAGACATTCAATAACAACAGCAAAGCCTCATTTGATAGTAATTTAAACATTTTTGGGGTGATATTATCTATACCTGGAGCTTTGTTTAATGTTAGCTTATTTACTTCAGCTTTAAGTTCTGTCATTGTTATTTGTTTATCTATTAGTTGTACCTGTTCCTCTAATAACCTAACTTTAACATTGTTTTTGAGAAAAGCTTTCAATGCTGAATGTGTTTTTGTTTTCTCATTTTGATTATTAAGTTTATGACAAAATAGCCTAAAAGCTTCTAGTATTCCTTCTAAATCAGATACTTTCTTTTTGGTTTCTATATTATGTATTTCCTTGATTTGATTTGTTTTAATAATCTTTTTAGTCCTATTTGCTATTCTTCGTTGGTTTTTAGGGTTCATTGAATAGTAACATAGTTTAATTTTTTCTAAGTTGATCATTGTTTTGTGGTGTAGCATCTCTGAGTATTTTTTATTAGTATCTTCTAGTTCTTTTATTAAGTTAGTGTTTGCATTTTGAATATCAAGCTTTAAATTATCTACTTTTGACTGTAATTCCATTAATTCCTTATTCCACTGTTTTTGTTTATTTTTATACCATCCCACTCTTCCATATAGGTATGCTTTCAATGCATCCCATATATATATATTTCAGATACATCTTTTGTAAGATTGATATCTAGGAATGTTTGTGTCTCTTTAATATAAAATTCCTTAAAATCTTTGAGATTTGTTATGTAAGATGGTATTCTTGTTACTGATATCCTTCTCTTGAAACATAAGTCTATCTCAAACGTTATGGTGTTTTGGTCTGAAAATGGACATGAAATTGTCTTGACTTTATTTAATTTAGAGGTTAAATCCTTTGTTATGTACACTCTTTCTATTCTAGAGTATGTGTTATGTCTATGGGAAAATGTGTAAAGAATAGTGAATCTGGGATAGCATACTCATTTATGTCAACTATATTAAAAGTTTCAACAAACTCAGATAACAACTTTGTTAAAGGTGATCTCTTATGTGTAGTTTTAGTATTTGTGTCAGTTTCTTTTATAATGCAATTGAAATCTCCAGCTATGATTAAATTGCCTTTGGTATATTGTACAATGTCTTCTAAGTGTTGTTTGGCCACTCTAACACCTAGTCCTGGTATCCAATAAATATTCACTAATGTATATATCATTTCATTGATAGATATTGTCACTAGACAAAACATTCCTGAGTTGTCATGGAACGTATTTATGATTTTAGGCATTAAAGTAGTGTTTTTCCACAAAATTACTACTCCCTTAAGCTTCTGATTATAGGTGGAACTTACTAGTATTGTATAATTTTTATTGTTTATTTTATTTATGTCTTCCTGTGTAAGGTGTGTTTCCTGTAAAAATACTAGTTGCTTCACATAGCTTTAAATATCTATAAAGACTTACCCTTTTGCAGCTATTATTTAAACCATTTACATTAAGAGATATACATTTTGCAATTGGATTTATATTAGCTTTGCTTTTATCCATATTCATATACTCGTAACAATGTGTAGATGTGTGCACATGAAGAGAATGACTTGTTCTTTCTTCTTCCAACAGTATTACAATAGATTATAGACACCCAATAAAAGTAAATTACAAGATCATAACTGAGAACAATATAAGATAAACAACCACCAAACCCCTCCATGAGAAAAACATCTCATCCTTGAATGATCTAATCATTCAAGCAATCTCTCTAAGTCTGCATTGCAGCATCCTCCCCGGCCCGCCATATGGTAGTTTTATAATGAAAAGTATCTTATATATCTTTTAAGTATACATGTATCTGTCTTTACAGATTACTTAAATACAGTCTTTATCTATTTTTAATATTTTATAAAACACTAAGGCAACACAACTATACATAGATTTAATACTTAACTATTTGGTTTTGTTTAAATTGTAAAGGAAAATCTTTTATTTTAATATATCTTTTGTGTAGCAATAACGGTTATGCATCTTAAAAATAATATGCTTGCTGTCTATCTCCCTTATAGTGTGAGTGTTGTAATGGTCTACCTATATATATATATATATATATATATATATATATATATATATATATATATATACATATACATACATACACATACACACACACACACATATATATATATATATACACGCATACATACATACACACATATATGCATACATACATAAAAAAAAAAACTGTTAAGCATTATATGCATCAGTTAACCATGCCACAAGTAGATTAAATCAGAAAGTATCCGTAACAATGAATATAACGTTACATTTATATTGCCACTGGCATATTTCATCGCTAGTTTACCACATATGTCATATGTCAAATAGCAACTCATACTCCTTATGATATTACAGGATTTATCTGCAGCATTATAACTGTAAGGTTGGAAAATATGAGAAGCAAAGTAGGCTTTAAATATGCTATAACCCAATTGTTTGGTACTTATTACTGTCAACTCTTCTACATACACAGGAAAAGATAACCTTATATGACCATCAACCATTTTCCTTAATTTTTCTCTTCATCCTTCTATTCTCCATTTTTAATAAATATTTGTTTCTATTGTGGCTTCTTTGAATTTAGTGAGGGTACTCCATATCATATTATAGATAATATACAACGTTCAAACAGA
This sequence comes from Protopterus annectens, assembly GCF_019279795.1. Lineage (NCBI taxonomy): Eukaryota > Metazoa > Chordata > Ceratodontiformes > Protopteridae > Protopterus > Protopterus annectens. The sequence goes on along the minus strand of NC_056743.1, from coordinate 1,638,078,584 downwards.
GAACATGCCCAATATAGAGACATATTCTCAACTCAAGTGGTCCACACCATATATTTACAACACGGCAGTCAGAAATATACTAATGAATATGCAATAATTAGCAGCTTTGCAGCATGTGTGTGTCTCTAACAAGTACATACCTATAGGATATTAAAAAGAATAGATAGCACGCTCTTGTTTCATAATTAACAAATGCACACAGCCTGGTATTTACTTTCATAGACAGAAATTAGACCTGTTACTTATATGCATATCAGGTACCAACAGCAATATGTTAGTAAATGCCTATGCTATTCAAATCATATTTTAATGCTGATTGATATGAGATGTAGCTGACAATGGCTTTAGCGTTTGTGATGTTATATAATATATATTCAGTATTATAAGTAAAAGTATGTTGCATGTCTATTTGCAATCTAAGGTTCAAGGCTGATCAATTTAGACATACAAGACAATCTCTTTAGCCTTGGTTATATAATGGGAGTTACTGTGTCTCTACACAACCATTCATTTTCAGTGAGGATGTTCAATATTAATATAACTTGCCTTTAATAAAAGCATACTTACAATTCAGCAGTTCTTTCCTATATATATATATATATATATATATATATATATATATATATATATATATATATATATATAAAACAATATCATAAGCAAGATTGAGATTTTTTTCTTGCTCATTACTGCTTAATGATTGTGCTACTTGAACAATTTAATATTTACAGAGTATCTTGATAATTAAACAGCAACTCTTTTTTACCCTTAAAATGCCTAATAACACATAGCTACATTCATGAACCTTAACTGACTTACTATCTTTAAGGTTGAGTACACTAGCTGCAGTGTGTTTACAAATATGTTATATAGTTCCAGTCAAGGACTTAAATATATTACATTTTTATAAAATTAAGTTAAATTATAGTAATTTACTTGGGTGATCTTATCAGAAAAGATTATAGTAAAGTCTGTATGTGTTAACTATTCATACAGTTTCTTCCAAGTGATATACTTCTTTTTAAGCATTGTGTGCTGTTTATGTGTACAATTCAAAATGAATAACAAATATTACAATATAATAAAACGTCATGTATGTGTTGATACCTTCTAAATTCATTAGGTACTTCAGTGTACTTTTAATATTTGTTAAACTGTAAAAGCACTTTGCCATCTCATAAATAGTGTGCTGGTTACTTTAAGTGGCTTAGGAGCTGACACCACACCCATACTGTCTTATTTTAGTGCTGACATCACTCATGACTGTCTACTTTCATTTTGTGCTGTTAGAAGGTTTAACACACTGTAATGGATTCTAACTGAAGAACCTTCATTCAGGGGTGGTAAAATAAGAGTTCCCAGCTTGTGACCATGGCGGGAAGACAAAAACAAAGTAAGTGAAGTTTTTAGGGCTTTTTTTAAACTGAACACCAGCTCATTAAACTTCTATTCATTTTCTTAACATTAAGGGCAGATATACAAGCCAAACAGTTGTTTGTTAGTCAAAAAGGCACTTTTAGCATCAAAGAATAGATAATTACTTTTCAAGGCACTTTTTGACAGTTATTACTATCAGTTTTTATATATTATTATGTGTATTAAATACATCAGTTTAGATATTTCATGCAGCTTAGTGTAAATAATATAAAAAGGAATCATGCTCATTTAAACACACCACATTATTATGTCAGTGTAAATACATCATATTCTATACTAGCAGTAAAAGGCAGGTAATTTATAAATGAACTATCTAAACATCATTTAGAGTTAGAAAAATCATGACTGTAAGTATTTACACTGTAATAGAGAAAGATATGTTACCTTGCTTTCTTTAGGGTTGTTTGCTTTAGTTATAAAATGTCCTGCTTATCTTGTATTTATATTGTTTCAAAGACTGACACGTGTAAAGCATGAATGCTTTCAAAGAACTTTTTTGCCTTACAGAGCAAATAGAAGACAATAATGTTTGTGTTTTTCATATGTCTTTTATTGTTTCTTCTTCTTGTCAGCAGTGCTCCATTCATTTTTTTCTAAGTGACACTTAACCCCAAATTGGGAGAAATCCATTTCTTCCACATTATCCAAGGTTTTATTAGCTGAAATATAAGAAACTGTTGCTTGCAGAGTGTCAAAAGTTTTAGGACCTTCAATAAAAATATTTTTATTCTTGCAGGGAACAGCAAGTGAACTTTGTCTTTTTTTCAATTCCTTTATCAGAGGGAGACATTCTTTTCTTGCAGTTATAACTCCAGCAGAGTAATCATTATCAAATCTGATTATGTTGTCTATGTATTTAACTGGAGAAGTTGACCATGCTGTTTTTAAAATAAGTTCCTTGTCCTGTGATGAAAAAAAACTTTACTATTATTGATCTCGGGTGATTTTTTGATTTGATGGTTGATGAAGCAGCTCTTAAGGATCTGTGGGCTCTTTCAATTCCATAAGAAAGAGCTTCAGGCAATTTTAAAACTTCTGGTAACCAGGTAGTAAGGAAAGTCACCATGTTATCTCCCTCTGTTTTCTCTGGTAGCCCATAGATGCGAAGGTTATTTCGTCTGGACCTGTTCTCTAGATCCTCTATTTTATTTTGTAATGAAGCATTTTGTTGTGATAAAAAATGTAGGTGAGGATCTTGTTCTGAGAGTCTGCCCTCAGTATCATTTAAGGATCTCTCTATGTCAGCTATTTGAGACTTCTGTTGCGTCATTATTTCTTGTAGTTGCTGTATTTGTTTTGTAGATCTCTCCTCAAAAGTGTCCAGTTTGGTATTCATTTTGTCAAATTTCCCTGACAAGTCTTGTATAGCATTTAATAAAGACTGTATCTCCTTTTTCATCATCTGGTCCTGTGTGGTATGCTGAGAAAAGCTCATTTTCAGTAGATTCAGATACCTTCCTTCTTGTTTTTGATAGGAAAAATAATGTTTAAAGCCAAATTTTTTGCACTGTAGACTTCTAGTGATATTAGTAGAAGTAATTCAACAAAATAGGTTTGTCTACAATATCTAGTTTTTAAAAATTCCTGTCAGAAATATCTTTTGAGTGCAGAGCTGAGAAAAGATGCTGCCAACCAGTCTACATCCTAGCCACCCCCCCCCCCGTGATATATTTCTGACATTTTTCAGTTCAGACTTTGGGTGATTCAGAGCATTTCTATTACTACACCTTTTCTGACGTGCAAGTAGTGTCTACTCTCACTTATTGACATTTGTTATTAAGTGAGATTCAACACCTTTCTGCCTACTGTTACTACATTTCACAGGGAGTCAGAGGGGCACAGCTAACTTTTGAACTTTTGTTTACTAATCAGGGTCATCACTGTAGAGCAGTCACTGTTGGGAGGTCTGGCCTGTGACCTATGCTAATATGCCAGTGTTTATCCTGCCCTGATACTGTGTGGGGTTTGTAAGGTGCTGCTGTAACATTATTCCCTACTAGCATGGCTGATTCTCTTTTCACAGTCATGTCATGCAATTCAACAACACCTGCTGGTTAAGGCCCACAGAACAAGATTTGTGTTATGCCATTCCTATTTTCCCTTTACATTCACTCATGATAATGCATGTTAAATTGCTTTCAGCACTAAGTTATTGTGTATCTGCTGTGGTTTAGTGGTATTTCATGCAGACTGTTGAGTCCAAAGTCCCAGGTTTGAGACTAACAAGGGTTTTTTATTTTGCTGCTGAGCAATACAAGGGCCCTGTCATACAGAGTGACTAAGGCACTTTTAAGCAGTTGTAAGCAGGTTTGCACGGGTTTGCGTGATGCTTAGTGATGCTTAGCTAAGCACACCCTCACTTACTACTGCTTAACAGTGCTTACCCTCGCTAACCCCCATGCTATTTCTTTTAAAGAAAAGAAAATGGGGAGATAGGAAAGTGGTGAAAAAGGGGGCACAGAGAGGGAAAGACAGTAGGAAAACAAGCTCGGGATGTGCAGGAAGGGTGTAGGGAAGGCCCATAGCTGCCCATTTCTTTAACAGCAACAGCTGTGCATATGTTGAAAATGTGGACTGAGTTTTGAGACCTTCCAGCCCTGAGAAAGGGGTGAGGACAACATAGTTTGTTGCACTGCCAATTAGAATTTTCGGTGTATATGTCCTATGGACATGTGTGCAAAATGGGAAGCTATGTATGGGGCATAATTTTTTTTCGGGTACAGATTGCCCATTTTTTTTTTTTTTTTGTCAGGTGAGAGTGATAAGTAAGGTAGGGGAAGTAGGTATATTTATGGAGGTAGGTTGGGGAGGTAAACAGACAAGACAAACAAGATGCATACAGGGGTGGAATCTGATACATGGGGTGGGTGAACACAATTGACGGGGAAGGTTGTTTGGAAATCGCAAGCCCATGAGCCCACAGATGGTAACAGTGGAACTGAGATCCCTACCCATGGTCAGTCACCACTGCACCTTCACAGCCCTGGGGGCAGCTGTGCTGGGGGCTGAGTAGGATGGGCAGGCTCATCTGTGAGAAGCGCCACTCTTGCCTCAAGCTGGCATAGGGGATCAGCGACTGAACGCTGGATCTCCCTATGCACCACAACCCGGACCATTTGAAGGGTGACAGGTGGCCCTTCTCCAACCACGCTTGCATGGGGGGACAAGCCCCATCCCCTGCAGCGCTTCCACCTGAAGGTGGCACAGGACCAACGGTGGAGGGGAGTCCGGGCTGGGCACCAGAGCCACTGGTGCCAGGTGCACTCGCCAACTGAGGAGGAACAGGTGGGTCCGCTGGGACCGGCCTTCCCATACGTTCTGTGATTAGGTGTGTTTCTTTACAACATAAACAACAGCATTCCATATTAGTTGTAACAGCATACAGTAATATTCCCATTAACCCAGCACACCAATGTTCCAACAGTTGAACAGCAAACATAACACATGCATATATTGAACAACAGTCGTTATTCCAAATGCATGCAGGGATGATTGGTAGCAACAGGCCACCATGAACGTGGTGTTTGAACAGGGTACATGCATCAACATGAGTGCAAATATTTATAGAACAATTGCACATATATCCCAACAAATATTTAAGATTACACATACCCACTGAGATGTGGAGTTGCATGGTTTATGTACAAACAGTAGGGTGTAGAAAAAACCTCCGTTAACATCTTATAAACAGTTTTACTCTACACTACATTCCTAGTGACTGCAGGTGTATATTCCCTACATGTATTATTACACTTGCCACCATGCATTAGGTTGTGTAGTAGGTTTGGCTAGTTCAATCTATACTTGACCTATATCTCGCATACTGCATGTCCAGGATGCAGATGTTACTGCTACATATTTCATGGTTGCATTTATATTTCTTTATCTATATATCTGGATGTTTTCACATGACATTTTCACTTTAAATTGTACAGAACCCTGCATTTATTGAAGCACACTTACATTTCTGGGGAACATATTTGCATGCTACTCGTGTGCCAGATTTACTTATGCATGCCAGCCAGTAATTGACTGTTGAGGACTGTATATTTACTTCACAGCTACTCCCACTTTAGATGGGACTGCAGAACTCTGGGTTGCCAGCACTTTCTAACACATTACTATTTGTATAATGCAAGGGTACAACAACATTTCATACTAAGTGAAACAGACACACTCTGGGTTTTAGACCTTTATTAATGACATTACACACTTTTCCACAGCCTCACTCCTTTATTTGTTTTAACGGTATATATGGCAGACATGTTCATGATATATTATACCTTTATTAATAGGTTAGCACACTCTTTTTTCAGGCTCACTCACATATTCTTTTATATGACAGTGCCTGCAAAGATATTATTCCAGACATTTGTTACCTTTCTTAATGGGTTACTACACTCTTTTTCTGCCTCTCTAACATTTTTATCTGACAGTACATGCAGAGGACTTATTCAGTCCATTTTATGGCTGTATTATTGGACTATAACACTTTCTTTCATGCTCTCTCCCATATTTTATATAACAATACATGCAGAATAATCACTAACCTGCCTGGCAGTGCAGCCTTAGCAGCCTATCTTCATAGGCTTGCTGATTAGTAACACGGTCACCTGCAGCTGTAAAGTAAATGAAGGGATATTGAGACATTCCTATCCGTTATACATACTCCATTTTAAATCTTTACATACTGCATTCCATGGCTACATACTTAGTTGTGGGGCATCCCGCATCCCATGGGCCTCCTGTATCCACTGGTTCAGGCGGTCCTCCTTTCGTCTCCTCAGGTCCACATGGTGGTGACGGACCTGCACACCAGTCCGGAGAATGCCTGTGGCACTGGTGAGGTCACGAGCTAACCAGTTCCAAGCCTCTGCCTTGTACTCCGTCCTTTGGAACTGGCCCTGCAGGAGTCTTGCCTCGTGACAGTGGACTAGGAGCCAAACCATGTATTTGGACTCCTCGGTGCCTCATCTCTGCGCTCAGAAGCACACTCCCTCTCCAACACCAGACATTCTGACCGCAGATGTTAGCTACAATCAGTTATGGCATGTATTCCCGCCTGTGGGGCTTAAATATGCTGCATTTCCTGCACTTTTATGTGATTGGCCATTTTGTAAAATTCTCGGCTGACTGCAGACCTGCTTAGTAATGGTTAGACTACCATTCCTAGGTTTATGTATGTTGATAGTGGCTGTTTCTCCTATGTTGCCATGGCTTAGTGGTTCTGTACTTTGATTATGATGCAAAGGATCCTGGGTTCAAACCTTGTCATTCTTTTATTTTAATACTGTCTAGACAGGCTAGGGGGTGTGGCTGCGTTTAAGCAACTTAGCTCTATGTTGCTCCCCTGTGCCCTATGGTGCCCTGGTTGGCATGGCGTGCACGTCCGCGCAAACACATTGCGCTGGGTAAAGCGTTTTTAAATGTTGGGCAACTCTATTGCACTGGGTAAAGCGTTATTACACTATGGGAAACTCTGTTTAGCTGGGTGAAGTGCTGTTAAACTATGGGCAACTCTGTTTAGCTGGGTGAAGCACTATTAAACTATGGGCAACTCTGTTTAGCTGCATAAAGCACTATTAAACTATGGGCACCTCTGTTTAGATGGGTATAGCGCTATTAAACTATGGGCACCTGTGTTTAGCTGTGTAAAATGTTGCTTAACGGCAGGCTACTATATATCTGGGTCTTTTAAAAATATATATTTTGTTCGCTGATACATTGGCCATGTCACTACTTTTAATGCAATTTTAATCATATTTGTCTGGTATTATTTCAAATACTGATTTAAAGCATAAATAAGAAGGGGAGTGGTGGGACTCGAACCGTGAATGCCTTCTCTTTATGCATACGCTCTACCATTTCGCTATTGTAGCTAATTTGCATAAGTAGTTCTTATATGCTCTTCAATGTCACAATTGCTAACTGTGGTTAAGCAATGGGCATACCCGCGCAAACAAGCGCAAATACGGGCAGCTATATCATGGATTTAAAAAAATAATTAATTTTTTACGTTTTATAACTCTGATGGGGGTTTACAGTGTCAGGGAGTGTGGTGTTGGGTGCAAGTACATTTGAGCGGACTCACTCTTGTCTGTTGACATTATGCTTTTTAAAACCTTGCAGGGGCGTGGACTTTTAGACTGCTCGGCAGTCAGACATGCCCCCTGCTTGAACACAGAAAAAAGGAGAGCTCAAAGCCAAAACCAAGTGAAAAATACGATCCAAAGCAGCAAAAAGCCAGAGGTAGTCTCCAAAAAACGTTTATTCAAACACAGAACAAAAACTTTGTCCAAATCCTTTTCTTTCAAGCGCTTTCGCTCAATGCAATACTGAGCTTTATCAAGATAGCAGTGTAGGACAAAATAGCCTTATTTAAATGTCTCCATAGAGATCATATGATTCCTTAATTAAACTCAGTCAAATTTAATTAATTGCTAGCTAGTTTAAAAGTAAACAGCACAATATTATATACAATGTAAAATACATAAAATCCTAAATATCCTAATAAATACATTTTCTTAAATATCATTTAAAAATCACAGAATGTTTGTGAATAAATAAATAAATAATATTATGCATATTATTTCATAAAACCATTTTCATAGCAATTAATTGTTGTGTCACTGCTAGTGTACAAAAAACATAGAAAGTGTAATAAAATACCACAATAAACAATGAAAATAAAAATAAAAATGAAAATAAAAAATGAAAATAATGATCAAATATTAAATATTCAAGCGTTGCTACATAAATTATATTCCCTATACACAGAATATATGGTGAAATATAAATAAGTTGATGTAAATAATAATGCTGATGATCTCTTGTTAAATATTACATATTATAACTTAGCCCTTCTTAATTTCAGAACACTGCTTAAATTCATATAGTCATTTAATCCTGGCCATTTAGCAGCATCTAGTCTTAGCTGCCATATAAGCTCCCTGTATTCCAATTTAGTCTCCCAGTCAACCCTTCTCCTGTCAGGTATTATCTGGTCTAATACGATAAATTTGATTTCCATATCTGGGCAAGACAAAGAATGTTTGTAAAAAGCATTAGTCTCTTTTTTCCTAGAAATGTCATAGAAGTGTTCATAAATTCTTCTCCTTAGGGTCCTTTCTGTTTTCCCTACATAGAAACTTTGACATTTTGTGCAAAAACCTAAATATACAACGTATTTTGCATTACAATTAAAATATCCATTGGACCGGAATAGATATTTTCTAGATGGAATATATATGCTATGGTCATTCAAAATGGCAGTGCATTGTTTGCATGTTCCACATTTATAAGTTCCTTTCTTAGATCTGCTACCAGTGGTGTTCATCATTTGTTTTCTCTCAAATAGTTCTTTCATATTAGTGTCCCTGCGTCTAACAAATTTAGGATTTTTTGGGACCTTTGTTAATAGCTCTTCATGCAATGTAAGAACTGGCCAATACCTTAATATTGTTTTCTCTATTAAATTAGAGTTGTTAGAGAATGTGTGTATGTAGCTAGTTGGTTCTGATTCCTGGGTATTCTTGTGTAAGTTACCCACTTGCGGTGTCATACACCCTAAAAGTGGTGGGTATTTTTCTTCCCTACATGTGGAAATTTCAGTGACCAAGTTATTGACTAATTTGGCCGGGTAACCCCTTTCACAGAATCTCTCTTCTAAAAAGCTTACCTAATTTAAAAAGTATTCCGCAGTACTACACATTCTAGAAGCACGGATTAGTTGTCCTTTGATAATTCCTTTCTTTTGATAGAAAGGATGACTGCTACCAAAATGCAGATAAGTATACAAGTGGCAGCTGATACACCTCGCTAACTGCCTCCGCTCTCAGCCAACAGCTTAAACCAAGCAATACTCAAAAGATTTGTAAAAATAAATATAACTTCATTTAATAACAAAGGTTTAGCGCTTTCACTTGCAAGAGGCAAGCTTCATCAGAACAATGTTGCAAAGGAATCAACTGTTTAAATACAAGTAAAGGCGCCAAAATTGGCTAATTACAATTAATTACATCATTAAAAAAGTAATTCATTTAAAAAGCAAAATCATTTGATATAATGCAGATCTATTAAAAATATATATGAAAGTTTATGTATAAAAATACAATGATGTGTATAATATATTAAAGTAAACCTTAACAATCTCTGCCTAAGTCACAATATATTACTACAGATATGTAAGTGTTCACCCTAAAAAGTGATGTCAATCCATAGAAAGTAGGGGTTTAATTGAGATGTATTCATTTAATCCTGGTACTGTGGTGGCATCAGTATATACCACCATAATTCACGATATAAGAGGTGATTCTTGATATTACCACCTCTGGGATTGTTCTTAACTAATTCTAATATCCCAAACTTAAATTTGTGGTCACTACCAAAATTTGTAATGTGTCTAAACAAGGCATTTTTAGTGTCTTTCTTCCTTATAGAATACAAATGGGTATAAATTCTTTGCCTCAACTGTCTCTCAGTTTTTCCTATGTAAAAATACTGGCATGACATACAAATTGCAATATAGACCAACATTGTAGATCTACAGTTTCCTTTGATTAAATGTAATCTAGTACGATTTATATTATTCAGATGTATTATATTGGACTCAAAAATATAAGGGCACTGATGGCATGTGCCACATTTGGAAGTGCTAATTCCATTTTGGATAGCAAATGTTGGTTTCCTGTCCAAGATGTATTTTAAATTTTTGCCCATTTTATATACAAAGTGTGGCTGAGTCCCTACTCTGTCAACTATATCATTTGCAGATGTTAAAATATACCAATTATTAATCACTATGTTTCTAATCGATTGACTGCATGGACCATATTCAATAACAAGGGAATTGCAGTATGATTGGGTGCAGTTCATAGAAATAGTATCTAAGCTCTTGTTGCTTTTGAAATTAGAGCTACTTTTATCCTCAGTTCCTGTACTATTTGTTGGTTTGTTCACTGCCCCCAATAGAGGTGTGTATCTCTGTTCACGTTGTCCCAGGGTATATTTTATGATATCTTTCAACATAACCTCATCATAACCTCTTTCCTTAAATAGATTAAATATAAGATTCAGTTCATTAACTAAATCTTCCAAATTTGAGGTCATTCTTATGGCCCGTATACATTGGCCCTTAAAAATATTTCTTTTGAGTTTGTAAGGATGGTAACTATTGAAATCTAAATACGAGTTAGAGAACGTCATCTTTCTAAATATAGTAGATTTAAAACCTTCGATGTCTTTAGAGACAAAGGTGTCTAGATAGGGTACCCCATTGTCATTATATGTAAAAGTGAATTTTAAAAATTCACTACTGGAATTTAAGTTGTTCATGAAATTCTCAAATGTAATAGTGTCACCCTTCCAGAGAATGTATATATCGTCTAAAAAACGGGAGAAGTAAGCTATCTTATCAAAGTGGGGGCTATTAAGAATGTGATTCTCTTCCCAATCCAACATCACCAAGTTGGCAAAGATTGGGGCGCATGCAGCGCCCATAGCCACTCCACTGATCTGTCTAAAAATTTCTCCTTCGTAAAATATAAAATTATATTCTAAGACGATACTCATTAAATCAACCAGAAGGGTGATTTTGTCCCAACTAAAACTAGTGTATTTCCTGAGGCTCCTAGTAAAGGCCTCCAGTCCTTCCTCTATTGGTATACTACTAAATAAATCCATGACATCGATGGAACTAAATATTAGATTGTCCTCAGCTGTGTTGATAGGGAAATTATGTAAAAATTCCCATGAATCTTTAACTAAATGTTTCACCTTGTCATAAATAAATTTGAGGGTTGTGTCTATGAATTTCCCAATAGGAAAGGTCTTGGCCTTACTGCCAGAAATGATGGGTCGGAACGGTGGATCCAAATGGTCTTTATGAACTTTGGGAATCCCCACTATGGTAGCCATAGTGGGGAATTCCACCTTCATATATTCATACTGTTCCTCAGTAATTCTTTGTTCTAACCTATAGTCCTCGAGAAAGTTATCAATTCTGCTGTAAGATATATTTAGTTCATTCAAAGATGAAAGTTCATAATTACCAGATGTGTGTAGTATATTGTGAATCTTTGCACTGTATATGGTAGAATCATAGATCACAATGCCTCCCCCCTTATCAGGTTTCATTATCCTGTAACTTCGGTCCATACACATATCATTAAGTATGCAGGCTTCCTCCTTGGTTAAATTGGAATAACTTAGAACTGATTTGTTTCTTTTATTTTTATTATTAAATTTGTATATATCTCTGATGACCTTGTTTTCAAATGTAGATATAACTGGGTTGTTATACGGCATGAATTGGCTTTTCTTTCTCAAACTTGACACCCTGTCCTGTTCAGTATTATCTACTTTATCAAACATAACTGAAAGGTTTAATTTTCTCCTATATTTCTTAAGGTCAAAAATAGTGTTCACTACCTGAAAAGATGGTGTGGGTATAAATTTCAACCCTTTAGATAACAAACTAAAATGGGCAGAATTAAGATGTATATTACTATAGTTATATATCTTAAAATTGTTGCATTCACTAATAATATTGTCCGTGACTTTAATACAGGATGTGGGGTCAAAGCATGAATCAGAATTATTAATAGGTTCTGTATCGCTTAGTATTTTTCCTTCCATTTCCCTCCATTTTTCCAGGTCCGTTGATAGCCCTTCCTTGGGAGGGGATAAAAATCCTGTTTAGTGTATGTATTAATATTGTCATGTTCTAAATCTCTATTCACTGAATCAGTTTTATCATCTGGCTTCACACTAGTCCATTTATAACACACACGTCTATTATATTGTTCTTTGTCCCTCTGAAATTTCCTTGTTTTGCGCTCAAAAGCTTTCCTAGCCCTGTCCTCAGCTATAGAAAATTGCTTGAAAAAAAGTTTTTCCCACTGCTGAAAGGCTAGGTCATGTGTAATGGTGTTATTAAGCACTTCAATCTCAGTGATATATTTGCAAAGTTTAACATCATTGTATTTAATTAATTTTTTCATATATTCAAAACCAAATGAATCAAATAAAGCATTAAAATCATTTTCCACATCAAAGGTAACATCAATGCCTAAAGGCATTTTAAAAAACCGAAGTCCCATAGGCACTATTTTAGCAGTTAAACATTGGTTAAGATAAGCATTGTCCAATTTAAGTGCATTAATAAAATTCAACATCTTGCCAAAATTGTAAATATGGTCCCTTAAAGAGTTTTTGGCTGGTCTAGTACCTTCATTAGTTCCAGTAACAGCCGCACAGTTAAAATTGCAGTCATGTTCGATAAATTTCTTTAAAACATTAACATTATCTGCAGACTCATTGTCAAACTTAGAGGCTGCATTAGAGAAACTAGTACCTTTAAACTGTTTTGGATTGCGAGCCGTTGCAGCATAAGACTGTGATGGTAACGCTAGTTTGGGTCTAGCGCCAGTACGTCTGGCTTCATCCACATAATTGCTGAACGAAAAATCGAATGTGAAATCACATTCATCGTTCCTCATATTGCCCACTTGAAATGCTGAACCGGGCATATCAATACCACCACCCGGACGTTTTCCTGACCCTTGGCCATTGGGTATTTCTAGTGAAGATGTGGATAATACTTCCACCTTGTCTGCGACAACTAAACTGGTGCGAGAGTCATCATCCAGCGACCGTCTCGGCATTTCCAGGTCATTACCCGGTATAGAATCCGGATGTCTCAAATTAGAAGTTGGTAACATGTTACGTTGATTTGCAGCTACGTTACCAAAAAGTTCCAAAACCTTTGTTTTTTTTGGTTACTTTGTTTCTATGGATTCCTCTCACAGCAACATCAGCGACTCCTCACCCGACCATAGTAAGGATCTACAACATTTACGTTCAGAAGTTGCTTCCTTACGCGGGGAGGTAGCCAAGGTTTTGGAACTTTTTGGTAACTTAGCTGCAAATCAACGTAACATGTTACCAACTTCTAATTTGAGACATCCGGATTCTATACCGGGTAATGACCTGGAAATGCCGAGACGGTCACTGGATGATGACTCTCGCACCAGTTTAGTTGTCGCAGACAAGGTGGAAGTATTATCCACATCTTCACTAGAAATACCCAATGGCCAAGGGTCAGAAAACGTCGTGGTGGTATTGATGCCCGTTCAGCATTTCAAGTGGAATATGAGGAACGATGAATGTGATTTCACATTCGATTTTTCGCTCAGCAATTATGGATGAAGCCAGACTGGCGCTAGACCCAAACTGCTACCATCACAGTCTTATGCTGCAACGGCAATCCAAAACAGTTTAAAGGTACTAGTTTCTAATGCAGCCTCTAAGTTTGACAATGAGTCTGCAGATAATGTTAATGTTTTAAAGAAATTTATCGAACATGACTGCAATTTTAACTGTAGCGGCTGTTACTGAACTAATGGTACTGACCAGCCAAAACTCTTTAAGACCATATTTACAATTTTGGCAAGATGTTGAATTTTATTAATGCGCTTAAATTGACAATGCTTATCTTAACCAATGTTTAACTGCTAAAATAGTGCCTATGGACTGGTTTTTAAAATGCCTTTAGGCATTGATGTTACCTTGATGTGGAAAATGATTTTAATGCTTTATTTAATTCATTTGGTTTTGAATATATGAAAAAATTAATTAAATACAATGATGTTAAACTTTGCAAATATATCACTGAGATTGAAGTGCTTAATAACACCATTACACATGACCTAGCCTTTCAGCAGTGGGAAAAACTTTTTTTCAAGCAATTTTCTATAGCTGAGGACAGGGCTAGGAAAGCTTTTGAGCGCAAAACAAGGAAATTTCAGAGGGACAAAGAACAATATAATAGACGTGTGTGTTATAAATGGACTAGTGTGAAGCCAGATGATAAAACTGATTCAGTGAATAGAGATTTAGAACATGACAATATTAATACATACACTAAACAGGATTTTTATCCCCTCCCAAGGAAGGGCTATCAACGGACCTGGAAAAATGGAGGGAAATGGAAGGAAAATACTGCGATACAGAACCTATTAATAATTCTGATTCATGCTTTGACCCCACATCCTGTATTAAAGTCGCGGACAATATTATTAGTGAATGCAACAATTTTAAGATATATAACTATAGTAATATACATCTTAATTCTGCCCATTTTAGTTTGTTATCTAAAGGGTTGAAATTTATACCCACACCATCTTTCAGGTAGTGAACACTATTTTTGACCTTAAGAAATATAGGAGAAAATTAAACCTTTCAGTTATGTTTGATAAAGTAGATAATACTGAACAGGACAGGGTGTCAAGTTTGAGAAAGAAAAGCCAATTCATGCCGTATAACAACCCAGTTATATCTACATTTGAAAACAAGGTCATCAGAGATATATACAAATTTAATAAAAATAAAAGAAACAAATCAGTTCTAAGTTATTCCAATTTAACCAAGGAGGAAGCCTGCATACTTAATGATATGTGTATGGACCGAAGTTACAGGATAATGAAACCTGATAAGGGGGGAGGCATTGTGATCTATGATTCTACCATATACAGTGCAAAGATTCACAATATACTACACACATCTGGTAATTATGAACTTTCATCTTTGAATGAACTAAATATATCTTACAGCAGAATTGATAACTTTCTCGAGGACTATAGGTTAGAACAAAGAATTACTGAGGAACAGTATGAATATATGAAGGTGGAATTCCCCACTATGGCTACCATAGTGGGGATTCCCAAAGTTCATAAAGACCATTTGGATCCACCGTTCCGACCCATCATTTCTGGCAGTAAGGCCAAGACCTTTCCTATTGGGAAATTCATAGACACAACCCTCAAATTTATTTATGACAAGGTGAAACATTTAGTTAAAGATTCATGGGAATTTTTACGTAATTTCCCTATCAACACAGCTGAGGACAATCTAATATTTAGTTCCATCGATGTCATGGATTTATTTAGTAGTATACCAATAGAGGAAGGACTGGAGGCCTTTACTAGGAGCCTCAGGAAATACACTAGTTTTAGTTGGGACAAAATCACCCTTCTGGTTGATTTAATGAGTATCGTCTTAGAATATAATTTTATATTTTACGAAGGAGAAATTTTTAGACAGATCAGTGGAGTGGCTATGGGCGCTGCATGCGCCCCAATCTTTGCCAACTTGGTGATGTTGGATTGGGAAGAGAATCACATTCTTAATAGCCCCCACTTTGATAAGATAGCTTACTTCTCCCGTTTTTTAGACGATATATACATTCTCTGGAAGGGTGACACTATTACATTTGAGAATTTCATGAACAACTTAAATTCCAGTAGTGAATTTTTAAAATTCACTTTTACATATAATGACAATGGGGTACCCTATCTAGACACCTTTGTCTCTAAAGACATCGAAGGTTTTAAATCTACTATATTTAGAAAGATGACGTTCTCTAACTCGTATTTAGATTTCAATAGTTACCATCCTTACAAACTCAAAAGAAATATTTTTAAGGGCCAATGTATACGGGCCATAAGAATGACCTCAAATTTGGAAGATTTAGTTAATGAACTGAATCTTATATTTAATCTATTTAAGGAAAGAGGTTATGATGAGGTTATGTTGAAAGATATCATAAAATATACCCTGGGACAACGTGAACAGAGATACACACCTCTATTGGGGGCAGTGAACAAACCAACAAATAGTACAGGAACTGAGGATAAAAGTAGCTCTAATTTCAAAAGCAACAAGAGCTTAGATACTATTTCTATGAACTGCACCCAATCATACTGCAATTCCCTTGTTATTGAATATGGTCCATGCAGTCAATCGATTAGAAACATAGTGATTAATAATTGGTATATTTTAACATCTGCAAATGATATAGTTGACAGAGTAGGGACTCAGCCACACTTTGTATATAAAATGGGCAAAAATTTAAAATACATCTTGGACAGGAAACCAACATTTGCTATCCAAAATGGAATTAGCACTTCCAAATGTGGCACATGCCATCAGTGCCCTTATATTTTTGAGTCCAATATAATACATCTGAATAATATAAATCGTACTAGATTACATTTAATCAAAGGAAACTGTAGGTCTACAATGTTGGTCTATATTGCAATTTGTATGTCATGCCAGTATTTTTACATAGGAAAAACTGAGAGACAGTTGAGGCAAAGAATTTATACCCATTTGTATTCTATAAGGAAGAAAGACACTAAAAATGCCTTGTTTAGACACATTACAAATTTTGGCAGTGACCACAAATTTAAGTTTGGGATATTAGAATTAGTTAAGAACAATCCCAGAGGTGGTAATATCAAGAATCACCTCTTATATCGTGAATTATGGTGGCAGGTATATACTGATGCCACCACAGTACCAGGATTAAATGAATACATCTCAATTAAACCCCTACTTTCTATGGATTGACATCACTTTTTAGGGTGAACACTTACATTTCTGTAGTAATATATTGTGACTTAGGCAGAGATTGTTAAGGTTTACTTTAACATATTATACACATCATTGTATTTTTATACATAAACTTTCATATACATTTTTAATAGATTTGCATTATATCAAATGATTTTGTATGCTTTTTAAATGAATTACTTTTTTAATGCTGTAATTAATTGTAATTAGCCAATTTTGGCGCCTTTACTTGTATTTAAACAGTTGATTCCTTTGCTACATTGTTCTGATGAAGCTTGCCTCTTGCAAGTGAAAGTGCTAAACCTTTGTTATTAAATGAAGTTACGTTTATTTTTACAAATCTTTTGAGTATTGCTTGGTTTAAGCTGTTGGCTGAGAGCGGAGGCAGTTAGCGAGGTGTATCAGCTGCCACTTGTATACTTTTCCAGTTATCTACAGCTCGCATTGGTTACAAAATGCAGATAAGAATTAAAATATGTAGGCTTCCTGTATACTCTTGAAGCAAACTTGCCATTGGTAACATCTTTAATTATAGTTACATCCAAATAGTTCAAACTAGTATTACTGACTGAGTGTGTAAAAGTCAAAAAGGAAGTAGTGGAATTAATGTAACTAACAAATTTCTGAAAATCCACTTCTATTCCATGCCATAACAAACATATATCATCCAGGTACCTAATGTAGTGCTTAATATATTTCACCCAGTCTGTGCCAAATATAAAAGTCTGTTCCCATTTATGCAATACAATGTTCACATATAAAGAGGCGCAAGAAGCTCCCATTGCAACTCCCAATTTTTGTTTGTAAACTTCGCCATTAAAACAAATAAAGTTGTTGCTTAACACAATTTCCATAAACTCAACTAGTAGGTTCACAACATTAGCATCAAGATTGGCTTCTTTAATCAAAACCTCATTGAACCAATCTAGACCTAGTAAATGTGGTATACTGGGAAATAGTTGCACTATGTCAATAGTTACCATTAAAAGGTCCGGGTGGTACAAGTGGGATCCCATACCTTTCAAAAAGTCCCAAGAATCTTTGCATATGTAATTTAAAGATGTAACAAACTGTTTAAGGACGTAATCAATACTTTTCCTCAAGGGTTCTGTGATGCTTCCTTCACCAGAAACTATTGGTCTGAATTTCAAAGGGTCCAGTCCTTTATGGGTTTTTGGGATGCCAAAAATTACTGGAATTCTTGGTTTAGCTACAAATAAATAGTTATACAGCTTTTTGTTAATGGCACCTTGTAAAAGGTGATCCATTAATAGATAGTTGATTTTAGAATATGCTATATGTAGCTCATTTCTTGACATTAAGTCATAGTGCTCAACATCCTGTAACATGTTGTAAATGTATGCGTCATAGTCCATGTTGTACATCAAGACTAAACCCCTTCCTTTATCCGGTTTCATTACTCTACACCCTTCTTCTTTTAAAAGCTTGATTATGTGTGTTTCATTCAAACTTAAATTCTGGGGACCTGTGGCAGATTTTCTAGTATCAATGGCCCTTAGATCTCTTTCTACCAATTCCTCAAACACCTTAATGGAGGGGTGCAGGTACTCTTTCTTGTGAGTGCGTCACCTTGACAGGATTGACCCTTAAAATATAGAGACAAATTTAAATGTCTAACAAACATTTTGAGGTCTATTAATTCTTTTTCTAGGTTAAATGATCGTGCTGATACAAAACGTATGCCTCTTGTAAATAAGTCGAAGTGTTCCTTCCTTATCTCTAAATCAGTAAAATTGTAAACAGTGAAGTTGTAGTCTGTGGTCACCGTGTAACTTGTGGAGATGGTAAAAGGTGTATCTAGAGGTTCAAACCCCTCTGAGTCAGGATCAGTGTGACTGATCTCAGTTATTTGTTCCATCTCCTCACTGGGAATCTGGCCCCCCTCCCCCCTGATTTGTCTGGGGGAAATATAAAATCCTGATGAGAGTTCTTCCTTTCCTTCTCTGCTAATCTCTCACTCCTTCTTGGTAAATCAGCCTGCGGATCATCATTATTGTTACTGTGGGCATTGTTGTGCTGCATAACAGTGTTACTAGCCCATCTAGTCTTAACTGGGAGTGGGTAAGCCGTGCCTTCACTATACTCTCTAAGGTCCCTAAGACCACAGCATATATATTCCATCTAGAAAATATCTATTCCAGTCCAATGGATATTTTAATTGTAATGCAAAATACGTTGTATATTTAGGTTTTTGCACAAAATGTCAAAGGTTCTATGTAGGGAAAACAGAAAGGACCCTAAGGAGAAGAATTTATGAACACTTCTACGACATTTCTAGGAAAAAAGAGACTAATGCTTTTTACAAACATTCTTTGTCTTGCCCAGATATGGAAATCAAGTTTATCGTGTTAGACCAGATAATACCTGACAGGAGAGGGGGTGACTGGGAGACTAAATTGGAATACAGGGAGCTTATATGGCAGCAAAGACTAGATGCTGCTAAATAGCCAGGATTAAATGACTATATGAATTTAAGCAGTGTTCTGAAATTAAAAAGGGCTAAGTTATAATATGTAATATTTAACAAGAGATCATCAGCATTATTATTTACATCAACTTATTTATATTTCACCATATATTCTGTGTATAGGGAATATAATTTATGTAGCAACGCTTGAATATTTAATATTTGATCATTATTTTCATTTTTTATTTTCATTTTGATTTTTATTTTCATTGTTTATTGTGGTATTTTATTACACTTTCTATGTTTTTTGAACACTAGCAGTGACACAACAATTAATTACTATGAAAATGGTTTTATGAAATAATATGCATAATATTATTTATTTATTTATTCACAAACATTCTGTGATTTTTAAATGATATTTAAGAAAATGTATTTATTAGGATATTTAGTATTTTATGTATTTTACATTGTATATAATATTGTGCTGTTTACTTTTAAACTAGCTAGCAATTAATTAAATTTGATTGAGTTTAATTAAGTAATCATATGATCGCTATGTCCCCTGCTTGCCTACTCAGTCCATGTAAGAGTTACAGATGAGTCAGCATGCCCTCATGAATATTCATGGCATGCTTACATCATACCATTCAACTGCAGCCTCCGAGTAAGACATATTAAGTCTTACATGGAGGTTTTGTGAATCCGGCCCATTGTCATGACTGCAGAAAGTTTTATGCTTAAGTTTTGATATATGGATTTTTCAAAAATGGTGATGATGATGATGATGATGTTTTGAAATGGATTTT
Source organism: Protopterus annectens (assembly GCF_019279795.1). Lineage (NCBI taxonomy): Eukaryota > Metazoa > Chordata > Ceratodontiformes > Protopteridae > Protopterus > Protopterus annectens. The sequence continues at coordinate 1,638,058,499 of NC_056743.1, read as the reverse complement.
GGAAATATTCTTTGGTGGAACTTATGAAGATACCTTTGGGGGAACTCATGAAGATACCACAACATCTACACCTCAATGTAGGATAGTAGTGGTACTTAATATCAAACGTATGTATAACCAAACATTCAAAATGTTGTAGGACTGTTTCATTATGAATGGTGAGTGGGACTGGAAGGGGGCGAGAGCCCCCTGCCCACCTTAGTAATTTGTGCTAAACCTAACCCTAATGCTGTCCCTTCCCCCAACCCTACCCCAACACCTTAACTTAATAGAAAAATTCCCATAACACTGACACTATTTAGATGAATTTGAGGTGAGTGTTGTGGGGGATTTTAGTGTGAAGATTGACAGAAGAAATAGTTTCAATCTTTCATGTGTTTAATATTTAGAGTTTTCAATATTCTGTATGCTTGAACTTCTTAATGCTGTTTTTAATCACCGCATTAAGAAAGTCTGATCATATAGAGGACAGTCCTGTGTACACACAATGGTACCTTTTCTTTATTCAGCAACTGCCTTTACATGGTACTGTATGGTCCTCTAACACAAGGATGCTCCACACTGCAAAGGCTCCATAGCCATGCTGAAGGAGGTATTTCAAGGGAGAAGCATATACTAATTAGCCATGTGATGTCTCCCTGAAACGGTCTCCAGGACAGCATTTACACAGCTGAGTGATTCAAGAAATCTCTCAGCCATGTAGATAAGCATGGCCATCCCACTACTTCACAGTAATGAACACAGCCAAAAGGCTACGTTTAACCCCCCCGCCCAACATGAATATGGTAGGGGATACCACTAGACACCAGGGTTTGCTTTTTAAAGTGCTGTTATAGCACCAGTGGTAGTATAGGGATCGGGGGTGGGCATACACACTAAACAACAAGGTTTGATAGATGTGTTTTGTAATCCCACTAAAATAGTATGGGGTGGGGGATAGATACAGGGATTGTGATGTGTTTGTGTGTGTGAGTATGTATTCATGTTTGTGTATCTGTGTATGAGAGAGTGACTGGGGAATGCTGATGAGCCACAGGTTACTACTGTGACATTCAGATTGGCAGTAATCTGTACACTGCAGCAGTAAATTTGATTCAGGGACACACACATTAGTGTTTATTAGGTCTTACTTTGTCACAGCTCACATATTACAGAATTACAAAAGGGCACATCATGGGAGAAGGGCCTTTATAGCACTAGCCATATGGTTTGTGCTAGACCCTTTAATGAATCCCTGGGTTTGTCTTTATCTGAATATTTATGAATGTTCATATTTATTGAACCATAGGGGTTACTAAAGAATGGCAAATTCTTCAGCACAGACTATTTTTATAGTGGTAGTTTTCTTTATGTTGTTGGTCTTAAACTGGATTTTATAAGTCACAGTAAACACAACAACCATTAAGTTTGTAATATTTTTAAACAACTTACAATATCTCAACAACCACATAACTTACACACATATTGTTAGCAGTATTTTATTCATCCAGCTGAGGGCTTTCCTAAGAGGCTAAGTTTTTTTCTGTGATACTTGGTTTTTGAGATATTTAGAAAAATATTAAATGTATGACCATATAAATAAATATTAAATGAACAAAAATTAATAACATTGTTAGTGCTCAAATATAAATGCTATTGTGTTTTCCATTGTGTAAGCTTCAAGATGAGTTATTTTAATAATTTGTATGTGACATGGTTTTGGGGATTATTAATGCAAATATGAACAACCAGTATTTGATGCCTGTAGACATCAGTAGTATGTAACTGAAGAAACACCTGGAGTCATCACTCAGCTGTAATGAGTTAAATGACCAATTACAAAATATATCGTATATGTTCTCTGTACTTTGTAAAATATTGTATAAGATGGAAACAGTTATCTTAGTCTACTGCAACAAATACTAGTTTAGACACTATTATTTTAAGATAATATAGATCCTTTTTCATGAAACCCACACAGTTTTGTCACATATGACTTATTATTCTCTGAATATTGAACATCACCAAGTAAACACTGTGCTATTATCACTTTTCAATGCCCTACACAAAAGGTAAAATTACAACCTACTGGACGTGGTAAAGAAGCCAGGTTTACTCTGCCAAGGTCCTGCTACACCTACCCCATGAAAGAATTACATGTGCAGTTCCAAGGGGATTTATACTAAATCACCCTGCCCTACACAGAAGATAAAATTACAACCTACTGAACATGGTAAAGAAGCCAGGTTTAAGCTGCCAAGGTCCTGCTACACCTACCCCCTGAAAGAATTACATGTGCAGTTCCAAGGGGATTTATACTAAACCTCCCTGCCCTACCTGCCCTACACAAAAGGTAAAATTGCAACCTACTGGACGTGGTAAAGAAGCCAGGTTTACGCTGCCAAGGTCCTGCTTCACCTACTCCCCGAAAGAATTACCTCTGCAGTTCCAAGGGGATTTATACTAAAGTATGTCTGTATACTATTGAGTTTTGTTAAACTTAGATGCTAGACCCACAACCCTGCTAGGTGGTTAGAACTTGCTCTAACTGTGATACTGCAGCAGCCACCCTTCCCTTTCTCTGTAACCACTTATCAAGCCTTCTATGCCCTTCTCTAAGCCACGATAAAGCCACATTTCATAAGCTTCCCAGCCCCGGGCTCCGCAAGGACCTTTGCTGTACTTACAAGATTTGGCCACCAGATGGTGGCCTGAATCCTCTTAATATCCCCTGCCTACTGAGTAGCTCCTGATCAACCATCTAGTGTATTTTCCTCTTTACTTCTACTTTCTAACCCTCTCCCCCACTACCATATCTGCCTCCCCACCTCTAGCCCTTTCAGCCTATACTCTCCCTCTGTGCACTCTGGCTACTTGCCCTGCTATCTACATATTTGATTGTTTCCAACCTAACCTGTCCTGCAAAATACCTTTCCTTGGCTCTAACTGCACCCTATTCATCCCCCACCACTTTCCCTTTCTACCACCAACACACTCACCTCTGTGTAACTACACACCACTGTACTTCCCTATCTCCACTCTCCTTACTCCTGACTTCCCCCTTCTGGACCCGACAACTTAGCTGTTACCCAGCTTGTGCTTAATAAACACTGACCCATCCCCTCTTTTTCTGTGGACACAAGCTAAACATCCGTATTATCTCAATTCTCTACCTGCATCAAGCTCCTCTACCCAGACCTACATCCGCCCCTGAGGTAACAAATACACCTTGAACCTTAGAGGCCATCTTTATATCCCTGCTCTCACACTCAGCTGCTTTGTGTCCCTGCTCTCAGAGTCTCATCCACCTAGTAAGTACTCATGAATGAATGTTGTACATATAACACTATTTTTGCCTAGGACTAGCAATATCTATAGTATGTGCATCTGCTGTTCGGTTGCAATTACGTTTTTAGAGTGATACCATTATAAGGGATTGGATATCTTATCCTGTTACACTCACATAAGATAGGGTATATTTTTGCTACAGCTAGTATACATTGTTGTTGGTTGCCTGCGATGTTTCTGCGTGTTATGTTTGCCTGGTGATTTATAACTTTTGTACTACTTACCTACCTGCCTAGGTAGGACATTGAAACCTAACACAATATTACGGTCTTGTATAATCATCACTGCTCTGTACAGTGGGATTCCTCCCTGCTACTTGTGCTAATTAATTAGAGGTGTTTGTTGTTGTGTTCGCCTATGGAGTTATCTGTTGCCATAACTCGATAAGGTTGCAGAACTAGGTCCTTGTGGGACTGAGGGCTAATTTCAAGCAATTACCTGTTTAAGTGTTATCCCTTGCCCTGTAAAGGCTGCTTACAGTAAATGCCAACTCAGTAGTACTCGCACAACCACGTGCGGCTTTGGCACCACACTTAGACCCCTACACCACAGTGTAACTGAGTAGCATCCTGGATGAAGCAGCCTAGCACATTGGAACTGTTATTAATAACAGCTATGCACTGTTAGATTCCACCCTATTTTTTGTTTTAATTAACTGAATTAGGTGTGTTTCTGTGTTTGTAACATCGGTATGTGCTTGCTATGACTTCAGAGGCTGCTAGCCGTGGCCGTTGTCTTTAGAAGAAAAAGCAACAGATGCTTAAGGGCATGTTCCAAGAAACTGCCTGTATAATTGGTATCCCTGCCTTTTAACAGACTGCACACAGTTAATGCTGCCCCTGCTGTATCCGCTCAGACCTGTGAGGGCTTGTGTTACAATTAGACCCAACATCCATGGTTTTAAATCAGTAGCACCCTAAAACCGAATAGCACTCAACTGCTGAACTAGCGCTGCCTATTAACACCAGATTCAGTGTATCTGAAATTGATAACTTCTAGAAGGAAGTGGATAACTGCTAAATGTGAATCCGCCATGTTTCAGAACAGCGAATGGTCCCTATGAAAGGTGTACTCACATACCTAAATATTAGTCGTATGGTGCACTAGCAACCATTGAGTTGGACATATAAATAAGCCTCTAAACTGAAAGGTAGTGTTACTGGTCACTAATCTAGAGTCCATTATGTTTTCTAACTGAAGAGCCACCCTGGCATTGAGAATCACAAGTCATTTTTATAACTGTACCACTGCTACCTGAGGTAATGCATTTGTTTATAACTGTTCAGCTGCTACCTACGTTATTACATTGTTACCCCTTTATTATTGCTAATGCCCCAGTATATGGTGGTTACAGCTCCTTAATTCATGGAGAATAATGTTTAATTAATGTTAGCCGAAACAAAAGGGCTTAAGACTAAAATGAAGTAAATGTACTATGCTCCTAATTGTGAAGCATGTTCTAAGCTGTTTGTATGTTACACATCCCTGTTTAACATTGCAGAATTGTAAAGTATTTTATATGTGTCTATGCTAAGAAACTGATATCTGTGACTGTCCTCTTCTCATTCTCTCTCCTCTTCACATTCTCTCTAGCTTCCCTGCCCTACACAGAAGGTAAAATTACAACCTACTGGACATGATAAAGAAGCCAGGTTTAGGCTGCCAAGGTCCTGCTACACCTACCCTTTGAAAGAATTACTTTTGCAGTTCCAAGGGGATTTATACTAAATTATCTCTATATACTATTGAGTTTTGTTAAATTTAGATGCTAGACCCACAACCCTGCTAGGTGGTTAGAACTTGGTCTTACTGTGATACTGCAGAAGCCACCCTTCCCTTTCTCATACGTTCATAGATTAGTACTAGGCTAACTACCCTTGTGGGCCTTTCCAAGCCTAGCCAATTACCACATGTGAGAATCAAACCCTGCACCTTGTGTCTATAAGGTAAACACCTTAACTGTTATGCCATCCTCCCACCATAACCTGTAACCACTTAATCAGCCTGATATGCCCTTGTCTAAGGCACGAAAAAAAACATTTCATAGGCTTCCCAGTCCCGGGCTCCACAAGGACCTTTGCTGTACTTACAAGATTGGGCCACTAGATGGTGGCCTGAATCCTCCTAATATCCCCTGCCTACTGAGTAGCTCCTGATCAACCATCTAGTGTATTTTACTCTTTACTTCTACTTTCTACCCCACTCCCACACTACCATATCTGCCTTCCCACCTCTAGTTCTTTCAGCCTATACTCTCTATCTGTGTACTCTGGCTACTTGCCCTGCTATCTACATAGCTGATTGTTTCCAACCTAACCTGTCCTGCAAAACACCTTCATTTGGCTCTAACTGCACCCTAATCATCTCCTACCACTTTCCCTTTCTATCACCAACACACTCACCTCTATGTAACTACACACTACCGTACCTCCCTATCTCCACTCTCCTTATTCCTTACTGCCCCCTTCTGGACCCGATAGCTTAGCTGTTGCCCTGCTTGTGCTTAGTAAACACTGACCTATCCCCTCTTTTTTTGTGGCCACAAGCTAAACATCCGGACTATCTAAATTCTTTACCTGCATCAAGCTCCTCCCCCCAGACCTACATCCTCCCCTGATGTAACAAATACACCTTGAACCTTACAGCGCCATCTTTAAATCTCTGCTCTCCCACTCGGCAGCTGTGTGTCCCTGCTCTCAGAGTCTCTTCCAGCTAGTAAGTACTCATGAATGAATGTTGTACATATAACACTATTTTTGCCTAGGACTAGCTATATCTATAGTATGTGCATCTGCTGTTCGGTTGCAATTACGTTTTTAGAGTGATACCATTACAAGGGATTGGATATCTTATCCTGTTACACTCGCATAACATAGGATATATGTTTGCTACAGCTAGTATACATTGTTGTTGGTTGCCTGCAATGTTTCTGCATGTACGTTTGCCTGGTGATTTATAACTGTTGCACTACTTACCTACCTGCCTAGGTAGGACATTGAAACCTAGCACAATATTACGGGCTTGTATAATCAACACAGTTCTGTACAGTGGGATTCCTCCCTGCTACTTGTGCTAATTAATTCGAGGTGTTTGTTGTTGTGTTCACCTATGGAGTTATCTGCTGGCATAACTCGATAAGGTTGTATAACTAGGTCCTTGTCTTTAACGACATTATACCAGGGGACTGAGGGCTAATTTCAAGCAATTACTTGTTTAAGTGTTATCCCTTGCCCTGTTAAGGCTTTTTACAGTAAACGCCAACTCTGTAGTACCCGCACAGACACATGTGGCTTTGGCGCCACACTTAGACCCCTACACCACTGTGTAACTGACTAGCGTCCTGGATGAAGCAGCCTAGCCCATTGGAACTCTTATTAATAACAGCTATGCACTGTTAGATTCCACCCTATTTTTGTTTTAATTATCTGAATTAGGTGTGTTTCTGTATTTGTAACAGCGGTATGTGCTTACTATGACTTCAGAGGCTGCTAGTCACTGCTGTTGTCTTTAGAAGCAAAAGCAACAAATGCTTAAGGGCATGTTCCAAGAAACTGTCTGTATAATTGGTATCCCTGCCTTTTAACAGACTGCACACAGTTAATGCTGCCCCTGCTGTATCCGCTCAGACCCGTGAGGGCTTTGTGTTACAATTAGACCCAACACCCACAGTTTTAAATCAGTAGCACCCTAAAACTGAATAGCAATCAACTGCTGAACTAGCGCTGCCTATTAACACCAGATTCAGTGTATCTGAAATTGATTCCTTGTAGATAAAGTGGATAACCGCTAAATGTAAATCCACTATGTTTCAGAACAGCGAATGGTCCCTATGAAAGGTGTACTCACATACCTAATTATTAGTCGTATGGTGCACTAGCAACCATTGAGTTGGACATATAAATAAGCTTCTAAACCGAAAGGTAGTGTTCATAGGTTCATAGGTAGGTACTAGGCTATTGGCCCTAGGGCCTATATAAGCCTAGCCAAACAGTACCCTGGCTTTTGCCACAAAAGAAATATTTTTTCCTGTGCCCCTGTCAAGCAAAGTCACAGAAGTGATCCCCAGGGTGAATTTCCTATCTCCCATCCAATCATCAAGATTTTTCTTGAAGAGTGCTAATGAGGAGCTTTGTTTGATATAGCTAGGTAGTTTGTTCCAGAGTATGGGAAGTCTCTGGGACAGGAATCTATCCCTCCAGCATGTTCTGTTTATTGTGGTGACAAGGTTTAGGTCCCTAGAGCATGTAGCTCAGAGGGATTGGGATTTCTTTACATTGAGCATGTCTGACAGCTCTGGGTTTGACATAGCTTTGTATGTTAGGCAGAGATCGCTTCTGAGCAGGCGATATGCGACAGAGTAAAGCTGGAGTTTTTTGAGACGGTCTGCGTAGGGCATCTGTTTGAGGCTGGTAATCCTCTTTGTGAGGTATTTCTGTGGCCTTTCCAGTTGTTGTAGATGTCTTGTGAGGTACATACCAAAAGGGGCATTGTACTCTATAATGGGTCAAATGAGTGATGAGTAGAGGGGAACAATGATCTCCCACCCCACTTGATGCTGATCCAGATACCCCCCACCTAACTGCAAATACCTTCAACTCTTTCTTCACTGACACTATACAGTCTATAGCTAGACAACTCAACACTGATAACGCCAACCTTCCAATCAACTTAGCACACTCCTCCCATAACTTTAAACTACAACCCATCTCTACCTCTCTCATCTGTAGACTTATTCATAAACTGAAGCCTTGTACCCCATCTGCTGACAAGCTTCCTTCTCTTTATCTCCAAAAAGCAGCCAAGGTAATCGCATACCCTATATCTATACTTATAAATAGGACAATCCAAGAAGGAACCATCCCAGACATCTGGAAAATCTCCCACATTATCCCTTTACATAAAGGTGGGAACTCTATCAATTACTCTAACTATAGACCAATTGCTTTCCTATCACCCTTAGCAAAAATTATGGAGAAATGCATTCACCAACAACTTTTGCGGTATCTCTCTCTCCACAACATAATAGCACGCTGTCAGCATGGCTTTAGGCCTTATCATAGTACTACCACCGCCCTTCTATCCTTTACAGACACTATCAATAGAAACCGCAACAACAACCTTCTCTCTTCTGCACTCTTCATCGACCTCTCTAAAGCTTTCGACATGGTTAACCATTCCATCCTAATTAACATTCTTGAATCTCTCTCCTTTGATAACCTAGCCATTAATTGGTTCAGATCTTACCTCAGCAATAGGCAACAGGCAGTTCTCTGGGAAAATCAAATTTCTTCCTTGTTACCTGTCACCATCGGTGTCCCTCAAGGTTCCATTCTTGGACCACTTCTTTTCTCTTTATTCATTAATGATCTCCATATAGCAATTCCTCAAGCAACCTGCATTAAATATGCACGGTAGAAACGTGGTTTACCAAACGTTACCTCCTACTTAATGACAAAAAAACTAAACTCCTTCTCTTTACCACCACTACTAGGTCCTCCCCCTTAGACTTCACAATCTCTTCAAATAACGCCACTGTCATCTCACCTGACTCTACTACCAAACTTTTAGGAATAACCATTGACAATAATCTCTCTTTTGATCAACATATTAACAACACCATTAAAATAGTCAACAGAAAAATAGGATCGTTATATAGAATTAAGTCTTTCTTAACCACATCAGCTAGAGCCAAGATCGCTCATTCCCATCTAATCTCAACTCTTCTGTATGCCTCACCTATTTTTACAAACCTTAAGAAAACTAACCTTAACAAAGTAGCAACTTCCTACAATAATATTGCCAGATTCACTACTGGAAATCCCTTTAGAACTCACCACTGTTCTAACCTGATGCAACTAGACTGGCTGGAATTTCAAAACCATCTGTTAATCCCCCAACTCACTATTGCCCACAAAACACTGTACCAACCCAATAATACCCCTATACTCTCAAAACTCTTAATCCCATGTAATAATCTCAACTCCCTTCGCTCTTCTAGTAAACTCATTGCCAGCTTAACAAAGTCTAATAACACAGCTAGTGACTCTCTATTTACTAATATAGCAGGAAGGAACTGGAATCTGCTACCTAGATATAACACTAACTACATCATTGCCACTCTTCAAACAAAAGCTCAAAAATCACCTCCAAAGTCACTGGCTATGTCCTTGTAGTAAACCTGACTAATCAACACCTATACCCTGTTTTTCTCCTCTTCTACCTTCTTCCTAACATTTAATAATTAGTCTTGTAACTAAGAGTATCACTAAACCAAACAATAATCAATTAATTGCTTAAATCCCTCAATTCTGATGTAAATTATTGTACTTAACTCTTACTAGAGTGCATCTATTTCACCTTTTTAAGAAATATTATGTTCTATGTTAACTTTCTGAAGTGTCTTTGATCTCTGAAATGTTATACTGTATTATATGGTTTTTAATCCTTTTTTTTTACCATGTAATGATATTTATTTGTATACGTTTTTGTTTTTGTTTGTATTTGTGTGGAGCTTTTCTCCCCGGGCCTCTACTGAAAATGGATTTATATCCAGCTAGACTAGCCCAGTTAACAAATGTAAAATAAATAAATAAATACATTTTTTCCTGGATGAGAAACCTTTTGTGATGAGGTCAGCCATGTAGAAGGATTTTCTGACTATTGTGGCGATGTGATTATCAAAGGAGAGACTACTGTCCACCTGTGTCCCAAGGTCTCTTATCACACTTTCGGTGTTAAGTAGACTACCGCCTATGTGGTAGTTCATGGGTACAGAGTTTTTACCAAACGGGATGACAATGCACTTTTTGGCTGTGAGCTTGAGGCCATGGCTTTGACACCAGGCATCTGTCTCAGTGAGGCCCTTTTGTAGGATGTCCACATCATTAGGAGTTTTGATTATGGCTCCTAGTTTGCAGTCATCAGTGAACTTTGCTAGCCAAAGACCTTCTGTGTTAGTCTGTACTTCAGAGAAGTAGATACTAAATAGGAGAGGACCTAGGACTGATCCCTGTGGTACTCCACTTGTCATTGGTCTGAAGTTGGATTTAGAATATGCTACTTTCACAGTGTGGGTTCTGTCAGTGAACCAGTTGGCAACCCATCTTATGACATAGGAATTTATACCTAGTTTAGTGAGTTTGTCTATAATTCCAGATTGGGGGATGGTGTCAAAAGCCTTGGCAAGATCTAGATAGGCTGTATGAACCCACCTTACCCTCATCTACGGCGTTGGTGACCACTTCAAAGAAGTCTATCAGACATGATCTGCCTTTTACAAACCCGAACTGGGTAAGGTCCAGAGTTTGCAGATTACCAATGTTATTGTTTTTAAGTTCCATAATGATACGCTCCATAGCTTTGCAGACTAGGCTAGTCAGGCTAATGAGGCAGCAGTTCCCAGGGTCCATGGTGGCTCCCTCTTTGTGGAGTGGGATAACTGTTGCTGTGCACCATTCAGTGGGCACAAAGCCTGAGGTGATGCTATGATTGAACACGGTACTGACGTGGGGTGCCAGTTCATTCTGTAGTTCATGTAGAATGCAGCCTGGGATGTTGTCAGGTCCCACGGACACTGTTACCAGTCACTAACCTAGCATCCATTATATTTTCTAACTGAAGAGCTACCCTGGCGTTGAGAATAACAAGTCATTTATATAACTGTTCCGCTACTACCTGAGTTAATACATTTGTTTATAACTGTTCAGCTGCTACCTAAGTTATTACATTGTTACCCCTTTATTATTGCTAATGTCCCAGTATATGGTGGTTACAGCTGCTTAATTCATGGAGAATAATGTTTAATTAATGTTAGCCTACACAAAAGGGTTTAAGACTAAAATGAAGTAAATGTACTATGCTCCTAATTGTGAAGCATGTTCTAAACTGTTTGTATGTTACACTTCCCTGTTTAACATTGCATAATTGTAAAGTATTTTATATGTGTCTATGCTAAAAAAATGGTATCTGTGACTGTCCTCTTCTCATTCCTTCTCCTCTTCACATTCTCCCTAGCCTTGCTGCCCTACACAGAAGGTAAAATTAAAACCTACTGGACGTGGTAAAGAAGCCAGGTTTACGCAGCCAAGGTCCTGCTACACCTACCCCCTGAAAGAATTACCTCTGCAGTTCCAAGGGGATTTATACTAAAGTATGTCTGTATACTATTGAGTTTTGTTAAACTTAGATCCTAGACCCACAACCCTGCTAGGTGGTTAGAACTTGCTCTAATTGTGATATGGGAGTAGCCACCCTTCCCTTTCTCTGTAACCACTTATCCAGCCTTCTATGCCCTTCTCTAAGCCATGATAAAGCCACAGTGCATAGGCTTCCCAGCCCCGGACTCCACAAGGACCTTTGCTGTACATACAAGATTTGGCCACTAGATGGTGGCCTGAATCCTCTTAATATCCCCTGCCTACTGAGTAGCGCCTGATCAACCATCTAGTGTATTTTACTCTTTACTTCTACTTTCTACTCTTCTCCCCCCATTTACCATATCTGCCTCTCCACCTCTAGTCCTTTCAGCCTATACTCTCCCTCTGTGCACTCTGACTACTTGCCCTGCTATCTACATAGCTGATTGTTTCCAACCTAACCTGTCCTGCAAAACACCTTCCTTTGGCTCTACCCGCTCTGTTCGCCCTGCGGGCTCACTCCGCTCCCCTACCCTGCCCCCAGTTCCCACCCACCCCCAGTGCATTGACATTTATACACACTAACCACACCCCCTATCCATACAACCAATCACATCCTCCAATCTCTTAAAGTGCTACAACCCACCTCCCACTAGTCATTATCTTACTAGACTAACTGTACTCATTACCGTATACTAACCTACACACAATACTTGTACAATGCCACCTAACACTACCCTTACACACTTGAAACCCTTACTTCTACTATCACTCCTACCCATTTTAGCTATACCTTACCTACTTACTTTCTATGAACACCTTAACTGCCTACACTTTCATAACCCCATGAAGCAAACTTCCACACCAACACTTATCGTCCCTCATAGCCATAATCACACATCCTATCCACCAAAGTATTTATTAGCCAAATTTCATAGACTCACCCACATCACATACTACAGCCCTAGAGCTAGGAAACCCCAGAACCTAATATGTAAAGGTTTAACTCTCACTCTGGCAGTACAAGTCCACTCCCTAATTGATGGTGACATACACCCAAACCCTGGCCCAAATTCTACCACTACCACAGAGCCTAACACCCCATCTTCTATTAATACACACCTGCTTAACAGACCCGCTAACTCTCTCCTTATAGCCAATCTCAATATTCGAAGCATAAATAATAAAGCTTCCCACCTACACGCCCTCATGGATGTACATTCATTTGACATCCTCTGTCTCACTGAAACTTGGCTCAGCCAACTATACAAGATACTGCTGTTATTCCCTCAGGTTACAGTATCCTGAGACTTGACCATAATGCTAAGAAAGGTGAAGGAGTAGCTATTTTATATAAATCTGAATTACAAGTGACTTCCATAGACTCTAAACCTCCTCTAACTAGCAATGCAGAAATTCTTATCTCCAAAATTCAACTCTACAAATGTAAGTCCATTTATATAATCTTTTTCTACATTCCCTAGACAAAAAAGCAACAACCCCAACAGAAAGGGGCAACATAAAAATAACAAAACATACTTGTCGGACCACTGCCAAATGAAAACCACAATTGCGGATGAAACTTTAATCACGGAACATCAAGACTAAGCGCTTTCACCATTGAATAATGTCATCATCAGAGTCAACATAACCAAACACTAACAACCATTAAATAGTGTACCTTAACCAATGAGCACATTAATTGGTAATTGTATAATATCGTAATTATCTAATACATGACCAATGAGCCCTAATATAAATATATAAGTATATAAAAAGAGGCGGACGATATACACCCCTATCTTGAAGCATGGAGTATTTGATAGTGGCACCTCTTCAATGGATAAGGGCAATTGTAGGGTCAACGATGAGTTCAAAGAAGGAGGCCCAGCATTTGTTTTAAAATATAGTGGAAAGGCTTCTGAAATGTGTTCTGTGGTGAGATATGCATGAAATGAATGTTTGGGGGCTGAAATAAAAGCTATTGTAGGAAATGAGCCTAGGATTGTTTTTTCAAAGGGGGTTAACTTGAAAAGTATGTTAGAAAAAGTTGGTAAAACATCGAAGTCTTGGATGGGCAAATGTGGGGCGTGTAGTGCATGTAGATTTATTGCTGAAGGGGCATATTTATGTGTTTCAGGATTTAAGCGTACTTGGCATGTCCAGGATTGTGTAATTGCAATAGTAGGAATTTAGTATATGTGGCATCCTGTACTTCATGCGATTAATTTTATGTGGGTATGACTACCTGTAGGTTAAGAGATAGGGTGATGGAGCATATTAGGTCTATTAAAAATAAAGATGCTCACAATGCTTTGTTTATACATTCTGTTAAATGTGTAAATTTTAAAAAGTATATATTTTTTATTATTGATCGAGTGTTTACTGGTGTAGGGGGTGATGTAAGCAACAAGGTAGCCTGTCTTGAAACTGAATGGCAGCTTAGGTTAAATGCAATGAGGCAACCTGGGCTTAATGATTATATTTCACTAAAGCCAGTCTTAAAACAAAAATCATACATCATTTGAATGTGTTTTAAGGGTTTATAAAATTGTTATTGTTTTTAAAGTGATGTGGTGTGTTTTATTGTAAATCAAGTTTTAGGTTAGGTTTAGGGCTCATTGGTGATGTATTAGATAACTAAGATATTATGCAATTACCAATTAATGTGCTCATTGGTTAAGGTACACTATTTAATGGTTGTTAATGTTTGGTTATGTTGACTCTGATGATGCTATTATTCAATGGTGAAAGCGCTTAGTCTTGATGTTCCGTGATTAAAGTTTCATCCGCAATTGTGGTTCTCATTTGGCAGTGGTCCGACAAGTGTGTTTTATTATTTTTCTACATTCCCCCAGGCAATAATATCAACACATTAGAGGCTATCCTAAATTGGCTGTTCTCGACCTACCCACAAGAAACCATAATTCTTGGCAACTTTAATACAAACTGGAGGTGTTGTACTTCTGAACAGCCTTCTACCCATATCAACCTACATGGTTTTACGCAAACCATTACATCTCCCACTAGAACCAATAAACATAATAACAATGACTGTACCCTAGATTGGATTCGTACAAATAGTCATCACCAATCTTACAAAGTAGGTACCCTCCTTGAAGATATAAGCAATCACTCACTCACCTTCTTAATCAGGTATAAGAGTGACATCCCAAACCCAACCATTTATAAGAAAATCAGGTCTAACAAAAATTTTAACCCTGACAGCTTTCAAAAAGAACTCATAGCTTACAACTGGTCACCCCTGAAACACCTACCTTTAGAAGACGCTATTAAATACTTTAATTTTAAATTTTGAACCATTCTAGACTACCATGCCCCAACACGGATAATTAGAAGTAGGTCTAAACCATCCCCATGGCTCTCCAAAACTACCAAACAAAAAATCCTCCACAGAAACAAACTTTGGGCTAGCTGGCGGACAACCAAATGCCCAACAGATCAACTAAAGTTTAGACAATTAAGAAATTAAACTAAGCAAGCCATATTGTCAGATAAAAGAAACTTTTACTGTCACCCCCAACAAACCCACGAAAATAAACCTCAAAAATTCTGGTCTGGTATCAATAAACATTTACACCCATGTCGCTCAATTACACCCAACCCCTCAAGCTCTAATCTCAACAGCCCTAACCAAATTTCCAAATCTTTTAACAATTTCTTCACATACACCATTCAATCTCTGGCCAACCAGCTGTCCCCTGACACTATATCTTCTTCCACTGATATCCCTAACAGCCCCCCACTATTTCAATTTCAACCTGTTCCTACATCCCTTGTCAGCACCCTTATTCAGAAACTTAAACTCACCACCCTCTCTGCAGACCTACTACCTGCAGAATACCTGCAAAAAGCTGCTAAAGCTATAGCCTACCCCATATCCATCCTCATTAACATAACTATTTCTGAAGGAACTATTCCATGTATCTGGAAAATCTCACATATCATCCCCCTGCATAAAGGTGGTAATTCCAAAGATTTTTCTAACTATAGGCCTATAGCCATATTATCCCCATTGGCAAAAACTATGGAGAAGTGCATTCATAAGCAACTATTAAACCACCTACTAGAAAACAACCTACTAGCTACTTGCCAACATGGCTTCAGACCATTTCATAGCACCACCTCTGCTCTCTTATCCTTCGCCGACTGCATTAATAAAAATCATAATAATGACACTCTGTCCTCAGCCCTCTTCATTGATCTCTCAAAAGCCTTTGACATGGTCAATCACCAGCTCCTCATAAACATACTTAGAAACTTCTCACTGGATCCACTTGCTATACAGTGATTCCAATCCTATTTAAGTAACAGGCAACAGGCTGTATTATGGGAGAATAACTTGTCTTCCCACCTACCAATTGCCCTTGGTGTCCCTCAAGGCTCCATATTGGGTTCTCTCCTCTTTTCTATTTTTACAAATGACCTACACTCTGTATTACCTCAAGCTACCTATATCCAATATGTGGATGATTCCACATTAATATGCTCAGCCTCTTCACCATCACAACTTCAGTACATTTGTTTAGCACAGTAGAGAACTGGCTTCTTCACCGATGTCTCATCCTGAACCCAAACAAAACAAAAATGCTACTATTCACTCCCACCTGCTGAGCCTCCCCACTGAACTTCACTGTTACATCTAGCAATGGTACTATCATATCACCCGATTCTACAACAAAACTACTTGGAGTACTTATCGATAACAACCTTACCTTTGAGACCCATATTAAAAACATTATAAAAACAGTAAACAAGAAACTAGGTTCCATCTACAGGATCAAACCCTTTCTAACTCCACTAGCCAGGACCACTATTGCCTATACCCACTTAATCTCAACCCTACTATATGCATCCCCTATCTATACTAAACTATGTAAAAGCAATCTGAACAAGCTGGCTATCTCCTACAATAATATTGCTAGATTTGCAACTGTGTCTACCTATAGAACCCATCACTGCAACAATCGTAATCAACTAGGATGGTTAGAGTTGTCAAATCTTATTCTATTGAACCAACTAACTATTCCCCATAAGATCCTCTATCAACCTACAAATATTCCAATACCCACAAACCTTATCACCCCCTACAATAACCTGAAGACCATACGCTCATCAAATAAATTACTGGTCCAGATAGGTGAAACCAACAATCTGGCTGGAGACTCTCTGTTCCCTAACATAATGGGTAAAATCTGGAACACCCTCCCTACTGACCTAACCTCCTTACCCTCAGTTACCCTATTTAAAACCAAATTCAAACCATACCTTAAATCACACTGCTTATGCCCCTGTACAAACCCAGACTAACTACCTCCCTTGTCTCCAGACACTAATCTTCTTACTCACACAAACTCATTAATCTTTTACTAACAATAATGTGTGTGTGTAACTTTTTAGTTTAATATTGCCCTATTTTTACTTTTTATATATTTTTGTATGTATATCCATACCTGTTATGTAACTAGGAATGTTTTTTTTTTTACTCATAAGCTTAAATGTAATGAACTGTTATAATTTGCCAAAACTTGGTAATGTACCTGTGTTTTGAAAATGCTACTCTAATGTGCAGAGCTTTTCAACCCAGGCCTCCACTGAAAATGGACATATATCCAGTTGCACCAGCCCAGTCAACAAATGTAAAATAAAAATAAATAAATAAAATAAGATGAAATATGGCCTATTGGACCAGTTACTTAGCTGCTTTAATCTAAGCCTCTCCACTGGTTACATTCCTGAAGCCTGGAAAGCAGCCATTGTACTATATCACACAAGGAAGGTCCAACCACAGACACTGGTATAAACCCATTAGTCTCACTAATCTCATATGTAAGGCGATGGAACACATTATCTCATATTTCTTTAATCTGGACATTGAAAGTCTCTCAAACCTGGAACTTCTACAATATGGCTTTGTCAAAGGAAGGTCCTACCTTTTTAATCACATTAATTTCTTTGAAAAAGTAATTGAAGCAAACAGTAGTGGTTATGTAATACATACAGCATACCTTGACTTGGCAATGACCTTTGACACTATTTCCCATGCAAGTATTATTTCTAGACAAATCTGAATATAAATCCTTATATAGTGTACTGGATAGTGTACTGGTTGTCTGACAGAAACCATGTAGTTACAGTAATAGTGCCACTTCTGAAAGTAAAAAGCTTACCAGCGGTGTACCACAAGGATCAGTTTTGGGCCTCTTTTATTTAGCTTATGGTATATTCCCACACCATCAGGCCAGTACTTCTGGCCTATAGTTAACAAAGTTTGCAGAAGGCTGTAAATTGGATGTTGCTATTCAATCTTCATCGGGATCATAACTGCTCCAATGTGGATTAGACCATGTCACTAACTGGTGTAATGACCATGGACTCAAATTAAATAGAAGCTAATGTAGCATAGTCCATTTGATAAACACAACAGTTTCACTTACCATATAGAAGATGCACCCCTCCAGACACTATTGTAATTATAATTCCATATCATTTGACCATCATGCCTCCGTACTGCTACAGAAAGACTTTTATCTGGCTAATCTAATTTCCAAAGGCATCTCCACGAGATGAAAAAAGTCTTAATTCCCCTTTATTTATATCTTATCAGACCCATTATTAAACAAAATGCACCTTTTAGCATGTATTTGTCTAAACACATCACACAAATTGAGACATCTTAGAGACTAATACATTAAAAAAATGTGGCCTTAAAAATCTTAGTTATCAAGGTAGACTGGCAACTGTTTTGCATTTATATCACGTTATCGAAAGATGAAAATAGTGAACGCTATTTAATCGTACCTAAAATATCAAAATCACACATTGAACATTCAGAACAGCAAATTTTTTCCTTGGGAAAAAATTCGTTATTCCCAAACACATACACAAAATGCAAGCACACCTAAAAAACATCAATACACACACATACATTTATAATCCTACAACTAACCCTACACTAAACTATACACACACTTCTATCTATCCCCTTACCTTAACCCAAACCATAACCCTAAGGTCCGTCACTATTGCACACTCACCTTACATGTGTCCTAACCCTAACTCAACCCGCCCCTAAACCTAATTCACCTAACCCATGCCCTAACCCTAACTCACCTAACCCGCATCCTAACCCTAACTCACCTAACCCATGCCCTAATCCTAACAACCACACAATCGCACACTTACCTGAACCCGACCCATACATACAAATCAAGTCACCACCCGGTGAGCATGGTAGGCGCTAGATAAACCGCAAGGGATTCCACTCCATCAACTACCAGGTCATGTGCAATGCCCAGGGCATTATCATGGATGTGTGTGCTGGCAGCCCTGGAAGCTACCATGACTCCCATATCTGGCATGCCTCACAGCTGTATCAGGTATTTGTCAGGGGGGACATCCCACATGGCCATTTTGTGGGGGATGCTGGCTATGCACTGGAGCCGTGGATGATGACTCCCATCAGAAATGCACACACACCCATGCAAGAACGCCATAATGAGGCACACGCACAAACCAGAATCATCATAAAGCATGTGTTCGGGATGCTGAAATCATGGTTCCGGTGCTTGGATACATCTGGTGGAGCCTTGCAGTACTCTCCAGGCACATGTGCCCACATCGTCATAGTATGTGCCATGCTACATAATATGATCCTGTGGAAGCAGCTGCAGCAGGGACAAAATGGTGAAGGCCCTCATAGCCCACCGCAATTGCCAAGGTCTTTACAGGCACAGAGGGATTCAAACCATGAACACACTGTGCCAGCCCCAGTAGGCAGACGGAGGTGTGCCCAATATGCCTACGCCTTGGCAAAGAGGGCGATAGCACATACTCTGACAGTGTAGGCCCCTATGGACTGACACCTCTCCACCTGCACACACAGTAAAATGGATGGCACACAAACATGACCACCTGTAAATTGTAATGTATAGGTGGCCCAATGTGTGACTCCTACATAGGCAGTCCTCAAACATTGTAAACACAACAGCTAGTGGAACACGGAATGCCAACACCTGAACAGTACATGAGCCTTACAGCATATGGTGGTGCTGTGTGCCTGTCACATTCCCCGCCAGATATATATATATTTATAGAGATATATATATATATATATATATATATATGTAGACATATATATATATATATATATATATATATATATATATATATATAATACAGATAGAAAGGGCAATAGAGTGATATATGTTGATATAGATGGATTCAGCGATATCTGCAAATATAATAGATAGTTCAACGACATTCATAACACCTTGGAGGTACAAATAAATAGGATACCTCCAACTATGGAATGTGTAACATACCGACATGCGTAACCACGAGGCTGAAAGACCGATAGAACACAGTACCGGAACAGTACAGCCGCGAGTAATAGTATGATGATATGAAGGGGCATTTAGTCACTGTTGCCGGTGTTGCGGTCCACATAGGTACTGTATTCAACTGTGTTTGTGAGTGCCGTAGTCTGTGTAAGTGTGCATTGAGGGTGCCGTGTGCGTCTCCGTGTGACTGTAATGTGTGTGTGTGTGTACACAACATGTGTTTGTTAGTGCCAAGTCAGAGGCAGATCAGTATGGTAGGTGTGGGTATAGCTAGCCATAGGCATACAGTTACTACCTGTCCCACAGTAGGAGGGACAGCCCCACCCTGGGCAGGTGTGTCCTGACATAAAACAGTACAAAGGGCAAATGTCCGAGATGGTAGGACATTAATATGTCCCATATATAATGTAATAGTCATATTTAATAGTTATGCCTGTATGTAAGAAACTTAAATGTTACATGCAATATGATAAGTAGCCAAAGTCCCACAACAATAGTTATGTATTGAGGATAAAAGTATATGCTAACCTGTGTACTGACCGTGGCTACGTGTTGGCCTGTAAACACCGCTGTGTGTCCAGCAAGTGTCCAACAATGACCATATGAAAAGGTGGCAACCCATGGCAAACAGGCTCTTTTACCAACACAACCGCAATGACTGCAAATATCTGGGACAGAAATAAAAGGGATAGCTGTCACTTACACATATCCCTTGATATATCGATGCAATTCCGGAGGTATACAAGTAGCAAGTTCACCTGCAGACGATATAGAAACCAATTAACAATGGCCCAATGTACAATCCCGTAACATAAGTCTACTAACTGTTAGCTCTCTAATTAGGGATGGAGCCTACACACATATATATGGAATATGTAGAAATGCAAGGCCCACAAACCTGTATATGCTACGTACACCCACCGACATCCCCCACACTAGAAACTAAAGCAATACAGACTGTAATAGCAGCACAAACATCCAGTCAATCAATTACATCTGCAGAACCCTCAACATCCCGTGTGAGAGACACAATTAAAGGTGTCATGCAAAATTGCAGGCGTTGTATAATGGAACAAACAGCCATGTTACAGGTTTTGTTTGCAATAGTCCATTATCAGATGTTGGGATGACAGGTACACCCACATGTTGAACCAAATACTCTACCTGTCACACACAATCCACGGGGGACATGAATCCAAAGTATACTTGTCTCCATGCATAGCAGTTGCAATTACACATAACAAAACACAATACAGACCGTCTCCCCGAAGGTAGGGCAAACAGGCAACGCCCAAGTGGAGAATTCCATTATACCCCATTGTTGCCGTGTAATTGGCGAATGGAGTAGCTGCACAGCTGATATGCAAGTAATTAGTCACTCATGAATCCACATGTTACAGGTATCGACGTATATAAGGATGACTTGCCAGACATTCAAACCGTATGCTCATACCGAATACCAGTTGAAACACTGTGAGAGAGATAGAAACGAAATGCCGTAACGATAACAAGGTATGTAGAACACCCGATATGTAAGGTTATGTATAGCATGATCTGTATTAATTAGTTTTACTGTATGTATAGCCTGGTTTGCATTAATTAAACGTGTCCACAATGCATAAAGTGGGAAAAGGTATTTATGTAGTGATGTCTTGCTGAGCATACTAACGCTTGTAGAAACTGTGCGTCTAGCAGTGGGACACAAGGTACACAGCACAGACACCACAAGGGATGCTACATGAGGGCGTTAAACAGAACAATTCCATACAACCCACCGTCAGTGGTAGGGTATGTCCAACAAGGACGTGCCATAGCAGGGATAGTATATGTTGATATACTGTCACAGCACGCATGTGTATGGGCATATATCATTAATGACATATCTAAGGTGGTCCCGCTGTGCAAGTATGCTTTGCATTATGGGATACTATGTGAAATATGTGTAATGTATAGTATTGTAGGTAGATATGACAGATATTCTACACAGCATAACAGGCATATCATGCATACCACAGGTATTGTCTATTGGCATGTACAATAACAGGATACATATGGCTTATAGGCATGGGACATTGTAATAGCATAATAGCTAATCTAAATGGAAGGGCTACCAAGTAACCATGCACAAAGGACATGTAATAGCTTCACAGGTGCATAGTGGGGTAGTATGCAGTCTGGCAAGTCCATGTGTAAGCACAACTACAGTGTTCACACTAGTGGCACCTCTCTAGGGTAGTGTCCTGTGAACAGCAGAGCCATGTGTCACCTGCACCTCTACACAGTACAGCCACTGCAGTGATCCCAGGCCTACATGTGTCTCCCAACCACCAAGGGAGGTATCACATGAACAGTGCTACTGAGTGTCCCTGCGTGATGTACATAGGACTTATGTTCCAAAGCATGGTGAGTGTCCGGTTTGGGAATGTAACCCTCGAACACATCCCACTCATTGTGGCGTGTGTGCACATATCCATGAGCATGTTGCTCACAGTGGCTTTTGCTTATGTTGCGTATGAGGAGTATATATCCATTAATAATGTTGTGGACATGGGCCCTGTCTGATCAGCAGAGGTCACCCCTGAGTATGTAGTATGCAAATGTGTACAGATGTGGTGTCCATAGTGCAGCCGCATACTTAAACTGTCGGAGCTCAGTAAATGTCATGGCGTGTTAATGTTGTGGTATGTAAAGCTGTAGCTGTTGTGTAAGGTACACCCTAAATGGGGTGGTGTACCCTTGAATGTGTGTAGATGTCTTGAGTTCAGAGGTACAATGGGTGCCTATGTACCAGCTACACAACCAGTACAGATAGGTGTGGCCACGTAGAAGGATATCCACGCCACAGTGGCAATACAGTAACCACAGGAGTGGGTGTGACATATGTGTGTACTGCAAACATGTACAATGTGATATGCATGTAGGGGACTACCACCCATGTGATAGTCAGTGGGTGAATGGTGTAATGGAAAGGTGATGTTCATGCACCTTGTGTCATGCAGCTTGATGCCATGATAGTCATATCATGTATCTGTCACAGCGACACCCATATGGATGGAATCAGTATCAGCTGGTGGAGCAATCATGGTACTTTGTATGCAGGGGTTTGAAAGCTTGGCAGAGAAAGTCCCCTGTGCTAGCCTGTACCACAGGGAAGCATATACTGAACATGAGGGGCCCTATGACTGAGGACTGTGGTATGCCAAATGTACCTGACATGTAGTAGGTACTATGGTATGCTTTCCTCTCTGTGTGTGTCCTGTCCATGAGCTACATTGCATAACATCCTGTGACATAGGGTACGATGTGCAGGTGGATGTGTATGTTGTCAATACCAGAATGGAGAATGGTGCTGAAAGGCAACGAGAGGACAATGTAGGATGTGTGGACTCCCGCACCATCAGCAACTGCCCTGGTAACTGTATGAAAGGAGTCCACCATGTGTAGGGGCCATGCTCTGGCCCTAACAAGCCCAACCCAGGTGGCAGCAAAGGACGGGAGCCCAACAATGTCTCTGTGAATGACATCCTTGAAGATGTGCCCCATAGCCATGCAGAACAGTCCAGTCAGGTGTGTAGGACTATAGTCCCACTCGTGCATTGTGGTGCCACCTGTGTGTAGTGTGATAAATGCTGCTGTGTGCCATTCAGGGGCTACAGTGTCTGAAACAAGGCTATTACTGAATATGGTGGCCTAGTGGGGAGACATGTCATTCAGAGGTTGTTGGACATCACAGCCTGGGATGTTGGAAGGTGACATGGGGCCAGTGTCCCAGGACATATAGAGTGCAGGTCAGTACTGTGTAGGTGTGACCACAGGAACACCACAATGTTCCTGTATGGATTGTGGCCCTGTAGTGAGTGAGAGGGTGTAATGTTAGCATTGAATCCATCCTCCAGCATGTTGCCAACATCACCTGGGTCTGTAATGTTCCTGAGTGACTGTTGTATGTGACAGCAGATGTGGGTGTTGCCATCGACTACTGACATGCCACCATAATGTCTGGTGGTACACCCCGGAATGTGTCGCAGTCAAGTTTACATAGCTAGTCTTGGAGTATGGGATGAGGGACCCTGTGGCCCTACCATGGCTGACCAGTGAGCCACCCCACCAATGGGAATGTACACCACTGTGCAACAGCCTACACCTGTTGTTGTACATATGTCCATGGAAAATGACCACCAGAGTGGTGTCTGTTATCTGGTGTGTACCAACATGGCTCTGTGTGGAATAGCATGATCCATGCAGTTGTGTACATGCTAATGAAGTGCACTGGGGTATGTGTCAGCATTTGTATGTGCATTGTCCATCTGCACGGGTGTCATGACATTAACAACCGCTGTCAGCAGACGTCTGTAGTAGGTGTTGTAGTACTCATGTACTGTGTATGCTGTGATGGGTGTGGTGCCGGGATGTGGCTAACAAGGTTGATTAGCATATGTTCAGAATCCACCAATGAGGATAACCCCAGGTGTGTAACACCAGTCACATGGTGGTAGTGTTCATGTCAAGGTTAATGTAGGTCTTGGAGGTGGTGTGTATGGGTTGATCCAGCAGAGCGGAGGTTATGACTCATGGATGTGTCGGTACATGAGTGGCTATCCCAGTTAAGTGTGGGGTAGTGTCAGTCACACATCAGTAGTAGCTGTCTGAGGCCCACTGTCCAATATACCAACAAATAAGGTATGTTAACCGTGGGTATGATGTTGACTCTGTAGCTTGTTACAATGTGTATAGCAGTCCCGGACACAGTTAGTTGCACATGGAGCACCTCTGATGCATTGTGCTAAGTAACTAGCCAGGATGTGTGCACAACATAGTGGGATATGGGAACCCCTCAGCTGTGGGTGTGCCGGTCCAGGTATGTGCCTGAAAGGTATGGTCTGTCTATAACCTGTCATTACAGGTGTGCTCTGCAGAGCCTAGAGGCAGGTCCCAGTCACTGCAGAGATGTTTGAGTGGTGCATTATAAGGTGTGCCTTGCCTGCATGCGTCACAGAGGAAGATGCAAGCATTGTGTCACATGACCCCATGTCGTGCTTGCCAGTTCCCGTTTTGCTGGTGACAGTTATTGGAAACTGTGCAAGACAGGCAGTATAGAAGCAGCAAGAGCCTTACATGTGAGCTATACTCCCAGGGCTGACAGGTGCAAGTCATCTGTGCCACAGCATTGTGTTTGACCAGGTCAGTCAAAGCGGACAGATACCAGATGCCTGTGGAATGACAATAGGAGCATAGGCAACTGTTGAAGTGACACAGTCGGTCGTTGTACAGTGGTATCGTGTCCGGATGAATGCAAAATGCTCCCCAGGGCTTGGCCCACACCCTCAGGGCTTTAAGACTGGTGAGCTATTGCATGTCCCTGTGCACGTAGTCTGTGAAGTGGCATCACAGGGCAGTCACACTAACATGGAGAATGACAGTCACATCGTACCTGGTGAGGTGTGGCATGGGTGCATAGGTTATATTGCAGAAGCAGTTACCCGACAGCAAGATGTAAGCAACTATCGCCTTGTGTAGCCTGCTGTGTGGAACTGCAGTGTGACTCCCTACAGAGTCACCTATGACTGGTGTGTTGTGACTGTTATAACTCCCTATTGGCTGTATGTGATGGGCACACATGAGTCTGTGGGCTATAAGTTGGTGATGTTGTCTTCCATGATGGGAGCTACCTCTGGTGCCTAAACTGAGTATGGAGATGTACTGCACAAGTTGTCCTCATAGGTGTGGCCAGTGGTGGAGATCATGTGAGACTATGTGATGGGTGGGGTGTGTTGCGAATGTTACACATCCCCAAATGACTGTCAGGTGCAGTCAGGGTTGGTGACAGCATTACCCCCAGCCATAGCTGTCAACCTCCTGTCCCCAAAATGAGGAACATTAGCCCTCATAATGTGTGACAAATGGGCAAAACGTGGAACACTTACAACTGGCTTACTAACAGCTTCAACTAGGAAGGGCATATGATGGCTAAAATAGGCTGGTTTTACGTATAAAAAAGATAGTCTAATGAATTAATATGATTCCCATCTATTTAGCCATGGCTAGCAGGTAAACAATTTCCAACAATGAATGTGTGGCAGACCCTTTCACTGTGGAACCTTGAGGAAGATGCACCTTTTAAGACCCCAAATGAGGTACAATCCTCGTAATGAGGTACACTTGAGAGCTATGCCCCCAGCACGGCTGCAGAAGTGAATCCCCCACAGGCTGTAGTGTTGTATGTTGGGAGGTGAGCATTGAATGTGTACATGAGACAATTGCTCTATTGCCACATGTACGACATATCCCTCATATAGACAGGCAGTAGCACTGGTACGTGACAGTTGGACATGCCTGTATATACAACCATGTCCCACAGGATATGTGCGTTACGTGTGTACAACAGCTGTTGTACCATAAGCAAGCTGGGAAGTGTAGGACAGCCAGTGTACCTGTGGGAAATGGTGTGGAATGGGTGCTATAGTAATCAGTAGCTCATGACATGCTCACAAGTTCTGAACAAGTGCCTAGCATGACCATACAATACAGATAGGGTGTTGGATAATATCAACCCACAAGTGGTGATGACAGTCATTTTGGGAGGCACCACACTATAACCCTGCAGCATTTGGTGTGCATGTACATGAACCATTACACTGTAGATGTTAGAAGTACAGATGTACAAGACAGCACGGATGATTGATTACAAATACCTATGTATGTCACAGGAGTGTTCCACCAGTGGCCAGTTGACAGACTCACAACTACAAAAGGTGCAAGAGTGACATGTGCACATCACACCAGTGCCAGCTACAGTAGAGCAGGGTTAATGTGTTGTACCCCACCCTCATTGTAGCCCATACCACACAGACAAATGTTAGGCATCTGTGTATGTAAGGCTGTGAATGGCCATGACCTATCAGTATAGCTGTGTCAGTGTTGTGAACAACATACAGAATGGGCTGTGTGGGTGAGGTGTGTGACATATGTGCA
This sequence comes from Protopterus annectens, assembly GCF_019279795.1. Taxonomy (NCBI): domain Eukaryota; kingdom Metazoa; phylum Chordata; order Ceratodontiformes; family Protopteridae; genus Protopterus; species Protopterus annectens. The sequence goes on along the minus strand of NC_056743.1, from coordinate 1,638,031,702 downwards.
CAGTCTGATGGATGATACCAGCATTGTCACGCTAGGTGAACATCCCTGTACCCATAAACTACTATCTAGGCTGTGGTTAACATTATGGACACTGTGTAAGGGATGGTGCTGTGCAGTGCACCCCTGACTTGGTGACATCTTCAGGCCCCTTAGGTAGTCATATGAGGTACCCATGTCATGTGAGGGTGCCATCCATGTGCATGGAGATCGCTGGACAGGCATATACAGCACTGTGGTGACCAATATTGGATCACACACCACCTTTAAGGGGTAATGGCTATGCATGGATGTGCGATACCAGCCTTCACAATCCTCACCTCCACTATGCAGCATGCTGTCTACCTTGCAGAAAGACATTTGCTACACCACGATGATGGACATGCTACATGTCCATATCCTGATCTATAAGACATATGTCATGGACAGCCACCATCCTAATACTAGGATCGCCACAGGCTGGACAGATCCCTGTGCCATATATGTGACATACTCCCGCCATACCATGCAACCCTGTCCATCAAAGCTGCACATGCCATCCCAGTCATACATGGTGTGATAGCCACATGGTAGATGTACTATCAACTGACTGGATCAGTAATGTGGCACTGATGCACCTTGCGGTGGCATAATGACTGTCTGTTACAGCTTGGAAACTGTGCCCGCACATGCTATGGTTGATAACTATCCCTGCGAATGTCGTCTGACTAGGCATTTTCCCATGTCTATCATATGTGCAATACAGGCGATCCGTGGCAGGATGTTGAACAGTTGTACAGTGCTGTGTAGATGTATATGGCAAAACACATGCATGTACAGGTGTCCATGCGTATGTGTGCATTGTCACTGGTCAAGTCCATTACGGCTGTGTCTGTGTTGATATGTGTCATATACACAGCATCCAGGTCAACAGCATTACCGTGGACACATCCAGGCATGTGCAGATAGGTAAGAACACAAGTGCAGGCAAATAGACATGCCCACAGCAAGACAGCATTTACATGGAGTATGAACACTGTAATGAGGTGACACACATATATGGTGATGATATCCAATGTATAATGGGTGTGACATGTGTGTGACACAAACACGTCAGTCATGTCAGTGTCATGATGCTTTGCAAAGATAACTGTGCAGATGTAGTAGATGTCATAGAAATATATGTGCAGCAGTATCTCTGTACATCTCTGAAACTGTGACCTGTCACCATCACTATGTCTTACAGATAATGCCCCGTACACGCCTCCCAGCATACAGCTGCCAGGAGGATGATGTCCTCATCCCACAGCTCCATGACAACTATGACTTGTTGTTCAGCCATGTGCCACAGCATGCCCAGCAGCGGGATGACCTGTGGCAGGATCTATGCAGGAGGGTGAACGATGTGGGTAGCCATAACCTCACCTACAAGCAGGTGCGCAGACACTGCACGGACTTGATACGACATACAAAACAGCGTGCCACTGCAATCACCAGGGAACAAGGTGGAACAGGTGGTGGGCCACCAACCCAGCCCCCACTCACACACACCGAGGAGCTACTGGCCAGTCTGGGACACCCAGGAATAGCATCCACAAACACTAGCTGCCATCATGGAGGTGGGTGTCTCCCAACCAATGAGCCTGGAGTTGCCTGGTAAGTCAGTACTGCACATATGGCTATTATATCCCATTTAGTTGCATGTGTCACTGTACATTATGTAAAGTAACAACATATGCATGGTATGTGGACACACATGCTGCATACTACAGTATGCTACACTGTGTATGCACACATGTGCATACTATATGCTATTACACAGGTGAATGTGTTCACATGCACAGTGCAACCTATGGCTGTCATACAGTCATGGATAATGTTCATACTGCTGTGTCACCCCTATACAGGTACCTCTGGCGTGCCGCACAGACATGAGTCCATTGCAGGTGAGACTGTCATCAGTATCATGCATGTTACAGTGTAGATCTATTTGCCATGTGGCCAGTTAACACTTGCACACCTGATGTTTGTTCCAGTCACGATATGCAGGTCGCATCACCCATCATTCACACAGGCCACCCATGTGCAATAAATACAAATGAAATGATACACCGACTTGAAACCACAGTACTTGTCATTGCGACATGTGTGGTCAGCTGTGCATACAATGGTGGAGGTGTTCTACAATGGAGGCATATGTAGTATGCATTGGAACTACATGTGTGAAATGACACAGTACCACACAGTGAGCTGTGATATGGGCAGCCCACAGGTGTCACCATTGTGTCATATGCTCCTGCATTGGGTGCACACATTGTGATGTGCCACCTGACATGTCCCAGACACATAGTGTTCTGTCTGCAATATTGTCACACTATCGCATGACCTATACCCACATACCAAACATACAACCTGTTGTCTGCATAGCCCTGTGGATTGTGACATATCTGACATCTATGGGTGTATGTCATATGGGACAACACAGACATGTGAGATAGATGGCCATCACACACATTTGGCCAACACATGTGCACACATGGCCATGGGGGATGGCCAGAGACATGTAGCCACACAGTACATGGGATGTGTATATACCCTATTGCACATTGTCCACACATGGTCCAATTATAGCCTTAGTTGACCGATTATACAGTTGATGTGGTACACTGGACATCCTAAAAGCCTGTGCACAGCTACTGGAGGTGTCACTGAAGTCTACCATATACGATCTGTTGAACATCATGACTGTGTTGCAGTTATGGCTATGCAATGTGTACATATTATGCATTCTACAGCAATATATATGCCTCATGATGCCATGCAATGGCACAGTGTCTGTACTTCACACTGTATAGCAATGTAGATGGCTCACACTAACCTCCCATGCTCATGCACATTTGCTAAACATGCATTCTATCTGTAGGACATACAGACAACACTGCAATGTGAAGCCCATTATGATGCTGTACATGTGTCAGGACACCATTGTGTCAGACATGTATGCATGTTAATGCACATGTCAGCAGATTACATGTCAAGGTCACGTCAGCCATGTGTACTGTTATCCTGTTCTGGGCCACATGGTGTATCACGGGGATGCATGCATACTACCATGATTGTGTGAACTGCATGGCTACTGATATGACACCTGCTTGCTGTAGTGTGCACCCCAGGGAGGTATGCTTACTAACACTATCAATGTCTGAGCTGCATGCCCTCTGCTGTATCACAGGCATGCTGCATGGCATCTGACAAATCACATGCATGGTGTGTCTGTGTGTGTCTGTGTGTGTGTGTGTGTGTGTGTGTGTGTGTGTGTGTGTGTGTGTGTGTGTGTGTGTGTGTGTGTGTCTGTGTCTGTGTACTTTACAGTATTTTTGCATTCACAGGTGATGTAGGTGCGTTACCCTCCTGCGGTCCATCTGATATTAGTGTCCCCACAGATACTAACGGTGATGAACATATGCATGAGGTACAGGCAGGGTTGTCAGAGGCTGAATCTGTGCCCATGGTTACCTTCCCAGCTATGTCCCCTCTTCCCCGCACAGTTCTGCTGCCAACACATACCGCATCACCAGTGGCCATAGAGAAAGGACAGTCAGTTTCTGTTAGTGTGGAACAGGAGCGTGTGGTGGCTATAGAAGGTGTGTCAGCAGGGACAAAATGGTGAAGGCCCTCATAGCCCAATCGCAATTGCTGACAAGGTCTCTTACAGGCACAGAGGGATTCAAACCATGAACACACTGTGCCAGCCCAGTAGGCATTCGGAGGTGTGCCCAATATGCCTACGCCTTGGCAAAGAGGGAACGTGATAGCACATACTCTGGACAAAGTGTAGGCCCTATGGACTGACACCTCTCCACCTGGGTATCAATAATACACAGTAAAATGGATACATCAACAAACATGACCACCCGTAAATTGTAATGTATAGGTGGCCCAATGTGACTCCTACATAGGCAGTCCTCAAACATTGTAAACACAACAGCTAGTGGAACACGGAATGCCAACACCTGAACAGTACATGAGCCTTTACAGCATATGGTGGTGCTGTGTGCCTGTCACATTCTCGCCAGATATATATATATGTTTATATATATATATATATATATATATATATATATGTGCCACATATGCATATATATATATATATATATATATATATATATATATATATAATACAGATAGAAAGGGCAATAGAGTGATATATGTTGATATAGATGATTCAGCGTATATCTGCAAATATAATAGATAGTTCAACGACATTCATAACACCTTGGAGGTACAAATAAATAGGATACCTCCAACTATGGAATGTGTAACATACCGACATGCGAACTACACGAGGCTGAAAGACCGATAGAACACAGTACCGAACAGTACAGCCGAGCAATAGTATGATGATATGAAGGGCATTTAGTCACTGTTGCTGCAAAAGTTATGCGTCCACATAGTGGGTACTGTATTCAACTGTGTTTGTGGAGTGCCGTAGTCTGGGTGTAAGTGTGCATGAGGTGCCGTGAGCCTCCGCAGGTGCCGCGGTGCTGCCTCCTCGCAGTGCCGTACTGTAATGTGTGTGTGTGTGTGTACACAAATTTCCAACATGTGCTTGTTAGTGCCAAGGTCAGAGGCAGATCAGTATGGTAGGTGTGGGTATAGCTAGCCATAGCCATAGGGCATACAGTTACTACCTGTCCCACAGTAGGGAGGGACAGCCCCCACCCTGGGCAGGTGTGTCCTGACATAAAACAGTACAAAGGGCAAATGTCCGAGATGGTAGGGACATTAATATGTCCCATATATAATGTAATAGTCATATTTAATAGTTATGCCTGTATGTAAGAAACTTAAATGTTACATGCAATATGATAAGTAGCCAAAGTCCCATTAACAATAGTTATGTATTGAGGATAAAAAGTATATGCTAACCTGTGTACTGACCGTGGCTACACGTGTTGGCCTGTAAACACCGCTGTGTGTCCAGTAAGTGTCCAACAATGACCATATGAAAAGGTGGCAACCCATGGCAAACAGGCTCTTTTACCAACACAACCGCGAATGACTGCAAATATCTGGGACAGAAATAAAAGGGATAGCTGTCACTACACATATCCCTGATATATCGATGCAATTCGGAGGTATACAAGTAGCAAGTTCACCTGCAGACGATATATAGAAACCAATTAACAATGGCCCAATGTACAATCCCTCGTAACATAAGTCTACTAACTGTTAGCTCTCTAATTAGGGATGGAGCCTACACATATGGTATATGGAATATGTAGAAATGCAAGGCCCACAAACCTGTATATGCTGATGCACTACACCCACCGACATCCCCCACACTAGAAACTAAAGCAATACAGACTGTAATAGCAGCACAAACATCCAGTCAATCAATTACATCTGCAGAACCCTCAACATCCCGCAGGTGAGAGACACAATTAAAGGTGTCATGCAAAATTGCAGGCGTTGTATAATGGAACAAACAGCCATGTTACAGGTTTTGTTTGCAATAGTCCATTATCAGATGTTGGGACGACAGGTACACCCACATGTTGAACCAAATACTCTACCTGTCACACACAATCCACGGGACATGAATCCAAAGTATACTTGTCTCCATGCATAAAGCAGTTGTAATTACACATAACAAAACACAATACAGACCGCCTCCCGGTTGTAGGGCAAACAGGCAACGCCCAAGTGGGAGAATTCCATTATACCCCATTGTTGCCGCGGTAATTGGCGAATGGAGTAGCTGCACAGCTGATATGCAAGTAATTAGTCACTCATGAATCCACATGTTACAGGTATCGACGATATAAGGATGACTTTGCCAGACATTCAAACCAGATGCTCATACCAATACCAGTTGAAACACTGTGAGAGATAGAAACGAAATGTCAACGATAACAAGATATGTAGAACACCCGATATGTAAGGTTATGTATAGCATGATCTGTATTAATTAGTTTTACTGTATGTATAGCCCGGTTTGCATTAATTAAACGTGTCCACAATGCATAAAGTGGAAAAGGTATTTATGTAGTGATGTCTTGCTGAGCATACTAACGCTAGAAACTAAAGTCGCCTAGCAGTGGGACACAAGGTACACAGCACAGACACCACAAGGGATGCTACATGAGGGCGTTAAACAGAACAATTCCATACAACCCACCGTCAGTGGTAGGGTATGTCCAACAAGGACGCGCTATAGCAGGATAGTATATGTTGATATACTGTCACAGCACGCATGTGTATGGGCATATATCATTAATGACATATCTAAGGTGGTCCCGCTGTGCAAGTATGCTTTGCATTATGGGATACTATGTGAAATATGTGTAATGTATAGTATTGTAGGTAGATATGACAGATATTCTACACAGCATAACAGGCATATCATGCATACCACAGGTATTGTTCATTGGCATGTACAATAACAGGATACATATGGCTTATAGGCATGGGACATTGTAATAGCATAATAGCTAATCTAAATGGAAGGGCTACCAAGTAACCATGCACAAAGGACATGTAATAGCTTCACAGGTGCATAGTGGGTAGTATGCAGTCTGGCAAGTCCATGTGTAAGCACAACTACAGTGTTCACACTAGTGGCACCTCTCTAGGGTAGTGTCCTGTGAACAGCAGAGCCATGTGTCACCTGCACCTTCATTAGTACAGCCACTGCAGTGATCCCAGGCCTACATGTGTCTCCTAACCACCAAGGAGGTATCACATGAACAGTGCTACTGAGTGTCCCTGCGTGATGTACATAGGACTTATGTTCCAAAGCATGGTGAGTGTCCGGTTTGGGAATGTAACCCTCGAACACATCCCACTCATTGTGGCGCAGGTGCACATATCCATGAGCATGTTGCTCACAGTGGCTTTTGCTTATGTTGCGTATGAGGAGTATATCCATTAATAATGTTGTGGACATGGGCCCTGTCTGATCAGCAGAGGTCACCCCTGAGTATGTAGTATGCAAATGTGTACAGATGTGGTGTCCAAAGTGCAGCCGCATACTTAAACTGTCGGAGCTCAGTAAATGTCATCCCGTGTTAATGTTGTGGTATGTAAAGCTGTAGCTGTTGTGTAAGGTACACCCTAAATGGGGTGGTGTACCCTTGAACGTGTGTAGATGTCTTGAGTTCAGAGGTACAATGGGTGCCTATGTACCAGCTATACACCCAGTACAGATAGGTGTGGCCACGTAGAAGGATATCCATGCCACAGTGGCAATACAGTAACCACAGGAGTGGGTGTGACATATGTGTACTGCAAACATGTACAATGTGATATGCATGTAGGGACTACCACCCATGTGATAGTCAGTGGGTGAATGGTGTAATGGAAAGGTGATGTTCATGCACCTTGTGTCATGCAGCTTGATGATGCCATGATAGTCATATCATGTATCTGTCACAGCGACACCCATATGGATGGAATCAGTATCAGCTGGTGGAGCAATCATGGTACTTTGTATGCAGGGTTTGAAAGCTTGGCAGAGAAAGTCCCCTGTGCTAGCCTGTACCACAGGGAAGCATATACTGAACATGAGGGGCCCTATGACTGAGGACTGTGGTATGCCAAATGTACCTGGACATGTAGTAGGTACTATGGTATGCTTTCTCTGTGTGTGTCCTGTCCATGAGCTACATTGCATAACATCCTGTGACATAGGGTACGATGTGCAGGTGGATGTGTATGTTGTCAATACCAGAATGGAGTATGGTGCTGAAAGGCACCAGAGGACAATGTAGGATGTGGACTCGCACCCGCACATCAGCAACTGCCATGGTAACTGTATGAAAGGAGTCCACCATGTGTAGGGGCCATGCTCTGGCCCTAACAAGCCCAACCCAGGTGGCAGCAAAGGACGGGAGCCCAACAATGTCTCTGTGAATGACATCCTTGAAGATGTGCCCCATAGCCATGCAGAACAGTCCAGTCAGGTGTGTAGGACTATAGTCCCACTCGCATTGTGGTGCCACCTGTGTGTAGTGTGATAAATGCTGCTGTGTGCCATTCAGGGGCTACAGTGTCTGAAACAAGGCTATTACTGAATATGGTGGCCTAGTGGGGAGACATGTCATTCAGAGGTTGTTGGACATCACAGCCTGGGATGTTGGAAGGTGACATGGGGCCAGTGTCCCAGGACATATAGACAGGTCTGTACTGTGTAGGTGTGACCACAGGAACACCACAATGTTCCTGTATGGATTGTGGCCCTGTAGTGAGTGAGAGGGTGTAATGTTAGCATTGAATCCATCCTCCAGCATGTTGCCAACATCACCTGGGTCTGTAATGTTCCTGAGTGACTGTTGTATGTGACAGCAGATGTGGGTGTTGCCATCGACTACTGACATGCCACCATAATGCCTGGTGGTACACCCCGGAATGTGTCGCAGTCAAGTTTACATAGCTAGTCTTGGAGTATGGGATGAGGGACCCTGTGGCCCTACCATGGCTGACCAGTGAGCCACCCCACCAATGGGAATGTACACCACTGTGCAACAGCCTACACCTGTTGTTGTACATATGTCCATGGAAAATGACCACCAGAGTGGTGTCTGTTATCTGGTGTGTACCAACATGGCTCTGTGTGGAATAGCATGATCCATGCAGTTGTGTACATGCTAATGAAGTGCACTGGGGTATGTGTCAGCATTTGTATGTGCATTGTCCATCTGCACGGGTGTCATGACATTAACAACCGCTGTCAGCAGACGTCTGTAGTAGGTGTTGTAGTACTCATGTACTGTGTATGCTGTGATGGGTGTGGTGCCGGGATGTGGCTAACAAGGTTGATTAGCATATGTTCAGAATCCACCAATGAGGGGATAACCCAGGTGTGTAACACCAGTCACATGGTGGTAGTGTTCATGTCAAGGTTAATGTAGGTCTTGGAGGTGGTGTGTATGGGTTGATCCAGCAGAGCGGGAGGTTATGACTCATGGATGTGTCGGTACATGAGCGGCTATCCCAGTTAAGTGGGTAGTGTCAGTCACACATCAGTAGAAGTTGTCTGAGGCCCACTGTCCAATATACCAACAAATAAGGTATGTTAACCGTGGGTATGATGTTGACTCTGTAGCTTGTTACAATGTGTATAGCAGTCCCGGACACAGTTAGTTGCACATGGAGCACCTCTGATGCATTGTGCTAAGTAACTAGCCAGGATGTGTGCACAACATAGTGGGATATGGGAACCCCTCAGCTGTGGGTGTGCCGGTCCAGGTATGTGCCTGAAAGGTATGGTCTGTCTATAACCTGTCATTACAGGTGTGCTCTGCAGAGCCTAGAGGCAGGTCCCAGTCACTGCAGAGATGTTTGAGTGGTGCATTATAAGGTGTGCCTTGCCTGCATGTGCCACAGAGGAAGATGCAAGCATTGTGTCACATGACCCCATGTCGCGGCTTGCCAGTTCCCGTTTTGCTGGTGACAGTTATTGGAAACTGTGCAAGACAGGTATAGAAGCAGCAAGAGCCTTACATGTGAGCTATACCCCAGGGCTGACAGGTGCAAGTCATCTGTGCCACAGCATTGTGTTTGACCAGGTCAGTCAAAGCGGACAGATACCAGATGCCTGTGGAATGACAATAGAGCATAGGCAACTGTTGAAGTGACACAGTCGGTCGCTGTACAGTGGTATCGTGTCCGGATGAATGCAAATGCTCCCCAGGGCTTGGCCCACACCCTCAGGGCTTAAGACTGGTGAGCTATTGCATGTCCCTGTGCACGTAGTCTGTGAAGTGGCATCACAGGGCAGTCACACTAACATGGAGAATGACAGTCACATCGTACCTGGTGAGGTGTGGCATGGGCATAGGTTATATTGCAGAAGCAGTTACCCGACAGCAAGATGTAAGCAACTATCGCCTTGTGTAGCCTGCTGTGTGGAACTGTAGTGTGGCTCCCTACAGAGTCACCTATGACTGGTGTGTTGTGAATGTTATAACTCCCTATTGGCTGTATGCGATGGACACACATGAGTCTGTGGGCTATAAGTTGGTGATGTTGTCTTCCATGATGGGAGCCACCTCTGGTGCCTAAACTGAGTATGGAGATGTACCGCAAGTTGTCCCTCATAGGTGTGGCCAGTGGTGGAGATCATGTGAGACTATGTGATGGTGGGTGTGTTGCGAATGTTACACATCCCCAAATGACTGTCAGGTGCAGTCAGGGTTGGTGACAGCATTACCCCAGCCATAGCTCAACCTCCTGTCCCCAAAATGAGGAACATTAGCCCTCATAATGTGTGACAAATGGGCAAAACGTGGAACACTTACAACTGGCTTACTAACAGCTTCAACTAGGAAGGCATATGATGGCTAAAATAGGCTGGTTTTTATAGCAAAAGATAGTCTAATGAATTAATATGATTCCCATCTATTTAGCCATGGCTAGCAGGTAAACAATTTCCAACAATGAATGTGTGGCAGACCCTTTCACTGTGGAACCTTGAGGAAGATGCACCTTTAAGACCCCAAATGAGGTACAACTCGAATGAGGCACACTTGAGAGCTATGCCCCAGCACGGCTGCAGAAGTGAATCCCCACAGGCTGTAGTGTTGTATGTTGGGAGGTGAGATTGAATGTGTACATGAGACAATTGCTCTATTGCCACATGTACATATCCCTCATATAGACAGGCAGTAGCACTGGTATGCGACAGTTGGACATGCCTGTATATACAACCATGTCCCACAGGATATGTAATGTTACGTGTACAACAGCTGTTGTACCATAAGCAAGCTGGGAAGTGTAGGACAGCCAGTGTACCTGTGGGAAATGGTGTGGAATGGGTGCTATAGTAATCAGTAGCTCATGACATGCTCACAAGTTCTGAACAAGTGCCTAGCATGACCATACAATACAGATAGGGTGTTGGATAATATCAACCCACAAGTGGTGATGACAGTCATTTTGGGAGGCACCACACTATAACCCTGCAGCATTTGGTGTGCATGTACATGAACCATTACACTGTAGATGTTAGAAGTACAGATGTACAAGACAGCACGGATGATTGATTACAAATACCTATGTATGTCACAGGAGTGTTCCACCAGTGGCCAGTTGACAGACTCACAACCAAAAGGTGCAAGAGTGACATGTGCACATCACACCAGTGCCAGCTACAGAGCAGGGTTAATGTGTTGTACCCCACCCTCATTGTAGCCCATACCACACAGACAAATGTTAGGCATCTGTGTATGTAAGGCATGAATGGCCATGACCTATCAGTATAGCTGTGTCAGTGTTGTGAACAACATACAGAATGGGCTGTGTGGGTGAGGTGTGTGACATATGTGCACAGTCTGATGGATGATACCAGCATTGTCACCGCTAGGTACACATCCCTGTACCCATAAACTACTACCATTCTAGGCTGTGGTTAACATTATGGACACTGTGTAAGGGATGGTGCTGTGCAGTGCACCCCCTGACTTGGTGACATCTTCAGGCCCCTTAGGTAGTCATATGAGGTACCCATGTCATGTGAGGGTGCCATCCATGAGCATGGAGATCGCTGGACAGGCATATACAGCACTGTGGTGACCAATATTGGATCACACACCACCTTTAAGGGGTAATGGCTATGCATGGATGTGCGATACCAGCCTTCACAATCCTCACCTCCACTATGCAGCATGCTGTCTACCTTGCAGAAAGACATTTGCTACACCACGATGATGGACATGCTACATGTCCATATCCTGATCTATAAGACATATGTCATGGACAGCCACCATCCTAATACTAGATCTACAGGCTGACAGATCCCTGTGCCATATATGTGACATACTCCCGCCATACCATGCAACCCTGTCCATCAAAGCTGCACATGCCATCCCAGTCATACATGGTGTGATAGCCACATGGTAGATGTACTATCAACTGACTGGATCAGTAATGTGGCACTGATGCACTTGCGTGGCATAATGACCGTCTGTTACAGCTTGAAACTGTGCCCGCACATGCTATGGTTGATAACTATCCCTGCGAATGTCGCCTGACTAGGCATTTTCCCATGTCTATCATATGTGCAATACAGGCATCCGCGGCAGGATGTTGAACAGTTGTACAGTGCTGTGTAGATGTATATGGCAAAACACATGCATGTACAGGTGACCATCCATTTGTGTGTATTGTCACTGGTCAAGTCCATTACCGTTGTGTCTGTGTTGTTATGTGTCATATACACAGCATCCAGGACTACAGCATTACCGTGGACACATCCAGGCATGTGCAGATAGGTAAGAACACAAGTGCAGGCAAATAGACATGCCCACAGCAAGACAGCATTTACATGGAGTATGAACACTGTAATGAGGTGACACACATATATGGTGATGATATCCAATGTATAATGGTGTGACATGTGTGACACAAACATCGCCAGTCATGTCAGTGTCATGATGCTTTGCAAAGATAACTGTGCAGATGTAGTAGATGTCATAGAAATATATGTGCAGCAGTATCTCTGTACATCTCTGAAACTGTGACCTGTCACCATCACTATGTCTTACAGATAATGCCCCGTACACGCCTCCCAGCATACAGCTGCCAGGAGGATGATGTCCTCATCCCACAGCTCCATGACAACTATGACTTGTTGTTCAGCCATGTGCCACAGCATGCCCAGCAGCGGGATGACCTGTGGCAGGATCTATGCAGGAGGGTGAACGATGTGGGTAGCCATAACCTCACCTACAAGCAGGTGCGCAGACACTGCACGGACTTGATACGACATACAAAACAGCGTGCCACTGCAATCACCAGGGAACAAGGTGGAACAGGTGGTGGGCCACCAACCCAGCCCCCACTCACACACACCGAGGAGCTACTGGCCAGTCTGGGGACACCCAGGGAATAGCATCCACAAACACTAGCTGCCATCATGGAGGTGGGTGTCTCCCAACCAATGAGCCTGGAGTTGCCTGGTAAGTCAGTACTGCACATATGGCTATTATATCCCATTTAGTTGCATGTGTCACTGTACATTATGTAAAGTAACAACATATGCATGGTATGTGGACACACATGCTGCATACTACAGTATGCTACACTGTGTATGCACACATGTGCATACTATATGCTATTACACAGGTGAATGTGTTCACATGCACAGTGCAACCTATGGCTGTCATACAGTCATGGATAATGTTCATACTGCTGTGTCACCCCTATACAGGTACCTCTGGCGTGCCGCACAGACATGAGTCCATTGCAGGTGAGACTGTCATCAGTATCATGCATGTTACAGTGTAGATCTATTTGCCATGTGGCCAGTTAACACTTGCACACCTGATGTTTGTTCCAGTCACGATATGCAGGTCGCATCACCCATCATTCACACAGGCCACCCATGTGCAATAAATACAAATGAAATGATACACCGACTTGAAACCACAGTACTTGTCATTGCGACATGTGTGGTCAGCTGTGCATACAATGGTGGAGGTGTTCTACAATGGAGGCATATGTAGTATGCATTGGAACAACATGTGTGGTACGCACACAGTACCACACAGTGAACTGTGATATGGGCAGCCCACAGGTGTCACCATTGTGTCATATGCCCCTGCATTGGGTGCACACATTGTGATGTGCCACCTGACATGTCCCAGACACATAGTGTTCTGTCTGCAATATTGTCACACTATCGCATGACCTATACCCCACATACCAAACATACAACCTGTTGTCTGCATAGCCCTGTGGATTGTGACATATCTGACATCTATGGGTGTATGTCATATGGGACAACACAGACATGTGAGATAGATGGCCATCACACACATTTGGCCAACACATGTGCACACATGGCCATGGGGGATGGCCAGAGACATGTAGCCACACAGTACATGGGATGTGTATATACCCTATTGCACATTGTCCACACATGGTCCAATTATAGCCTTAGTTGACCGATTATACAGTTGATGTGGTACACTGGACATCCTAAAAGCCTGTGCACAGCTACTGGAGGTGTCACTGAAGTCTACCATATAATGATCTGTTGAACATCATGACTGTGTTGCAGTTATGGCTATGCAATGTGTACATATTATGCATTCTACAGCAATATATATGCCTCATGATGCCATGCAATGGCACAGTGTCTGTACTTCACACTGTATAGCAATGTAGATGGCTCACACTAACCTCCCATGCTCATGCACATTTGCTAAACATGCATTCTATCTGTAGGACATACAGACAACACTGCAATGTGAAGCCCATTATGATGCTGTACATGTGTCAGGACACCATTGTGTCAGACATGTATGCATGTTAATGCACATGTCAGCAGATTACATGTCAAGGTCACGCCAGCCATGTGTACTGTTATCCTGTTCTGGGCCACATGGTGTATCACGGGGATGCATGCATACTACCATGATTGTGTGAACTGCATGGCTACTGATATGACACCTGCTTGCTGTAGTGTGCACCCCAGGGAGGTATGCTTACTAACACTATCAATGTCTGAGCTGCATGCCCTCTGCTGTATCACAGGCATGCTGCATGGCATCTGACAAATCACATGCATGGTGTGTCTGTGTGTGTCTGTGTGTGTGTGTGTGTGTGTGTGTGTGTGTGTGTGTGTGTGTGTGTGTGTGTGTGTGTGTCTGTGTCTATTGTACTTTACAGTATTTTTTTGCATTCACAGGTGATGTAGGTACGTTACCCTCCTGCGGTCCATCTGATATTAGTGTCCCCACAGATACTAACGGTGATGAACATATGCATGAGGTACAGGCAGGGTTGTCAGAGGCTGAATCTGTGCCCATGGTTACCTTCCCAGCTATGTCCCCCTCTTCCCCGCACACAGTTCTGCTGCCAACACATACCGCATCACCAGTGGCCATAGAGAAAGGACAGTCAGTTTCTGTTAGTGTGGAACAGGAACGTGTGGTGGCTATAGAAGGTGTGTCTACACACCATGGTGTCAGTGTAATGACTGCAGATGTGCCACACAAGCATGTGGCCGGTGCTGCTCATAGGAGGACCTCTGGCAGAGATGCACCTGCAGGACAGAGCGCAGCAGCTGGTATCACCAGACGCATGTTCCAGACTGTAATGGTGGCACAGGCACATGCTGAATGGCAGAACAGAGAAGGGCAGAGGCTGCAGAGGGCTGCTATCCATACCCTAAATGACAAACTCCAGGCATTGGCAAATGCTCAACAGCAGATTGCTGATGTTCTGGATAGGCGATTAGGTGAAATGGTCAGAATCCTTGACCAAGGCATGGCAATCCGTGAGCAGGAGCTGTCTGTGCTGGAACATCTGGTAGGAGTGAGGCGTAGGCCAAGTGGATGTAGGCCAGCAACACCACCTAGTGTAGGTTGACGTGAGCGTGCCACCTCACATGTCCGCTCCCATAGTGCCGGTAGCAGTAGCAGTGCAGCTGGTGCTGTGCTGTTAACACCAGGACACAGCAGGCCACGTGGACGTGGCCCTGGACATTCTCAGTGGGGACACGGTTCCAGCGGACATGTGTCGTCGGACAGTAGCCATTCTGTACCTCCACCTGGTAGTGCCCGTGCAACCCCAGACAGGCACAGGTCACGTGGCTGTGGACGGACACAGTGAGCTGTACAACCTGGTCTGTACAATCTGGGGCTTTTCAATTATACCCCATGTAGGCCTCACAAATGGCAGAACTGTGTACACACATACACGCACACAGCAAACACAACTGTAGGGCTCCACAACATCCACATGCATTCTGAACAGACATGTCCATTCAACTCACCAGCCCTTACACACACACACATGATGTTATCCATTGGTGCAGCCTATGCCCCTGGCAAACATATCACCCTGTGCATATGATGAAGCCTGTGCCACATCCCTGTCATCCACACCATCGGTGCAGGGTTATGTACAAATATTCTGATGCACAGGGTGAACAGAATAGTGAGAGGTGTATGTAATATTACCTGTGTTGCATAGTGAGGGATGTGTATGTTGCAGTGGTTGTGTGTGAATACTGAGAGATGTGTATGTGACATAGATTGTGTACAGTCGACATGCACAGGTCATACCATGTAGTGCAGGTGCAGCATGCATTGTGATGTGTTCATGGTATGTGTCTCGGTTACATCTGTAGCACCATGTTGGTTGTGATACCCTGGTTCCCTCCTATGGTGTACTTGCATGTGCCTACAGGTAGCAGTGTTTGCAGTCCCCCACATGTAACTGTGGATTACTCACAGGCACATCTGGCAATATCAGCATGCTACATGTACCCTCAACCTGACTGTTGGAAACACCAACATGACACAGATGTCCGCACATATACTGCACCTGATGCATGTGGCCAGTGCCACAGGCAACACTGGACAGAGACGTGACATACATAGCAGGACACATTACAGGTATGGTGACATGGTGCAGGGGTTGTACACAGTGGTCTGGCCATTGAAGATGTGAGGTGTCACTTCATAGCTGGAGGCCACACTTTGCAGCAGTAGGACCCTGTAACAGTATGGGAACATGGCCACATTCACAGGGTGTACACCACTATAATGCACACCCCATAGTGTTCAGGTGGGGACCCTTGCCTATGTGGTCATCACCCTCACAGTACTATGCACCCACACGATGTGTCATAGAGAAGGAACATGCACAGGTAGCCAGTATGGCTGGGACCTATGGCATCAACAGGGTAGTGCACTGCATCACCATTACGGGTTAGTCACCAGGTGGGGTTAGTGATCATTTCTCACTGTATATTAGCATACACCCTCACACCAAGCACCAGACATACATACAGACACACACACACACTGTGGTGACCACACATGTGTATAGGGACAGCCGACGTGTGTGATGCACCACACCGGCCGACATCATGCTTCCCACACTGACGTATGTACAGATCTCTACAACAGTGTACAGGGATGTGTAACAACTGGGACATGTTCCCCACGATATGTGGCATCTCTGGTCACACATTCGGACAAACATGGCAGTGCTGGGAATAATACACCTGCCATATGATGACACGTTTGATAGACATGCAGCGGTATTGACTGCATTATGTGTACCAATGCTATATCTGGCAATTGTGCTGCTATATGCACACGGGAGGTTGAGGTGTTACAAGTGCCAGGTGACATATAGTTGGTAACACCTGACCGCTGTGTATGCATTATGTCAGCACCATCATGTAACAGCAGCATAGCGTACTGTTTGCACATGGCATGATAGGATGGTGTGTGACACAACTGTGAGCCACCCCCTGCACACATACATCTACACGGGTGGTTCACCACTTTATGTACACACATCCCTCCATACATGCTGTTTGTATGTCACCATATACACGTGTCAGTGATGGGTCTGCATTGCGACTGCATGTCGTAGTTAGGTGCAACTATGTTACGGACATCGGCCACTGCACATGCATGGTTGCTGCATGCACAGTACAGATGTCACATGTGTCTCCTGTTGCCATGTTTGTATGCATTGCTATTGTTGGACATGTGTGTTGACATACATAACACATGGACTGTGGTATGATATCACGGGTGTCACAGGTGACCAGTACAATGGTATGTGTCCCGGTCAACATTGTTACCCCCTGTAGTGTGAGCATTCAACAGACATGGACCCACCTTCCATTTGCGTGTGTAGCATTGATTAGGCCACTGTTATGCACGAGGTACATCAAAGGCTATGCTATGTATGTATGTGTTGTGTGTGCAGTCCATGCACACATCCACACAATCACATGTATGACATATCCAGACGCGTGTTCATTGGTGTACAGCAACAGTCATGTGTCACAGCTGTGTAAGGGCCATGGTATGTCTTGAGCTGACCTGTTCATGTATACTGGTATCATTGCAATGCATAACACCTGTTGGATCTCTGTTGGTACATGTGTACTCTGCACAGCTGGTGTACACCTCTGTACAGCCCAGTGGTCATGTGTCACATGGTGTTGTGGTACTGTAAGGCTGTGTATTGCTGCACCGATGACATGGTGATGACTTGACAGCTACAGTGTACACTGCAGTGTGTACGTGTGTGACCTGCACCTGTGACAGCTGTGATGGCAGCTGTGTGTGTACAGGTCACTGCATGTGTGACCGCCCTGTGCGTGGGGACAGTTATACCTTACTGTGCCCTTCTGTACTGTGCCCTTCTGTGTGTACACTCCATCTGCATGCACGACAGGCCTTTGCAACAGCTAAGTGTGTGAGCATGCCCAGTATGCTGTTGTGTAGATGGACATACAGTACAGTCCATGTATGCAGTTGTGTAGATGGACACATGGTACAGTCCAATCTGAGACCTTCTGTGTTTGCACTCCATCTGCATGCAAGATGGCCCTTTGCAACAGCTAAGTGTGTGAGCATGCCCAGTACACCATTGTGTAGATCGACACACAGTACAGTCTGAACTGACGTATATTACCAGGTGTGCGGCCATGGCCAGTGACACCTTGTGTCAGTGATGTCCCTCTGTGCATGGGCATGGCCGTTGACATCCTGTATTGCCATGGTGGTCATCCAGGCAATGGATTTCTGTCTTCAACGTCAGGGTGGACACCTACCGAGTACACACTGGGTGACTATCTGGAAGGGTGTACTGTCTGTGGTGCGTACTGTGTCTATGTATTGTTGTTGTAGTGTTCCATACATGTATAGTTGCCCTGAGTACACCACTGCCATGAGTTTGTATACGTCTACCGTGGGACAGTACTATGTCTGATCGTACACTCTCTATACAACCCCTGCCAGCGTCCTGGCATTTGCGGATGTTGACACATGCCTAGAAGAATGCCTGTGGGGCTGCTGTGTTTAGTAATCTTGGTAGCGCATTCTGTAAATGCGTCATGCTGTAGTGTGATAGGGTAGTTAGGTGTAAGTTCGATTCCCAGTCCTGCCAAGTGTGTGTGTGCACATGCTCCCGTCTGCCTGGGGACTCAGGTTATGCTTTCAGGCGCTTCACACCACAGATATATCCTGCTGACGTCTTTTCCTTTGCGGATGTCGACAGGCACCTAGAAGAACGCCTGTGGGTCTGCTGTGTTTAATAATCTCGGTAGCGCGTTCTGTAAATGCGTAATGCTGTAGTGTGATAGGGTAGTTAGGAGTAAGTTTGATTCCCAGCCCTGCCAAGTGTGTGTGTGTGTGTGCACATGCTCCTGTCCACCTGGGGACTCAGGTTATGCTTTTAGACGCTTCACACCACAGATATATCCTGCTGATGTCTTTGCCTTTGCGGATGTTGACGCGCACCTAGAAGAATGCCTGTGGGTCTGCTGTGTTTAGTAATCTCGGTAGCACATTCTGTAAATGCGTCGCTGTAGTGTGATAGGGTAGTTAGGTGTAAGTTTGATTCCCAGCCCTGCCAAGTGTGTGTGTGTGTGTGTGTGTGTGTGTGTGTGTGTGTGTGTGTGTGTGTGCATGCTCCCATCCGCCTGGGGAGTCAGGTTATGCTTTTAGATGCTTCACACCACAGATATATCCTGCTGACGTCTTTGCCTTTGCGGATGCCGACATGCACCTAGAAGGATGCCTGTGTGACTGCTGTGTTTACTAATCTCGGTAGCACGTTCTGTAAATGCGTCATGCTGTAGTGTGATTGGGTAGTTAGGTGTAAGTTCGATTCCCAGCCCTGCCAAGTGTGTGTGTGTGTGTGTGTGTGCGCATACTCCCGTCCGCCTGGGGACTCAGGTTATGCTTTTAGACACTACACACCACAGATATATCCTGCTGATGTCTTTGCCTTTGCGGATGTCGACACACACCTAGAAGAATGCCTGTGGGTCTGCTGTGTTTAGTAATCTCGGTAGCACGTTCTGTAAATGCGTCATGCTGTAGTGTGATAGGATAGTTAGGTGTAAGTTCGATTCCCAGCCCTGCCAAGTGTGTGTGTGTGTGTGTGTTTCCAGCTGCATGACAACAGTACATTGCTTTTACAGTATTCACTCACCATAACATCTGTGCGGTGTCTTTGCCTTTGATGCCGCTGTCTACAGGCTAGACATATGCCTGTGTGATTTCCGTGATCTACTACTCACGGTTACACGTTCTGTCACTGCGTAATGTTGTTGTGTGGTACAGTGGTTACATTCGTGTTCTGCTCACAACCATGCCACGAATGTGTGTGTGTGTGTGTGTGTGTGTGTGTGTCTGTGTATGTCTGTATCTCTCTCTATATATATATATATATATATATATATATATATATATATATATATATATATATATATATATACATATATATATATATATATATATATATATATATATATATATATATATATATATATATATATATATATATATATATATACATATATATATATGTATATATATATATATATATATATATATATATATATATATATATATATTTTCTGCCCATAACTCTGCTCTTGCATGGACAGCTGACTGTTTCATGTATCGCATATTTGCATAGCTTTCATATACCAATGGGGTATGTTGCAAATCCCAACATTGTCCGTGCAATGTTCATGTTACGGGCGGTATTACATGCCCTTACAGGCGTTTGCTGTATAGCTTGGCAGACATCTATCCTTGATGTACTCTCACTCTACTCGTACACGCCGGAGGCTTCATGTATCATGGCCTAGTTTTGCTGTGTGTATGTCTATTTGTGCTGTGTGCATGGCTGTGGGTATGTCCCACTATAATCATTTGTAAAGGTGACAGCCCTATAGGTACTTCATGTAGACTGCTGTGTCATTTGACATGTCAGCACATACCTGCGGACAGTACTGAACATCCTACTGCAGCGCTTTTCATACCTTCTCCGTTATCTTGCAGTCGATAATGCTGTTTCCTCACACATGTATCTGTTTCTGATCATACCACTCCACCTCCTAGAGCAAACATCTGGACAAAGCCTTAACTGATAGTGGGACACATAGGGGCAGTATTTACATATTGCTCTTACAAGCATAGATAGTTGACACAATAATAGGTTTTGCATTAGTATAATTTTTCTGACGGATTTGGTGTCTTCAACTCACATGTTTGTCATTATTTCATGACTTCAGTTCTCAGGAATTTGCCAGAATGGTACTGATTTTATGTGAGAACATACCAAACATATGAGGCAGAACTCTGCACATTCTGCGTAAATCTGTACAGTTGCGGAGTATGTGTCTGATACAAGATATCAACTTTCTGACACCAATACACACACTGTATGGCGGCATCACAGGCCACATGCCATTACATTTATATTGCAGGACACACCCACCCAGAGGGTTGTATTCCTCACACAGGCCAACAGCTGCTTATCCACACTAATTAGTATATCATGTACCTTATGTGTATGCCGGTATTTGCGCTTTCCGTCAGTGGCAGAGCTCACGCATTTGGTATGGGGACTGGACATTGTAACGGTGACACTGCATGACACCCTGAGGGACACATTTCTTTTGAGTCTATTAACCTTCCACATTGACTTTCACAGGGCATACGTTGTCATTCACATTTGTCGGAGTACATGCGTATGACTTGTACATGTTTTGTCATTTGTCCTGACGTCTTTCTTCTCACCTGTCCACCTAGTATCATTAGTTCTGTACATGTATTTTGGACAGATTACCTTCATACCCCTAACCTGTACACATTATGGGTAAACGCCCTGATGTTTGACCTTTGCTCTTGTTACATTTGTCATAGTAATGTGCCTTTCTGGTAAATTACTGGCAAGGCATTACGAACTGTGCGGTTAGATAATAGTGACTGACATTTCTATGTCATGATTAGTAACACTCATAACATTCGTATTCCTGGCTACACCAGTATTCTATCAACATTCTGACTTTGTCTGGGGTATATCTAATATAGTCCCTATTTGTATTTCATGTACTATGCCTTAGTGCAGCTGTCTTATTCTGACAGTTTGCCAGGTATGGTTACCATCTTGGTCGACGCATGTCCATCCATGATAATCGCCTACATGACACTGATATAGGGCCCTACATATTCCCACAATGGTTTACGCAATATCCAGTGGATGGTTTGCCCCATTATTGAGAATATAGGCATGTGCTATAGCAACATCACTCCCAGGGGGCGGACCTAATAAATCTCTACCAAACAACACCTAGGCCCATTTCTGCATTCCCATGATTCCCATACCTGACACCCCTCCACAGTACCCATTACACATGTTTAATGTGAGTGGTACTAAAGTGTGGAGACACTTATATGCACTCCCCACTCTCAGGATATCAGTTTTGTACATCATACATTCTATCGACACATGTGTCATTACCCTTGCACCTGCTACTGTTGCATGTACAGCTATATCGTATTTGCTGAGGTCACTTATTTTGCATCAATGACGGTTGACACTACGTATGGATCAATTTTTGGGGTCCTGCAATGGACACCTATATTCATGTTTAAAGTGTAGAACTTGCTGGACTGTCACTTTCTGGCCAATGGTTTGGAAAGCAGCGGTTTATTCACCTTTCGTGCATGTCTGTTTGTCTACCCATATTAGCTATGCCGTGGCCTATTTTTGTACATATGTCATATCTACGGGACATATGTTTGTTGTGTATACATATATACATGTACAGTCCTCATTTCATAATTTGCTATGGTTTACATCTGTGGATTATGTGTATACACATATATCTATATCCATACCAATCCTTTCCACTGTACAGATTGTCGCAGAATGTACAGCTGGTTTCCTCTTTATCTTCGGTGTGTTTTTCATAACCTTGTGTCTATCTGGCAATGTAGTGGCATTTCATTAAAGACTTACATTGGGAAATACTGGCAAGCAGTTCAGGTTATGACTGCATACCCTTCAGAGAATCCATGCTACTGACACACCTGTTATTCTATCCATTTTCTATGTTTGTTCTGGCACATATCTGGGGTTTGTCCCTGTTTGTACCGGTAGTTTGCATGCCTTTGTCCGGTTTCATACTTTACGGGGTTAACAGGTTTGAGCCATTTATATCTAGGTTCATAGGTTCATAGGTTTATACTAGGCTATCTGCCCTAAGGCATTTATAAGCCTAGCCCAAATTTTTGTGGCTTACGCCACCCCTTATATGAAAAAATACTGTGCCCATTAGTTTGTTGTGCCTTTGTCCAGCAGTGACAGAGATGATTCCTGGGGTAAACCTACGATCTCCCATCCACAGGTCAAGATTTCTCTTGAACAGAGCCAGCGAGGTGCTCTGCCTCACATGGACCGGGATTTTATTCCACAGCATAGGGAGTCTCTGAGTGATAAATTTATCCCTCCAGCACGTCCTATTTATATCCGTGCTAAGGTTTAAGTCACTTGCTCTAGTGGGTTTGGTGGATTTGGATTTTTTGAGGTGGAGCATGTCCATTAATTCCGGGTTGGACATGGCCTTGTATGTCAGGCACATGTCACCTCTGAGCAGACAGTATGTGACTGAATAGAGTTGGAGTTTCTTTAATCTGGCAGCATATGACAGATTTTGGAGTCCCTTTATCCTTTTGGTGAGGAACTTTTGGGGTCTCTCCAATTGCTGCAGATGTCGGGTGAGATACATCCTGAATGGGGCATTGTACTCGATCATTGGTCTGATAAGTGAAGAGTACAGGGGAACAATGACCTCACTAGATCTGGATGTGAATCCCTTCATGATCAGGTGGGCAATGTAGAAGGTCTTTCTAACCACTTTAGCAACATGAGTGTCAAAAGAAAGGCCACTGTCAACCTGGGTCCCCAGGTCCCTGATAACCTCTTCTGTGCTTAGTGGATTGCCACCTATATGGTAGCTTGGGGTTACCTTGTTTTTCCCGAAGGGTATGACTATACATTTTTTGGCGCTTAACTTCAGGCCATGGCTCTGGCACCAGCTATCTGTTTCCGTGAGTCCTTCTGAAGGATATCCGTGTCTGATGCACTTTCCACTATGGCACCCAGTTTGCAGTCGTCTGCAAACTTTGTCAGCCAAAGTCCTCCCATGTTGGCCTGTACTTCTGAGAAGTAGATGCCGAACAATAGGGGTCAAGGACCGAGCCCTGTGGGACACCACTTGTGACCGGCTTGGAGTCTGACATAGCGCCAGCAACTCTAACCCTGTGGGTTCTGTCCTTAAGCCAGTTTGCAACCCATCTTGTGACATATGGGTTTACATTTAAGCTGATAAGTTTTCTACAATACCCAAGTGGGGTATTTTGTCAAAAGCCTTTGCAAGGTCAAGGTAGGCTGTATGGACTGCCTTTCCCTCATCAATGGCCTTGGTGACTGTTTCGAGGAAGTCGACCAAGTTCAAAAGGCATGATCTTCCCTTGAAGAAGCCAAACTGGGTCGGGTCCAATGTCTGCAAGTCCCCTATATCTTTGTTTATGAGCTCCATTATGATCCTCTCCATAGCTTTGCAGACTAGACTTGTTAAGCTTATGGGGCAGTAATTACCAGGGTCCATAGAGGCACCGCCTTTGTGGAGTGGGACCACAGTTGCCGTGACGCCACTCCTTGGGCATGTATCCTGTGGTAAGGCTGAGATTAAACAGCTGCCTTATGTGCGGGTTTAATTCCTCATTTAGCTCATGTAGCACACAGCTGGGGACACCATCCGTCCCATTGATGCTGTGTTTTTAGCTTTAGAGAGAGCAGCTTTCACCTGCGCATTTGAGATGTCTGGGAGGCTACACTCTGCTGGGATAGTTATCTCTCCTTTAGGGGAGAGGGGTGAAGTTTGCACTGAACCTGTCTGCCAGTATGTTGGCAATGTCTGTGGGTTCAGTGATTTTTGTATCATTTTGGACTAATTCTGAGCATATCTGGGAGTTTCCACCCAGGTTCCTAACATAGCTGAAAAAGGCCTTATGATTGTCCTTTGAATCCATGGCAATTTTCTCTCAAAATTGGCCTTAGTTGATTTTATGAGTGCTCGTATTTTTTACTAATAATGATCAGGGGTGACTTCCCTTTTATGGATTTTGTTCTATCATGTAATAGCTTTCTCCTCTTATTGTAAAGTTTGTTAATGGCTGGGGTCCACCAGACTGGACGTTTGCCCTTTGTGGAAAGAGTCTTGGTTTTATTTGGGATTGCCTGATCCATGCAGTCCTGGAGGTGTTCATAGAAGGCATTTGTAAGGGCTTCCGCAGCTTGGGTTGTGGTTTCCACTGGCTCAGGGGCCTTGAAGGATACCACACCAGTCTTGAGTAATGTGAAGTTTGCTTTAGAGAAGTTCTTCACTGTGGTCTTTTTTGTTTGTGGGGGAAACAGCATTCATTTACTATGCTGTGAGCGGATCACACACGCACAGGCACACTTGCATTTACATGTTGTGGGTTACATCTGTTTAATAAATGTGTGTTTGCGTGGCCTTTCATACTTCTGACTGTAACACTTACTTATCTGTAGTCTGGTTTACGGACTGGTGTGAAACACATGGTTCACCTTTACTTATTTAACTGTGTGTACAGCACGAACGCTTTCATTACACTTTACAGGGATATCTGCAGTGGTCGTAGGTCAACCGGGACTGCATTCACGTTGGACGGATGCCAGAAACAGTATTCTGTTGCTGTTCTGCCTCATTGATATGCATACCCATAGTACTTAGCTACATCAACATACGCCTCACCACTTCACTTACAACACAGGCATCCATTCCCCTGCTGTGGGAAACGCGGTACTACATATTACACATTCCGTATTGCCTACTGCTGTGGACCCCAGCTGCATTGTTAATCACTCTGAGGATATGCAGAACACCAGGGCATATAGTCGTATCACATACACGTGTTTCTGATTGTCAGGGTGTTCATGTAGTGATCTGGGTATGGGCTTGTCCGCCTGGTGAACGGAACTTCCCTGGCCGAGTTCAAATGTCAGATGAAGCATGTGGACAGGGAGCATCTCCCTATTATGAACATTTTACCTGTATTTATAGACACATTTGTTTGGGCACCTATCAGGAGCTTATTCTGTTGGCTGTACATATTATGGTTGGGGTTTTTACGGTCCATACTCCACGGTGAGGGGGGGGGTTCCCATTCACATTTGACTGCATTCATTCATACGGGGATTATTTTCTTCGATATGTTGTGACTACAGGTATGCAGTTGTACATTACACAAATGTCATGGCTTGTTACTGTACATATGTACGGACCATACCTCTCGACCTCTTTGAGCAACAAATCTGTGAAAATCCTACATGATGGGGAGAGTAAGAGGGACACATTTTAACTAGTTTCCTTACAAGCTTATAACGTTGATAGAATACTAGGTTTTGCATTGTCATGACTCTTCTGTGGGATGTGGAGTGCTATACTTAATGCTCATTATTTTGTGACATCAATCCACACCTATTTACTGGACAGACGCAGGTTGTCGGAGGCACACAACACTATGAGCCAACACTCTGGTCATTCTGCGAATATCTGGACAGTTGAGTGATATGGTACAAACCTCTGTAATACGCTGTTGTGTTCTGGCACAGCAGTAGCTTGGCATTAGGGACAGATGTTGGGACGTGCTGGCAGACAGTTGAGTTTCAGAGTTCATACTCCGGACATTAATGCCATTGTGCAAACTGTCATTCTATGATATATCTATGTTTATCCATCCACATGGATATATTCCTGCTTGCACCTGTTATACATTCTAGGGATCTCACTCCTCTGAGCTCTCCATACTCCTGCTCCTCTCTACCCTCCAGCTTAACCAGACTTAGCTGACACTCACTTGACTCCAAGTATGTCATCGTTGTACATTTCTGTATTGCCACTACAAACTCTGGATTTGCACTGTCTTATTATGCACATGTTATGCATGTGTATTTCCTGACTGTATGCATTTTACTCTTGTATTTTACCTTTAACATTATGTAGCCTTTATTTCCTTGTATTGCTTGTGGAGCTTTTCTACTGGGCACTTCTTCACCCAGTGGACTTCTGGGTACTCAGACTGCACATACATGAATAACTTCTAACAGCTATCTTTGCATATTGTACCTGCTGTTGTACATTTGTCTCACTTGTAGTCACGGCTCTATCTAGCTCACACAGGTTGTCAGGTATGGTCGGTCATGCCGGCACACACTAGGTATCCCTCACACTTCATCAGGGTTCTCCTGTTAATGTCGACTGTCTTCCTCTCCCTTCTGCCGTTTGCCACTATGCGAGTGTGTGATATATTCTCCCTCATATTTGTGTGGGGACACATGCGTCACGGGAAGGTGTTTTATCCTAGGTACTGGGTTATGCATGACCACTCAGGTCTGGACAGTGTCTTGGACCTGTACTTCACATTCTGACTTGTGTCCAGATATGTACAGGATTGGACATCTTGTCATCATACCCATTCTACTATTTACACAGGTTACTTATCCCATAAGGGATTTTCCAGAAATTGGACCATTCCACACAGAAACGATATCGAAATGTATTTTGACTTTATGAAAATGTGCAGGGGGTTTAACATGCAGAGAATACATGGTTTGCTATCCTGACACTGCCTAGGGTGACAATACCTACTACATATGCATAGGGGTCGGTATGTGTAGCTGTGTCTGCAACAGACCAGTGGGCCACGTACGAGTGGATTTGGTGGACGTTCTGTTACGGGGCTGGGTTGTGTGATGTGGAGGGTATGCTGGGTAGCCCATTATGCAGCCAGGTGTGTTGCATTTGTTATGGCCAGTTCCATCAGGACCGACCTATGGGTATGTGACGGTGACATATCTATACATTTTGATCGCACATTTACATGATACATATGTTTGTGGGATTGTGTTCTACACTATGGCCTGTCTGCTTGTCTTGCAGCTGTTTCTCCATGTGTTTGTGTTTATGTCCACTTCACCCGCTGCCCCCTCCTATACCTCTGGTTCACCTTTTCTGCATACGACACAGTATCGCCTTTGCGGGTTTTGCCATTACCCATCCACCACCCACATGCAAATACTCACATCCGATAGCTCACTACTTTTGTTGTTGGGCCATGACATGGCCAGAGTAGCACATTGACTGCCCTACAGGTGTCGGGTACCTTTATGGTTGTGTGGACTACCCTGCCATGTTTGCTTCCCACGTGCTATACCTCACACACATAGGTAACCGCCCATACTTCACTTTCGTTACTTAGTTGGTATACCCGGGTACTACCCATTCGGCTGTATCACATACTAGTTTGGCTTCTACCGATGACTCCCGGGATTTGCAGACCTGTTGTACTCATTGGGGGGATGGCACCTTTTCTGATGTCCATGCTATTCCTTCCACATATCCGACTGTTGTGGACAGTGCCTCCCCACAGTCTACGGTACTGTTTCCACCTTTTCAATTGGCCACAATGTAACATTTGCAGTGGACACAACACATTTTCCACGCCGGCACATACCCATGGTCAGTTCGGCAGATAGAACTTACAACTCTTGCCTATATCTAAGCTTTAGTCTTGTAGCATTTTAGTGGCTTATTCTTTTTCTTATGACATTTATGTAATATACGTGTGGAGAACGACTGTTTAATGCCATTATTACATGACGTCTGAGGGA
The DNA here is from genome assembly GCF_019279795.1 of Protopterus annectens. Lineage (NCBI taxonomy): Eukaryota > Metazoa > Chordata > Ceratodontiformes > Protopteridae > Protopterus > Protopterus annectens. The sequence goes on along the minus strand of NC_056743.1, from coordinate 1,638,003,187 downwards.
TAATTATGTCCTATAATCTCTGCACATTTTCCATGTTTACATGCTTGTGTCAGGACACATCTGGCCGCAGCGGTACTGTTGCTCGCAAAGTGGGACAGGTGGTATTCTTAGTCGATGAATGCGGGTCATACTGTTCCTTTCGGCCTACATGTGTCCTTATTGTTGTAGCTGTTTCTATGCTCCTGATTCATTTACGTGTATTCTATTCCCTATCACATTTGTTATGTGGGATACAGACATACCTTTTGTATGTGACTATTATATCCCTTGTGGGATATGATTCAGACATACAGTCACTACATATAGCTACATTTCTCCTCGTGTATTTTGTTATGGACACATCTGCACAGCTATGTACCCTCGTTTTATCCTGGGTACTGGGTTATGCATGACCACTCAGGTCTGGACAGTGTCTTGGACCTGTACTTCACATTCTGACTTGTGTCCAGATATGTACAGGATTGGACATCTTGTCGTCATACCCGTTCTACTATTTACACAGGTTACTTATCCCGTAAGGGATTTTCCAGAAATTGGACCATTCCACACAGAAACAATATCGAAATGTATTTTGACTTTATGAAAATGTGCAGGAGGTTTAACATGCAGAGAGTACATGGTTTGCTATCCTGACACTGCCTAGGGTGACAATACCTACTACATATGCATAGGGGTCGGTATGTGTAGCTGTGTCTGCAACGGACCAGTGGGCCACGTACGAGTGGATTTGGTGGACGTTCTGTTACAAGGGCTGCTGCTGTGATGTGGAGGGTATGCTGGGTAGCCCATTATGCAGCCAGGTGTGTTGCATTTGTTATGGCCAGTTCCATCAGGACCGACCTATGGGTATGTGACGGTGACATATCTATACATTTTGATCGCACATTTACATGATACATATGTTTGTGGGATTGTGTTCTACACTATGGCCTGTCTGCTTGTCCATCAGCTGTTTCTCCATGTGTTTGTGTTTACGTCCACTTCACCCGCTGCCCCTCCTATACCTCTGGTTCACCTTTTCTGCATACGACACAGTATCGCCTTTGGTTTTGCCATTACCCATCCACCACCCACATGCAAATACTCACATCCGATAGCTCACTACTTTTGTTGTTGGGCCATGACAGCCAGAGTAGCACATTGACTGCCCTACAGGTGTCGGGTACCTTTATGGTTGTGTGGACTACCCTGCCATGTTTGCTTCCCACGCTATACCTCACACACATAGGTAACCGCCCATACTTCACTTTCTTAGTTGGTATACCGGTACTACCCATTCGGCTGTATCACATACTAGTTTGGCTTCTACCGATGACTCGGATTTGCAGACCTGTTGTACTCATTGGGGATGGCACCTTTCTGATGTCCATGCTATTCCTTCCACATATCCGACTGTTGTGGACAGTGCCTCCCCACAGTCTACGGTACTGTTTCCACCTTTTCAATTGGCCACAATGTTACATTTGCAGTGGACACAACACATTTTCCATGCCGACACATACCCATGGTCAGTTCGGCAGATAGAACTTACAACTCTTGCCTATATCTAAGCTTTAGTCTTGTAGCATTTTAGTGGCTTATTCTTTTTCTTATGACATTTATGTAATATACGGTGGTGGAACGACTGTTTAATGCCATTATTACATGACGTCTGAGGGATAATTATGTCCTATAATCTCTGCACATTTTCCATGTTTACATGCTTGTGTCAGGACACATCTGGCCGCAGCGGTACTGTTGCTCGCAAAGTGGGACAGGTGGTATTCTTAGTCGATGGTACGGGTCATACTGTTCCTTTCGGCCTACATGTGTCCTTATTGTTGTAGCTGTTTCTATGCTCCTGATTCATTTACGTGTATTCTATTCCCTATCACATTTGTTATGTGGGATACAGACATACCTTTTGTATGTGACTATTATATCCCTTGTGGGATATGATTCAGACATACAGTCACTACATATAGCTACATTTCTCCTCGTGTATTTTGTTATGGACACATCTGCACAGCTATGTACCCTCCCTCACATTATGGGTCAGCTGGTGACCCTCTCCATTGGGCTGGACATACCTCCTGGTGGCGCCCTAGCATATGATATGTTTCACTTCCACATGGTATAGCTATAAACACTACGTTGGACCACGGGCACATGTTTTTTCTGTCATTTGTTCAAGGGTAGGTACCTGTTATTCCCTATCGTGCATTTGTGTTTGCTTCTTCATTTTCTGTTCGCAGGGACTATCTTGCATGCTTTGTATACGTTTCAGTCTCCACGGACACTGATAGGTGCGAGTATTACTGCAGGCAGACTATACTATTCAGCAGTTTAGGTTGCTCATCGACAGCCGACATTGACACGCCTCCCTCCGCAACTTTGGTACGCCCCATGCACTCGCGCACATTTCCTATGCACGTGGCTGTGGCGGCTGCATGCCTTCATTAATATGCATATGGCGCTACTACTCCATATATACGCCGCACGGCCGGCACAAGCCTTACACCGGCCTTGCACCGAGCTTCATGAATCCAGGGGATTATGTTTTTACTTGTAGTTTTTATTATTCTTGATGTGATATAGAATAGACATGTATGGAATAACCATCTCTTTAACTTCATATTTCTATAAATAAAGTTTTAAAATACTTTAGTGTATTGTGCATCTTGAATTGAAAGGAAGCTAGATTGCTCTCAAAACTAATTTATGAACAGACATCTAAGTTTATTATTAAATATTTGTATGGTTTTTTGTATAATTATTTTTGCCGTTAGATTGGCTCATATCCAATTTTTCCAACGCACCTTGTATACATCATTAAATCAATGTACCATGACATTACAGTTTGCTTCTAACACATATGTATCTCAGTCAGAATGGTATATTCTCCCTTTTATTGAGAACTAATATTATTCTTGTAGGCTATTTTTGTCCTGTTGAATACCATAAAAATGTGACAAGCATTTTATTTGTTTATTTTACTTATCTGGGTTTTTATGGATTAAGGCTGTTCTCTGTATTAGTAAATCTTTGACAATAAAATCATGTATATTACAATAATCTGTCTTCATATGTAAAATTAATTTCCCTACAATTTGTATAATTTTTATAAACTCTTCTATGATATTATTGTAATGTTATCATATTAAAGCATTTACAATAGATTTAATATGATATATACATTTTTTAAATTGATAGTATTGCAGTTAATATTCTGAATGACTAGGGAAGTATAATCTTGTTTTTTGATTCCAGATAATATTTTAGTTTTATCATTATTTTTACTAAGTGGAAGACCAGATAAGTCATCAAATTCTTTTACTGTACTTTTTTTAAATTCTGTATTGGCAAGAGTTTAATTTTTAATGTTATTTTGATGTCATCTGCAAATAGAATGATCTTTGATGCATGGCCATAACTTTAAATGTATTCATATTGGGTTTTCTTTTACTACGATGGTGTTTCCATAATTAATAAGAATACTAATTTGTATAATGGACCTCTTTCATTCTTACCTTTTTAATTTCAAATGTTTGTGATAAAAAGGTTCTAACTTTGTCATGCAGTTTATTGTTCATATATAAAATTTTAATATATTTATAAATATATCTTGTAATCCCTATCTCTCATATATTTAGAATAGCTATTTACAATTCATCTTTTTTCTGTATCTAGACATATGACAGCCATTTTTCTTTCTTTATGTTTGTCTGAATTATTCATTAGTTTTACTATTCTCCTGATACAGTCTTGAGCCTGCTTTCTGTTATAAAGCCTGTTATATCCTGACACGTTATTGTTTTTAAATAGGTATTCATTCTACCAACATGAATTGAAATAAAAATCTTATCTATATTTAACAGTACAATTTGTCTATATGAAGCATAGGAACAAACTGAAAAAGCACAAACGACAAACTAGTAAATCCAAAGAGCAGAATGAAGAGGCACACTCGAAATATTTTGTGAAGCGCTTTTCGTTTATGGCACAAACATAAACTTCATCAGACATTTTTAAAAACACAACAGGTGCATTAAATACACAAGTCTATCCAATCAGAATAGATTTAGTTACAACATTATATGAAGCATACTCTTAAGGAATCTTCTCTTGTTCTAATATGGGTGATTAATGAATATTCCATGTTATGGAAATGTGATTATTACTTTGCATATTAGTAAAGACTTTATTATATACAATTCAACTGATCAGTCTTTCAATAATAGGTCCCTACCTCTGGGAATCATTTAAAATATTAACCACAAATCATCTTATCCCAAATGTCATGTGCTGTTAAAACATTATTTAAAAATTGTGGTAAATGTTATTGTAATTTTACCATCTATGTAGACTGTGCTAGCTCTTGCTTTTCTTGCCATGCTATCTCTTACATACAGATATTAACTCTTTCATGCATCTTAACCAATCTACCAATGATCTATCATCTGTAAATATTACATCAATGTGCATATTCTATGTTATATTTATTTTTGTTTATGTTCATAGTAATAGGACTGCTGTGTAATTATGTTATAATCATTTGTAACTCGGCTGTTTCTAATACTACAATGTCAATGTATAATTATTATCATGTGCAATGTAACTCTTTTATATATATCCTCCCCAGGCTGAGACTAGAGTTGGTCAAACATAATCAGTACTCTACCACAGTAAACAAACTAAATAAATAAGTAAATAAATAAATTATTTTGGGGGGGTAATTTTACACAATTCAGGTATTACTTTGTCTATTACTTGGGTTTTCTTCTTTATTTATTTGTCTGTTGAATTATTTTTGAAATAATGCAAGTTTGTACTTAGAAGACTAAAATACAGTATTACAAGTTTGCACTCAACTTCAGCTTCTAATGCAGGTGATTGTAGCCATCCAAGTCTCTCAGAAGTTGAGCATAAAATTAATTCTCAAACTTTGTGGCTAGCACTTAAAGTACATAGGAAGCCCTCTAGACTAACAGTTAAATATCAGATAACAAAGAACTGAGAAGACCACCACCCCCTCTTATAGCAGAGAGACACACAGCATACTATTCAGTGAAACAATTAGGTAACAGAAAAAATGCAATACAGTACTTTTAAAACTGCATGTTTGTACTTAACAGAAGACTAAAATACAGTATTGCAAGTTTGCACTTAACTTCAGCTTCGAATGCAGGTGATTGTAGCCAACCAAGTCTCTCAGAAGTTGAGCATTAAATGAATTCTCAAAATTTGTGGCTAGCACTTAAAGTACAGAGAAAGCCATCTAGGCTAACAGTTAAATATCAAATAACAAAGAAGGGAGAAGAACTCCACCCCCTCTTACAGCAGAGAGACACAAAGTGAACTATTCGATGAAACAACTAGGTAACAGAAAAAATTAAATACAGTACTTTTAAAACTGCAAGTTTGTACTTAACAGAACATTAAAATACAATACTGCAAGTTAGCACTTAACTTCAGTTTCTAATGCAGGTGATTGCAGCCAACCAAGTCTCTCCAAAGTTGAGCATAAAATTAATTCTCAAACTTTGTGGCTAGCACTTAAAGTACAGAGGAAGCTCTGTAGGCTAACAGTTAAATATCAGATAGCAAAAATTAAGAAGACCACCACCCCCTCTTATAGCAGAGAGACACAAAGCACACTATTCAGTGAAACAATTAGGTAACAGAAAAAATGAAATACAGTACATTTAAAACAGCAAGTTTGTACTTAGAAGACTAAAATACAGTACTGCAAGCTTGCACTTAACTTCAACTTCTAACACTGTTGATTGTAGCCAACCAAGTCTCTCAGAGGGTGAGCATAGAATGAATTCTCAAGCTTTGTGGCTAGTACTTAAAGTACAGAGAAATCCCTCTAGGCTAACAGTTAAATATCAGATAACAAAGAAGTGAGAAGACCACCACCCCCTCTTATAGCAGAGAAACCCACAGCACACTATTCAGTGAAACAATTAGGTAACAGAAAAAAAATGAAATACAGTACTTTTAAAACTGCAAGTTGTACTTAACAGAAGACTAAAATACGGTACTGCAAGTTTGCATATAACTTCAGCTTCTAATGCAGGTGATTGTAGCCAACCAAGTGGCTCAGACATTGAGCATAAAATGAATTCTCAAACTTTGTGGCTAAGCACTTAAAGTACAGAGGAAGCCCTCTAGGCTAACTGTTACATATCAAATAAAGAAGTGAGAAGACAACCAGCCCGTCTTATAGCAGAGAGACACACAGTGCACTATTCAGTGAAGCAATTAGGTAGCAGAAAAAATTAAATACAGTACTTTTAAAACTGCACGTTTGTACTTAACAAAAGACTAAAATACAGTAATGCAAGTTTGCACTTAACTTCAGCTTATAATGCAGGTGATAGTAGCCAACCAAGTCTCTCAGATGTTGAGCATAAAATGAATTGTCGAACTTTGTGGCTAGCACTTAAAGTACACAGGAAGCCCTCTAGGCTAACAGTTAAATATCAGATAACAAAAAAGTAAGAATACCACCACCCCTCTTATAGCAGAGAGACACACAGCACACTATTCAGTGAAACAATTAGGTAACAGAAAAAATGAAATACAGTACTTTTAAAACTGCAAGTTTGTACTTAGAAGACTAAAATACAGTACTTCAAGTATACACTTAACTTCAACTTCTAACGCTGGTGATTGTAGCCAACCAAGTCTCTCAGAATTTGAGCGAAGAATTAATTCTCAAACTTTGTGGCTAGCACTTAAAGTACAGAGAAAGTCCTCTAGGCTAACAGATAAATATCAGATAACAAAGACGTGAGAAGACCACCGCCTCCTCTTATAGCAGAGAGACACACAGCACACTATTCGGAGAAACAATTAGGTAACAGAAACAATGAAATACAGTACTTATAAAACTGCAAGTTTGTACTTAACAGAAGACTAAAATACAGTACTGCAAGTTTGCACTTAACTTCAGCTTCTAATGCAGGTGATTGTAGCCAACCAAGTCTCTCTCAGAAGTTGAGCATATATGGGCTACCTGTTCAAAACCATCCTCATATGTGCCACTCACACATTATCCATACATATACTAGGTCACGACACAGTTTTGTCTGATGGCTGACTGTGGTATGGGACGTGTGTGTATGGCCCTACAAACATGTAAGCCAATACTGTAACATACAGTGGAGGAGCATGTAACATGAGATAGGACCGGACCTAGGACGATGACAACTACCACAGTCTGTACACAGGCCGAGGTATATATTAACAACACACACACTGTTGACATTCACCATAAGTACACAGACCTCAGTACTGTACAAACAACCACAGTATGTCCAGGTTATGTCATCAACTATAACCCCCAGTGTATATAACATGTGTAGCAGTCTGATATCTCACTGGCTTGTTATCAGATATGATGACACTAATTATGGTGTACAGCACTTATGCATCTCTGCATGCACGACATATGTGCAAAGGTTGACAGAGTTGGGGCTGAAAGCACATACACAGGGCCAATATTGATATCTTGCTGTGCATTTACTGTTGTAACAGGGTTTGTTGCAACATATGTCCTATGAGGGATATGAAGTCAGTAACTGTCATAGCTTTCCCCATCTACAGACTGCAATCCTCACACTACTTTCCACAGTCCACAGATAGATAAACAACATACTGCCCAGTCTGCAGATGACCCTGCAGATGGGGATTCCTCATAAAGATAGAACTGACATGGCAGGTATTGAGACATGTAGGACAGCCATATCCACACACAAACACACACACACACACACACACACACACACACACACACACACACACACACAGACACACTGTTAAACCAGCATTACTCCAAATGCAGTATAGCAGCACTTACAGTCTGTAGTCAGGTCAGGCACATCCCCCTTCTGTATGTTGGCATGTTTCCACCGTGTATGTTGTTAGAGGTAAATCCCCAATACATCTGAGATGCTGCTTGCCAAACAACAGATCTAGTTCCTGCTCACAGTGAATGAAAAGGGCCAACACCAACATGATGTTCCTAGATATTGGAGTGTGTTTCCATGCAATTGGCTATGGGAATGTTACCATAGCTGTTTCACATGCAATCGGTTAGGAGTGGGCTGAAATTCTTGCAGAGGCCATCAGCTGATCATGAGCATCACTTAAAATACACATGCTGCTGCCTAAGCAAAGCAGGTGTATGTCTCCACATCCACCAGAGAGGGAGTGAGTGAGGCAGACAGAGGCTAAGACAAGTCATACAGGAGTGGGAGAGTAAAATCTAAGCATGTTTGTGTCACACACCTACTAGCACAGGGTACCAAACCCCTAATGACTATGTAGTGCTATCACAGTTCTGTGCAGTTACTGGATGCGCCACATGGGTTACCTGTCGTGGAGCCCTCAGAACATATACGTGATGGTGAGTGACATCTGCAACAGGAATATGGTAGCTATACGGTAGGTGACGTATGCCTGTCTGCATGAACAGGTGCCACCGTCAGCACAGTCACACTCTCACAGGGATGCACACACATTGACACACTTTGCAGGGCCAGAATTACAACCCACAGTAGTGGGATTCCCACAACACATCACTGTGCAGGTATCATATGCACCACATGGGTCATATGAAGGTTGTATAGGCAAAGGGTATGGGAAGGTGTCTGACATCAGACAGCAAGCGTCAGTATGCCACTGGGGGTTGTAGTGAGTGTGGATGTGATCTTATGCATAATACAGCACACACACAAACACACAGGGTGTCAGTACTGACATGTATGGGTGCATTTCTGCATGGCTATGTGGTGGTTGACTGTGGCAGATGGCTATAAAGGTTAGGTGATGGGTAAACCTCGGCATCAGGCCACATGACAATGGTCTGCATTGTGGCTTAGGCCTGTGGTTTCTACATTTGCCCACACAGGTGGGTATTGTATCTACCTTCCAGTCACCTGGGTGGCTATTGAATGTGGCCAGTGCTGTGCATCACCTGCCATGTTTGTGTTCCCTAGTCCATAACATAGATGGTGCCTGGGATGTGCACACCTCCTACATGTATGTACAGTGACATGTGGAATTGTACCTGGGGTGTTGGTCATCATCAGATGTGCCACTCATGGCCACCTGCGGCAGAAACTGGTAATGGACAGCAGGTTAACCCTGCACCTACATTTATAGCATTCTACTGGCATTCCCTGGCATCAGTGGCATCTGTCCATACAGGGCATATTGTTAGGCATGGTATGTCCTTTGTGGGTCACGTGATGGCACCACAGGTGTTGCAGGTGTCCAGTGGGGAACATGGGGAAGGTGCACTGTCTGCATGTATGTGCCTATTGAACAGATGGACAGGGTGCCATGCCCTCTGTAGGCCACTGCAATCACTCCATAGGTACTATCAGTCACCAATATGCAGTGTACTACACACATATTGGCTGTTGCCTTGGCATGTGCGTGTGTGTGTGTGTGTGTGTGTGTGTGTGTGTGTGTGTGTGTGTGTGTGTGTGTGTGTGTGTATGTGTGTGTATGTGACAAGGGGTGAAGTGTGCTCTTGGTAATACTGGGATTGCTACCTGTGATTGCCTGGTCATGATGTCATGTGTATGAGTATGGGATTGCACCCCAGCCTCTCGGCTATTTCACATCTGGTGTCCCTGTATGTACAGTGGGCATTATAGGGCCACCATAAAAGACATTTGCAAAACCCACCCCACATTGGGCCCAGGTGTTACAAGCTCACACACACGCACACACACACACACACACACACACACACACACACACACACACACACACACACACACACACACACACCATGTCTGGGAGTTGAACTCCTACCTACCTAGTTTAATACACTACCGCACTCTGCAGTTATAGTACATGCCATGGAGATTACTGGAGTACTTCTTCCCTGAAGGTGTATTCCACATTGGATGACATCAGCAGGACTGCCAACGTAGGCCACTGGATATGTACTGAGTGTGACTAACTTAAAATGCATTGCTCCCCACAAAGACAGTGGAATACACACAACCAACACACATGGGTATAGAACTCCTAACAGATATCTATAGCACACTACAGCATTGCTCCCCACACAGACAGTGTAACACACGCAAAACATACACAACCGACATGTGTGGGTATAGAATCAGTAGCAGAGATCTATATCACACTACAGCAGTATGCAGTTACAGGATGTGCTACGGACATTACTGAGCTACAGCTTTGAAGAAGTGTATTTCTAGGTGGATTACATCAGTAGCCTTGCCAAAGATTAGCATTTGAATTGCAGGGAGTGTGACTACCCTAAAAAGCATTACTCAATAAATTATTTCAAGCTCCCTGGTTAGGAGTGAACACTTCATTCTTCTCCCTGAGCCGGTTACACGGTAGTGCTGCTTGACTCGCCTCCTGTACTCCACTCCTGAAGGTCCCTCCCAGCCTCTAGAATATAAGGACTTCCTCCTGCAAAGCCTCTGACATTTTTCTCCTGGATATTTATGCCTGCTAGCCTGAGCCATATAAGAAAAGAACTTATGTGAGGACTCTCATAAACAATTTTCTGGGAATGTATGTAGCCTTACCCTAGATTTAATTACCTGTGACTACTTTTATTTGTCAGCCTGCCTTTCCATGTGTGTGAATCAGCAGCCTACCACAGACCATTACGCACCCTCCCCCCTGTATTATCTGATTTCTAGTCTCAGAACGCTATCTAGTATAATCTATAAGAGGCTTGCCCTTTTTTATCTCTGCCTGCTAATCTTCCTATTTCCACTAGGTGGCAGAACCTGTCAGCCTAAAGCCCGTATAATATTAAAGCCCTTTATGCCCAACTTTACCTCCACACGTTTGTAAACTAACAAACTTTCTCAAATCCCACTCCAAACTCTCTGAAACCTGATAATTACCACCCCCTCCCCACATTAAACAAACTAAGGAACAAAGCTCCCCATACATTTTTTACAAATTGTGACTCTATTTTTCCTTACAGTCTTCATTAAATAACCTATTTACCTCAGCTTGAACAACAGCGGCTGATACTTTCTCAGCTGGTCTCTCTCGCCCTGCTGCTCTCCTCTTCCTGGATTCTTCTCTCCCTCTCACTTCTCTCCTCTCATATCCCATCTCGCCCCTCTGGCTTTATCCCTCACCCTCAGCATATCCCCTCCCTGAGTCTATTTCTTGATGCCATGACCCATTGGCACCATTTTCAAACTCCCTGGTTAGGAGTGACCACTTCGTTCTTCTCCCTGAGGTGGTTACACGGTAGTGCTGCTTGACTTGCATCCTGGTAGGTTTCTGGACAGAGAAATAGTGCACAAATTTTGCTGATGGAACAGACCTATGTATTAACTGCTATTACTGATAAACTCATGATGTTGTATGTGTTTTAGAATGTGTGTTAGAATGGTTTTATGTCTTTCTTGGTTCGCATAACCATGCTACAGATCTGGGTTTATTATACTCCTTTGGCGCCTTAACTGCAACTGTATTCTTTACCATCCAGCTGCTATTAAGTGCCTCATGGGGTCTGTCTGTTTGGTGAGTGCTGAAGGATTCCTACATCCCTGTGCTTAATGCAGTCTCAACACCCAACTTACTAGGAACGCCATCCAACAGGCATTGATAGAATCTCAACTGATGCCTGCTTTTTCTTTTTCTTTTCAGTGGGGTCAGTCTATTTGGTGAGTGCTGAGTGACTTTCACATCCCTGCGCTTAACTTAGTTTCAACACTCGCCTTACTAAGAACGCCATCCAATAGGCACTGATAGAAATTAAACCAAAGCCTGCTTTTATTTTTTCCATGGGGTCAGTCTTTTTGATGAGTGCTGAGTGATGTCTACTTCTCTGCACTTAATGTAGTTTCAGCACTCGACTTACTAAAGAACGCCAACCAATAGGCGTTGATAGAAATAGAACCAGAGCCTGCTTTTCTTTTTACTGTGGGGTCAGTCTTTTTGGTGAGTGCTGTGTGATTTCTACATCTTTGTGCTTAACACAGTTTCAACACTCAACCTACTAAGAATGCCAATCAATAGGCATTGATAGAAATAAAATAAAAGCCTGCTTTTTCTTGTACCATATACTGAGACACAATTGGATTCAGTTGTTTGCACTAGATTCACTAATGGACTTTAATGGTGGCTAGTGTGAGAATGCCAACCAAAGGGCGTCAGATAACTGTCTGGTATTTCTGTTTTTTTCAATCTCTACATGGTTCTAGCTCCATATGAGCTCTATCTTTAGCAGTAAAACTTTCCAGTTATTGTGTAGATTCTAACTGTGATACCCGAAAGCTGTGCTTAAGGCTCATCTTGATTACATCCACATATCCTGATATTTGAAAGCTGTGCTTCTGGCTCTACTTGGTTAAATCTATATAGTTGTTTAGATATTTAGTTGTGCCTAGACATTTTATACAGTTTATAGTTATGTTCTATGTATTTTATATGTATTGTCTGCCTGAAATAGTGCTGTTCAATTGTTATCTACTAATGTCTAATCCCCCTACTCAACAAATGAGCGGGGTTACTGCATTTGACTTGGGCTTGTGTGATTTGATAATAGAGTGATTTGAGACTTGGAAAACTGTATCATACTCTGCCTAATCCTGCATTCTCCTATAGCTGTACCTTGCTGTTTTCTCTATTCTTCCTCTTACTCCAACTCTCTCTCAATATATACTCTTCTTCTAGATCTATCCCTATATCTCTCTACTTCTTATTTTGTACTTACATAAACTCCTCTACTGACTATTGCTCAATTACTTCTCTATCTCATTCCTCTCTACCTGTATCTTTTACCTTTTAAATACCTAAACTAGTATGTTTTTCCTCTCTTACAGTACTCCACCCCTGAAGGTCCCTCCCAGCCTCTAAAATATAAGGACTTCCTCCTACAAAACCTCTGATGTTTTTCTCCTGGATATTTCTGCTTGCTAGCCTGGGCCATATAAGAAAAGAATTTCTGTGAGGACTACCATAAATAATTTTCTGGGAATGTATGTAGCCTTACACTAGATTTAATTACCTATGACTACGTTTATTTGTCAGCCTGCCCTTCCATGTGTGTGAATCAGCAGCTTATCGCAGGCCATTATGCACCCTCCCCCCTGTAGTATCTGATTTCTAGTCTCAGAACGCTATCTAGTATAATCTATAAGAGGCTTGCCCTTTTTTATCTCTGCCTGCTAATCTTCCTATTTCCACTAGGTGGCAGAACCTGTCAGCCTAAAGCCCATATAATATTAAAGCCCTTTATGCCCAACTTTACCTCCACGCGTTTGTAAACTAACAAACTTTCCCAAATCCCACTCCACACTCTCTGAAACCTGATAATAACCACCCCTCCCTACATTAAACAAACTAAGGAACAAAGTTCCCCATACATTTTTTACAAATTGTGACTCTATTTTTCCTTACAGTCTTCATTAAATAACATACTTACCTCAGCTTGAACAACAGTGGCTGATACTTTCTCAGCTGGTCTCTCTCGCCCTGCTGCTCTCCTCTTCCTGGATTCTTCCCTCCCTCTCACTTCTCTCCTCTCATATCCCATCTCGCCCCTCTGGCTTTATCCCCTCCCCCTCAGCATATCCCTTCCCTGAGTCTACTTCTAGATGCCATGACCCATTGGCGCCATTTTCAAACTCCCTGGTTAGGAGTGACCACTTCGTTCTTCTCCCTGAGTCGGTTACATGGTAGTGCTGCTTGACTCGCCTCCTGGTAGGTTTCTGCACAGAGAAATAGTACACGATATTTGCTGTTGGAACAGACCTGTGTGTTAACTGCTATTACTGCTAAACTCATGATGTTGTATGTGTTTTATTCTTTTCTTCCTATTTCCACTAGGTGCCAGCACATGCCAGTCTAAAGCCCATATAATTTTAAAGCCCTTTATGCCCAACTGTATCTCCACACACGTGTAAACTAACAAACATTCCCAAATCCCACTCCACACTCTCTGAAACCTGATAATAACCACCCCCTCTCTACATTAAACAAACTAAGGAACAAAGCTCCCCCTACATTTTTTACAAACTGTGACTCTATTTTTCCTTACAGTCTTCATTAAATAACCTACTTACCTCAGCTTGAACAACAGTGGCTGAAACTCTCTCAGCTGGTCTCTCTCACCCTGCTGCTCTATCCCGCTCCGTTCGCCCTGCAGGCGAACTCCGCTCCCCTACCCTACCCCCAAATCTCACCCACCCCCAGTGCTCCTACATTTATTTTCCTCCTAAATTCCCTCCCTCTCACCACCAGCCAATCCTTGCACACCTTTACTCTGCCCCTTCCTACAACCTACCTGACTCTGACTACCACCCCCACCTAAGTCCCATTACCCTCCTCTCTATTACATCTGACAGACTCCATCTTCCATGCTCTCTCCACCTCCTAAAATCCTTATTTCCACATCTATCCTCATCCTTCTTCTACTACCTCTTTAGCATGCCACCTCCTATACCAACTTCAATCTACACCCTTCACCTCTTCCTCCCCACCTCCCCCACACAACACACATCCACAAAATCTCTGCCTCTTTAGTTCCCTCCCACCCTATTCTCCTATTAAAAGTAAGACTCTTCCCAATCACTACTAAATACTACAAACCTAAACCTATTCTCTACCAGACACATCTATCTAAGTACAAACCAGAAATATTAATTCCTTTTCTCTCTTACCTTTGCTTAGCCGGCTTCATTCACCCTAATCCAGGAGCAGACTTCTCTCCAACAAGCCACCCTAGCACCTACAGCAAGTCTACCAGTAAATACCTCAAATTCCTCACCATCAACGCCCAAAACTTAAAAAACAAACTAACCCTCTTTCATGCCTGGCTCAATCACAACTCTCCTGATATTGTAGCCATTTCTGAAACCTGGCTAAAACCTCATATAAGTGACTCCGAATTCCTTCCTCCTGGATATCAATCACTTCGACCTGACCACCTAAGTAGGAAAGGTGGTGGTGTAGCATTAATCTACTCCAACCAGTTGTCATTTACTCCATATCCTACTCCCATCCCTTCTTTCAATAATGTTGAACTTGTAACTGGCCTACTAAAAATAAACAACCATAAAAGCATCTGCTTCATTTCCCTCTATATTCCTCTAGGTAACAGCACCAATACCATGGAAGACATCCTCTCCTGGGCCTCCTCTAATATTAAGCTAGAAACCTACATATTGGGAGATGTTAATATAGACTGGAACATAATCAATAACCCTAATCCCACCATGTTAATCAGCCTATTTAACTACACTCAACTTTCTAACTCCATTACTAGGCCTAACAAGACCAACCCCCCCAGGCGCCATACTAGACTGGATCCTAGCATCTCATCCTAATAAAGTCATAAAATCAGGTGTCATTCCTGACCCATTAGGAGACCACCTCCCTGACTTCACCCATCGAGCTACCCACACTTCCCCACTCTCCAACCTTTTCATTCATACTCGTAACCTCTCTAACTTTAATCCTATTACTTTTTCTGATTCTCTTAAGCAAACTAACTGGAACCATCTAATGCTGCCATTGACTTTTTCAACACAACATTCTTAAATGCCAATTCCCTAGCTCCAATAAGAACAAAAAGAGTAAAAATGAAGACCCCCCCCCATGGCTTACCAAAGACACCAAAAAGATTATGCAACAAAGAGACAAAACCTGGAAAACATACCTCCAATATAAACAGCCAGAAATCTTACTTAAATATAAACAGCTGAGAAACCTAGCCAAAAAACAAGTTATTAAAGACAAAAAGTCTTACTACATCAAACTACAAGTAAATCATGCAAAAAAACCCAAACAATTTTGGAACTCAATTAATTCCCTCTTTAGGTCAGGTACAAAAAACAACCCCTGTCCCGACACTAGCAAATCGGATCTTAAAATTGCCTCACAATTCAATACCTTCTTCACCACTTCTATTGCTGAGCTAACCAAGACCTTTCCCAACAATAACCCTCTACCCCACCCCACTCAATCTTCCTCTCCCTCCTCTCACTCCCTTCTTTCAAACTCAAACCTGTCTCCACTTACCTAATAAACTACTCTCTAAACTTAAGCCTTGCTCCATTGCCCCCGACAACATTCCTTCTTAAAAATAGCTGCCGATGGTATTGCTTTCCCTATCAGCATCCTGAGCAATAGATCTCTACTTGAATCCCATGTACCCAAACTATGGTGCACTGCATGTATTTTTCCACTTCACAAGAGTGGCACAAACTGTAACGTCTCTAATTTCCGCCCTATAGCCATCCTCTCCCCAATCTCCAAACTACTTTAAAAATGCATCCACCTTCAACTCTTGCCATTCCTTACCAAACACCAGCTACTCTCTCCTACCCAACACAGCTTCTGCCCTGGACACAGTAGCAACATTGCCCTTTTCTCCTTCTTATATACTGTCAATTTAGCTCATGACTCTGGCAAAATAGTATCCTCAGTTCTGCTGGACTTATCTAAATCCTTCAATACCATCTCCCATACCCACCTACTGAATCATCTGTCTAATCTCAATCTCTCCCACAAAACACTTTTGTTGTTCTCCAGCTATCTTTCAGACAGGTCCCAAGCTGTAAAGTAGGGCCAGGGCACCTCCATTTTCCTTCCTACCCCCACCACTGGAGTACCCCAAGGCTCCATACTTTGCCCAGTGCTTTTCAATATCTTTATTAACGACTTTCACAAAGCCATACCTAATACCAAAATTGTGCAATATGCCGATGATTCTACTTTGATCTGTTGCACCTCTAACCTAACAGATCTCCAATTACTGACACAAACAGACTTCTCAACCAACAAAAACTGGATGCTCCAAAATCACCTCTCTCTAAATGCCAACAAAACTAAAATCCTTCTATTCTCTCCATCAAAATCCTCCCCTATTGATAAAAATTCACTACAAATTACCAGCCATAACAACTCCATTATAGAGGTCGTTCCCTCCACCAAACTTCTTGGTGTCACCATTGATGAACACCTAAAATTTAACACTCACGTCCAGCTAAACATTAAGAAAACCCACATAAAACATGGCCTACTTTATAGAAACAATTACTTCCTCTCTCCTGCTACCAGACTAACTCTCACCTCAACCTTTCTCCTTCCCTCTCTACTGTATGGCGCTCCTCTGCTTACTAATTTATTCTCCTCACTCTCCTCCAAACTGGAAGTATGTTACAATAAAATCTCCAGATTTGCTACCAAAGCCAAATCGTCCTCTCATCACTGTACCTCCCTTCACTCATTAAATTGGCTTGAACTCCCCAACCAACTTGACTTTCTCCAGCTCACTACAGCCCACAGACTACTGTTACAACCTACTAAGTGCCGATATTCTTCAACCTTATACCCCCCATAGAACCTTTAGATTTACCCACCAAAACCTAATCACCATCCAAAAACCCACGCTCCCAGTTGGTCAGCTTCTGCTATCCTTCTGCCTAGCTAAAAAATGGAATGCTCTCCCCTCCACACTGAGGACTTGTGACAACCTTGAAAACTGTAAAACTCTACTTCATTCCTACCTTTATTTAAACAGGAAATGTAACTGTACTCTTCACTCCATACATCTCAAGCTCTCCTCTGCTTATACTCCTGGCTAACCTTCTCACCTAGCTAACTCTCTCACAAACGTAGATTGTATATATAGCTAAACTGTAAAATCTAGCCACTATGCTATATGCCTGTATTTCTCACCTAAATAAAATTGTAATTGTTTGTTTTCTTTTCTGAATGCTACCTGTTGTTTGTAATGCAAAGTTTCTTTATAATTATTCATGTAACTAAACTATGTATTGGAGCTTTTCTCCCCGGGTTTCCACTGAAAACGGGCTCCCCGAGCCCAGTGGACACCCCCGGTCATCAAACTGGAATGAATAAAAAATAAATACTCTCAACACAGACGGACATACACACAATTGCCATGCCTGGGAATTGAACTCCTACCTAACTATTTTTGTCACACTAGGCCAGTATGCAGTTATGGTATGTGTCACGGAGATTACCAGGATATATCTTTTCCAGGGATGTATTTCTAGGTGGATGACAGCAGCCTTACCAAAGTAGAGCATTTCAATTGTAGTGAGTGTGACCACCCTAAAAAGCATTGCACTCTACACAGACAGGGTCAGACAGACACACACACACACTTGCCATGTCTGGGAGTAGAACAGCTACCTACCTAATTTATCACACTACAGCAGTACGCAAGTGAGTGTGACCACCCTAAAAAGCATTGCATTCTACACAGACAGGGTCAGACAGACACACACACACACACACACACACACACACACACACACACACACACACACACACACACACACACACACTTGCCATGTCTGGGAGCAGAACAGCCACCTACCTAATTTATCACATTACAGTAGTAGGTAGTTACAGGATGCACGATGCAGATTACTGGGGGACATCCTTCCCAGAGGTGTATGTCTAGGTGGATGACATCAGAAGCTTTGTCAAATTAGAGCATACAAACTGTATGGAGTGTGACTACCCTAAAAGCATTACTCTCTACACAGACAGGGTCAGACAGACACACGCACACTTGTCTTGTCTGGGAGTAGAACAGCTACCTACCTAATTTATCACACTACAGCAGTACACTGTTACAGGAAGCACTATGGAGATTAGTAGGCTGTATCTTTCCCAAAGGTGTATTTCTTTGTGCATGTCATCAGCAGCTTTGCCAAAGTAGTGCATTTAAATTGTAGGGGGTGTGACTACCCTAAAAGGCATTGCTGTCTACAAAGATAGACACACACAGACTTGCTATGTCCTGGAATTGAACTCCTACCTCACTACTTTATCACACAACAGTGGTACATAGTTATGGGGCACGCCATAGAGATCACTAGGATGCATCCTTCCCAGAGGTGTATTTCTTGGTGGATGACATCAGCGGCTTTGCCAAAGTAGTGCATTTAAATTGTAGGGGGTGTGACTACCCTAAAAAGCATTGCTCTCTACACAGACAAGCAAACACACACACAGTTGCCATGTCTGGGAATTGAATTCCTACCTAACTACTTTATTACACTATAGCAGTACACAGTTTTGGGATGCACCACAGAGATTACCGGAATACATCCTTTACAGGGATGTATTTCTTGGTGGATGACATCAGCAGCCTTATCAAAGTAGAGCATTGCAATTGTAGGGAGTGTGACCACCCTAAAAAGCATTGCTCTCTACTCAGATAGACACACATGCACAGTTACCAAGGCTGGAGTTAGAACTCTTACCTAACAAGTTTCTCACACTACACCAGTGAGCAGTTATGGGACACGCCACATAGATTACTGGGATACAGCTCACCTAAGGTCCATTTCACAGTAGATGACCTCAGCAGGCTTGTCATAGTGAGGCTATGGGGAGGGCAGTGTGTGTGCATGGGCCATAACCCATTCATCTCGGGGTTGACACGCCACATGTGGGCACAAAAACCTGGGTCATATTCCGCAGGTCTGTGTATACAGCTGCTAAATGACTACTTCCTTGAACAGTCATGTTGCACAGCTGGCACGTGCATCACATACTCTGTAATGCTGACAGATACCAGTGGCTAGTATCTGCAGTGTGTGACATCACACCCTCATGTGGTTGTGGGCCTTTGGCTGTGTGCTGGTTGGGAGAGCCCTGGATGGCTCCTTGTCATAGTCACCCTCTTCCACACATCTATGTATGTCTACCTTTGGCTTATTATAGTGTGTTGTCCTTACATATATGCCTGTATTCCTATCCACATTTCTACGTTTCTACACAGGATTGGGGGGCACACCTGACTGTTACTATATTTCTACATTGGATGTGGGGGCACACCTGACTATTTCTATATTTCTACACACTGACTGTTACTATTTCTCGTGGGGATGGGGCACACCTGACTATTTCTACTTTTCTACACACTATTGGGGGGGGGCACACCTGACTGTTACTATATTTCTGTGAAGGATGGGGAGGCACACTTGACTATTTCTACGTTTCTATACAGGATTGGGGGGCACCTAACTGTTACTATATTTCTATGTAGGATGGAGGGAGCACACCTGACACTTGTACACATTTGCTAGGACTGTACTGGCATGTCGGGTACTCCATTTCAGTCTGTAGTCTTACCCATCATGCTGGCTAGAGGCATACCAGTGTACTACAGATCTTACCTTTTACTTACCTACATATTAGTTACTGACTTCCTAGCCTTCAGAACTGACATCCCAGTGCCTGACCTGCTGTAGTCTGTCTGTGTAGGCCTGGAGGAGGTTACCCATAGGCCTCACTCAGAGGCCATGGCACAGCCTTTGTTTGTGTTTGTCTACACCTGTCCTGCTGGCTGTGACTGGTGTTGGGTGTGTGACCACCCCCCCTCCCGACTGGCATGTATGAGTCGCTTACCTTGTGTGTGTCCCAGTATTGAGGGTGGTGCTGCAGGGCTGCCTATGTCAGATGCACATAGTACACTCATTACAGGTAGTGTAATGTTTGGCATCCCTTTTACAGTCTGTGAGAGTCAGAGAGATGTGTTATTCCCTGGGTCCCTCCCGTGTGAGTGTATGTGCTATGTGTTGCCTCTTTGCCAAGGCCAGGGCATATTGGGCATGCCTCCTTCTGCCTACTGGGGCAGGCTCAGGTTGTTCCTCCTCTGAGTCACTCTGTGCCTGTGCAGGCCTTGGCATTGGTGGGGTGGGGGGGTTCTGTGGCCCTGCCCCGTGCTGTTCCTGCTGCAGCTGTTTCTGCAGGATCATATTGTGTAGCATGGCACATACAAGGACAATTTGGGTACATGTAGCTGGTGAGTACAGCAAGGCTCCACCAAATTTGCCCAGGCACCGGAACCATGATGTGAACATCCCAAACACATGCTCTGTTATGATTCTTGTTTGGGCGTGTGCCTCTTTATGGAGTTCTTGTTCGGGTGTCTGTGCATTTCTGATGGGTGTCATCAGCCATGGCTCCAGTGCTTATCCAGCATCCCCCACTAGGTGACCTTGTGGGATGTCCCCATTTGCAAATCTCTGGTACAGCTATGTCAGATGCCAGATGTGGGAATTGGGATAGCTTCCAGGGCAGCCAGCACACACATTCATGATTATGCCCTGGGCATCACACACAACCTGGTAGTTGATGGAGGGGAAGCCCTTGCGGTTGATGTAGACTCTACCCCGCTGACCGTGTGGTGCTTTGATGCATATGTGCGTGCAGTCTATTGCATCAACTACCTCAGGGTAATCTGCTATTTGGTAAAAGGAATTCATATTGCTGGCTAATGCCTCATGGGTGTTGGGGAAATATATATGCTCACCGACATGTGCTGACATGGCATCGAGGAACTGGTGGAGTATCCTGGATGCTGATGCCTGTAAAATCCCCATCATATCCCCAGTTGGCCTTTTGAAGGTTCCTGTAGCTAGTATTCTTAGGCCTACACATACCTTGGTATCCACTGGGATGGGTTCCCCTCTGTTAGTTCTGTGTGTCAGGCATGGCTGGCATAGCTCAACAATTTGCTGTAGGAGATCCCTATCCACCCTATAGCACTCCACTATCTTCAGCTCATGTAGCCCCTGGTAGGTTACCCTGGGTCTGTACACTCTTCTCCATCTCCTCACTATGGGTTGGTCAGCAGCATTTACATCCTCACCACCCTCAGCCTCTTCCACAAGTTGTATGACAGCTATTGCAACCCCTATCATTTTGCTGTTGTGAGTGTTAAAAGTTCCCCGCTTGTTTACACCGGTGGTGTAGAGTGTGGGAAAAACCACAGGGGAAGGTGTTTACTTAGTTTATAGTAGTGTTCTGGGCTGGACTGGTCTGCTGCCTGTGTAATTGGCTGATTCTGATTCATTTCACCTGCCAGCTAAGCTAGTTCTCCTTGATTACCTTCCTACTGCTGTTTTCCCTTCCCATTGCCTTCCTTTTTAAGCCTGTGTGAACACCGCACAAGCAGAGTGCTCAAATGTGCACACTGATGCTATTTCCAGGTTTCACCTATTTTTTTTCTTTCTGTAAATCCCGGTGAGCTTCACACACACCTGCTTAGGCTGTGTAAAGAGTGCTATGCAGGTTTAGACACACCCCCTAGCTAAACTCTGCTAAGCTAGGAGCAGACCTGAGCTACAGGGCTCAAATCCGCTTAGAGTATGCCTGACACACACCCCCATGATGTCACCTAACTCCTAGGCTTGCACCAGGCTATTCCTACTCTTAGACTGTTGGGACCTGACTCACATGCTAGGGAAAACTGGGATTCACTATCTTTCCCCTCATTTGCATAGGATTGCCTGCTAATCCATAGTTACATGTCTCACACTGAGTCTCCCCCCTTAGCAACCACTACTCAGTGGCCGGATTGTCTTCTGCCTGCCATTGACTTGCATGGCAGAATACTGATTATAGTTAGAATGCTTATTTTAGGTCTATTTTATTATTTTCCCCCGATCCTGTTTGCACGCCGCTGCCCTATGCTTAAACAGCCGAGATTGGTAATGAAAACAATAAAGGTTGATTTTTTTATTTTTTGATTTGTTTTCAATGCCAATGGCCTTATACTTGGTCATTGGGATCCTTCCTCAATTATATGCAGCCTTTATTTGGAGCTGTCACAGCTCCGTTTTGGATTTTGCAGACATGCACTCGGTTACTAACCGAGTACATTTCTACGATTGCACTAGTCCTGCACAGATGGTCACAAGCTTCCTGGATCGTAAAATCACCTCATTTGCATGGATTTCTCCTGCAAATGGGGTGATTTGCATACAAGGGCTTCGTCCATGCAGGATTAGTGCTGGAGCTCTCATGCACACCCCTGCAGGCTGTTCCTGCATTGCACGGCAGACATATTGCCTGCTAGAGCTCCTGCACTGATCCTGCATGCCATGCGGGACATAGTGAATCCTGGGGAGAAGAAAATTATTATCTAGCAAAATCCACACCACAGGGTCAATCAGTAAAAATGTTCAACTTTTTAATGTTTTTAAAAATAGCATCAGATAGTATATTATATTGTACTACAGAAAATACCTAATATTTTAATTAATTTCTCTTACTGATTCACCTGATAGAAACCAGTCATTTTTAAAATGAGTGCTAAAACTCTTCCTTCATACCTATCAGTTCTTCATTAGCTGTACAAGCAGCAGTCTAATAAGCATCCAGTACATTATTTCTGCTGTACCTCTTTTAAAATTAATTTATCAAAGAACTTCTTTCTACAGCTACATACACAATTCTTCAGGAATCCTCCATAAAGTAACATCCATGCAAGACATACTATCAACAGCTCCCTAGCTGTTCCACAGCTTTCCTTTAGTATCAGACATTCCAGTTATAACTTATGAATCTGCTCAACACAAAAGCAACCAACAGATTACATTCCTATCTCTTCATACACTTCACACATGAGACAATTCATCCCATTTGTATAAAAAAGAAGGGTAGTGAAAGATGGGATGGTTATAATGTTTCATTTTTCACATCTTGCATACATTCGTGACTGACTAGCCACTGCACACACCACCACTTCTTAGGAGAACAAATCCTCACATCACCTCCAGATGTCTGCCTCCCCTGTTTCAACATCACAGTTCCCCACAACGCAGTTACATTATTTTTAATTTTAAATTACTGTTTCACTATTTCAATGCGACTTTGCCTTCCACTGTGCCAATCTATTGCTATGCTAATTTCCCATTTCTCTAAGTTCCTGTTCCCTCAGTGCACTTTCTTTTCTTACTTCATGTTAACATCTCAGCGACAGAAGTAGGAGCTCATGACTAAGCTGTTGTAGCACTCCTCTTAATTTAAACCCCTGCTTTCCAAATGGTGGACATTTGTTTGGTTTGAATAGAAACTTAATAAACCAGACCAGTTCTCTTGCTTTGTTTAGGTTAAAAAATAATTTATTGTGCAGATTTGAATACTAATCAATAGCCATAGATTGTTTTAAATATTTCATGAAAAGACATCTCAGAAGTGTTTAGAATCCAAATTCCTTTAAATACTATATTAATATTATCTATCTGTATATATAGAAAGGCCCCATGGGTCATTAGCCTAGTAACAATCTATGAATGTATGACTCTCTCTCTCTCTCCCTCTAAATATATATATATATATATATATATATATATATATATATATATATATATATATATATATATATATATATTTATATATATATATATATACACACACACACACACACACACACACACACACACACACACACACATCTATCTATATCTATCTATCTCTCTCTCTATCTATCTATCTATCTATCTATCTATCTATCTATCTATCAATATACACAGTGGATATAAAAAGTGTACACATCCCTGTTAAAATGCCAGGTTTTTGTGATATAAAAAATGAGACCGCAATAAATAATTTCAAAACTTTTCTCACCTTTAGTGTGACCTATAATCTGTATGATTCAATTGAAAAACAAAACAATCTGTTAGGAGAAAATTATAAAAAATAAAAAATGTACAATAAGCTGTTTGCATAAGTGTGCACACCCTTAAAGTACTAATTTGTTGAAGCACCTTTTGATTTAATTACAGCGTTCAGTCTTCTTGGGTACATACCTGCCATGAATTAAAGAAACTCTGATTAACCCCAAATAAAGTTCTAGTAGGATTTTCCTGACATTTACTCAGTTGCCTGCTAGAGCAAAAGCCATGGTTCACAGAGAGCTTACAAAGCATCAAAGGGATCTCATTGTTGAAATTTATCAGTCAGGAGAATAGTACAAACATTTTCCACAGCATTGGATATACCATGGAACACAGCAACACTGAAGGAGCTGTAGGAATTTCTGGCAAGTACTGGTTATATACTACATGTAGGGTTGCCACCTTTTAACAAGGGCAAAGTGGGACATGGGGGTGTGGTCAACAGGGTAGAGGTGTGGCCAACATGACACTGGCCATACCCCCACCACGACATTACCAGAGTTGTTAAAAGAGATGCAGTATTAGCTATGGATGCAACATTATGACATTACAGCATACTGAAAACTCAAACCATTTAAATGAAGTGAACTATTACTGCACACACACTAATCAGTTGTAACAATAAATAAACTTTAAAGGATTAAAAAACACACTAATCATTAAACAGACACTTTATTTAAAAAGTAAAATTCATAAACCAACCATTGCTATTCAGAAAGAAAACTTAAAAAATCTACATACCACATACAAGCCAAGTATAAAATTAAGACTTATTGTCAATTAAAGGTAAAGCAAAGAAAAAACACAAAACTACATACCCTAGTACTACATATGCACCCTAGCAAATTAATGCTAAACAAAGAAAAACACAAAATTACAAACTGCACCCTAGTACTTTATACTGCACACTAGTACAATAAATCACTTTTTTTTAAAAGTGTACTTTGAATTTGATTTTATGGCTTGAAGAAGGGCCCGATTTGAAACAATATTTGAGTAAAAGTCACAACATTTCATCCGGTAATTTACACTCATCATTAGTTCAGCTTTTAACAAGTCCACACTACATCGGTTTCGCACATCTGTCCATTTACATTTCACCAATGAAAAAACTCTTTCTGCAAATGCGTTTGAGGGTGGTATAGATAAAACCCTAGCAATTACCGGATAGAGTGTAGTCAGTTCAGGCCCTTCTTTGAAAAGCTTTAGCCACTTTTCTCCTGGGGTCAAGCTTGTCTTACATAACTGTTCGAGAAAGGGCCTAATTGCCAAGTAGTCCCTAAAAAGATAATCTTCATCTACATCCTGCAGACTCAGGGCAGTGGTCACATTCAGCAAGTCACTGAAGGCAAAGGGCTCATTTAAAGATAATTTAGATAGTGTAAACAAGTAGTTGCTTTCAGTATAATCAAACCACTGCTCCAGGTATTTCACTGCTGTCTCCAAGAACACAATGAAGTCTCTTTTCAGTTTGTTAGCAGAAGTGCTGTCTAATGTGCTCATAAGTGCCCTAAGTTTCCCTCCAAAGAAAGCACCTTCAGCTCTTGCCTGCAGTTTTTGCTTCAGAGAGACCATTACACAAAAGTTTCCATGGCAGTAAGTGCTGATTTTTCTAATGTACTTATATGTTCATTAAAATCAACAAGAACAGCACAGAGAAAGTGCAAATAGTACTGGTGCAGCGTAGGCAGTTCATTCTCACCATGCTCATTAGCTGAAAAGTACTGCCATATCTGCCGGGGGGTCTCCTCTTCTCCCTGAGAGAGGAAATAGGACTGGAGCACTGGGAGATTTTTCACTACTCAATGGCTGGGAGTAGTGACAGTCACCTTGTTGGCACATGTCTTAACAGACTCTCAAATTCCATGCCACAAAACTCAAAGAAGTCTTTCAAGTCTCTGGTCCTTGTGGCAAACCTGAGAAGTGGCTGAAAAGTCTCATTACAAATGCTTCCACATCGTATGGTAGTTGTGCTGCAGCTTTTTTGTCTGCATTGTGAATGATATGGGCAACACAGTTAGCCTTCTGGAGTGATGGGCACTTTTCTTTTAATCTGGTATACACACCAGATTTCTTCCCATAGTTCGCATTGGCATTATCAGCCCCATAAGCTGAAATATGGTTCCAGGGCAAGGAGTGCCTTTCCATAATGTTAGAAATTTGCTGTGAAATAGCCTGTGCCGATTCATCAGGGTCTTCATAGAAGTTCAAAAGGCCATTCACCACCCCTTCTTCTTTAGAAAAATACCTCACAACAAGGGGAAATAATTTTATGTTCCCCTTGTTGGAAGCATCTGATGAAATTGCAAATGAAGTACCTGGTTTTTGAAGGTCATGCAGGAGGCATTCCAATGAGTGTGGTCCCAAAACATTTTTGACTGTGGCTTCAGCCTTGGTTCTGCCACAAGATAGTTTCTTTGCAGTGTCTGAGTCACTGTACAACTGGCTGGCCAACTTTACTGCACAGTCCAAACTGTTATACGAAATATTGTGCTTAACAGCATGGAAAACCTCAGAGGCTTCTGCTGCAATGATCGTAAGTTCTGGTCCCTCAAGGTTTGCGTTCCTTGCCCACTTTGTCATCAGGTGAGTGGATTTAGCTTGAAGAATGGCAGTCTTATGTTGTTCAGTTGCCTCATGTCGTGCAACATCATTTCTTCCACCGTGGGTCACTAGAAATTCTCTCTTGCAGTACCTGCAGAATGCTTTGACATCAGTGCATCTCTCGATCCAGTCAAATTCTGTTTTCCAAACGTCCTGCCACTTGCACATTCTCTTGCTGCTGGTTGACTGTGATGAAACTGCTGCTCTCTTCATGCTTGAATCTGCACTTACCTGATATGCAACATATTGACCAACACTGTGTTAGTAGGGTTCAGTAACATACTGCTGCACAGCACAAATGAACTGGCTTAATTGGCACACAAAAAACTGGCTCGAAAAACATTGGCACATGAAAGAACTGGCTCGGAAAACATTGGTATGCGAAAGAAATGGCTCAAAAAACATTGGCATGCGAAAGAACTGGTTTGAAAAACATTGGCACATGAAAGAACTGTCTTGAAAAACATTGGCAAATGAAAGAACTGTCTTGAAAAACATTGGCAAACAAAAGAACTGGCTTGAAAAACATTGGCACATGAAAGAACTGGCTCGAAAAACATTGGCATGTGAAAAAACTGGCTTGAAAAACATTGGCATGCGAAAGAACTGGCTTGAAAAACATTGGCACATGAAAGTACTGGCTCGAAAAACATTGGCATGCGAAAGAACTGGCTTGAAAAACATTGGCACACGAAAAAACTGGCTCGAAAAACATAGGCACAAGAAAGAACTGGCTCAAAAAACAATGGTATGCGAAAAAACTGGCTTGTAAAACATTGGCATGCTCAAGAACTGGCTTGAAAAACATTGGCACATGAAAGAGCTGGCTCGAAAAACATTGGCATGTGAAAGAAATGGCTTGAAAAAACATTGGCACACAAAAGAACTGGCTTGAAAAACATTGGCATGTGAAAGAACTGGCTTGAAAAAATTGGCACACAAAAGAACTGACTTGAAAAACATTGGCATGCAAAATAACCGAGGAATGGAGCAAAAAAGAGTTTACAAACAGTTTGAAAAAGGTCAAATAGTAAATGAGGTAATGTAGGGGGCATTTTGGCCATTGAAAACTAACATTAATACAGCTTGTAGAAAATGAAATGCATTATTTTTACCACTGAACATGCCCACCTCACCCCACCCCTCAAGACAAAAAAAGTTAACCACATTCACTGAACCAAAAAACACTAAAATGAATGAGAATGCACAGTGGATACCATAGACCTGCTTTAGCTTTTGACCACAGCAGTTCAAAGAAATGTACGGCACTAATTTACACAGCGCAATGATCTATTAATGAATATGCCCAACAGCAGCACTGGTCGTAATCGGACTATAATGAAAACAGTACACAAGTATGTTGAAGACATCACTAAAACACAAAATACAAACTTTGCTACTTATAAACGCAAACTACCCTGTAACAACGACATGGTTTAGCACAATCTCAAATACATTGCATTTACTTCTGAGCATCCATCCACAGAAAAAAAATAAATGGGAAAAAAGTCCATAAACATTTTAACTTTTAAAAATACTTCTTGCAAGAGAAGTAACAAACTACAATGTACAGCAGACTCCATGGGCTCCTTTTACCTCAAAACAGCAATTAATCCAGCACAGCAATGCAACAGGCACAAGTAAAAGCAACACACCCATATTCACATTACAAGCAAAGCAGTACATTTTAACCTTATTAAAAATGCATAATAAATTAAATGCACACATTTACAAGTATAAATGAAAACAATCTTGAAACAGCTTCGGCAGATTGGCAACATGTACCTACTAGAATAATAAATGAATTACATTAACTGTTAACATTCCCCCTCAAAAGGTAGACTTGTTCCACATACACATGGACTTGCAGGAACTAACAGGAAAAATTACCTTAACAGTATATCGTAACTTCCTGAAAACAGCATTAAATTGCACACATTTCCATACAAAAAAGTGCAAACTATGCTTGAACATTTCCTATCTGCAAACAGACAATACCCAGAAAAAGCTATGACAATAGAAATGAGTCACACTAAATTTATATTTCACTGCCCCCCCCCAACAGAAACAAACAACTTCTATACAGTTCAGCCTTTTAAAAGTAATGCTTCCAAATCATAAGCCCAAGAATAATAACAATTACATATACATTCAGGTTTTATATCTTTAAAAACTACTACTCAAAAATATCAAAATAACCACTGCACGGACTTAAATACTGCGTACTGCACCCACCATCTGCCTCTAAACATTAAAAAAATTAAACCACAATATATTCCCATTTTAAACTAGTACTCAAAAGTCTCAAAATAACCACTGCACAGATTTAAATACTGCATACTACATCCCCATCTACCTCTAAACATTAAAAACTTAAATAAAGCACACTATTCCCATTTTAAATAACTAAAGCCACAAAATGCAATTTACTTACCACTATCACAGTTATTGCTGGGCTAACTTGCTTCCTTCCTGATAGAATGGCTAGTTGGTTGTTCAAGCAGTGGCTGGGCTGGCTGGCTCCCTTGCTGGCTTCTTTCCTGGCTGGCTGGGCTGGCTGGCAGGTAGGCTCCCTTGCTGGCTTCTTTCCTGGCTGGCACGCAGGCTCCCTTGCTGGCTTCTTTCCTGGCTGGGCTGGCTGGCTTCTTTCCTGGCTGGCTGGGCTGGCAGGCAGGCTCCCTTGCTGTATTTTTTCCAGGCTGGCTGGGCTGGCTGGCAGGCAGACTCACTTGCTGGCTTCTTTCCTGGCTGGCTTCTTTCCTGGCTGGCTTCAATCCTGGCTGGCTTCAATCCTGGCTGGAGATGAATCAGATCTCAATCGCAGCTGCAATAGAGCTTAGTGCTCTACAGCTGCGACCTTTATGGGGCTCTTCTGAGCAAGTTTCCGCCCCCTCCAACCCCTGCAGCCAATTACTGTGCTGCATTACCACCCGGACCTAGCAGGGAATCCCTCTAACTGCAGGTCCGGGTGGTGACGTAGCCGCATTGCTGTGGAAAAAACTGAAGTATTTTCGGCTTTTCCATGGCAATTGAATTATTCGCGTTCCGCGATCGCGAAAGGGGGAAAACTGGGACTTTTAAAGTCCCACGCTTGGTGACTGTGGGAAGCGGGATGAGAGGCCTCAACCCATGAGTGTCCCGCTGACAACGGGACGGGTGGCAACCGTAACTACATGTGACAACAATCTCACGTATTCTCCATATGTCTGGACTATGGAGAAAGGTTTCAAGTTGGAAGCCTTTTCTTACACAGATAAATATCCAGGCCCAGCTAAAATTTGTAAAACAATACAGCATGTCTCCCAAAAGCATGTGGGAAAATGTATTATGGTCTGATGAGACCAAAGTTAGACTTTTTGGCTACAATTCCAAAAGGTATGTTTGGCACAAAACATTTCACATCACAAAAAGAACACCATCCCCACGGTGAAGCATGGTGGTGGCAGTATCATGCTTTGGGATTGCTTTTCTTCAGCTGGAACTGGGGCTTTAGTCAAGGTGGAGGGCCCAAAACCTTCAGGTATCTGCTAGAAAGCTGAAGATGAAGAGGAATTTTACCTTTCAACATGACAATGACCACAAGCATACATCTAAATCAACAAATGAATGGCTTCACCAGAAGAAAATTAAGGTTTTTGAATGGCCCAGCCAGAGCCCAGACCTAAATACAATAGAAAATATGTGGGGTGACCTGAAGAGGGCTGTACAGAAGAGATGCCCTCGCAATCTGACAGATTTGGAGCACTTTTGCAAGGAAGAGTGGGCAAATATTGCCAAGTCAAGATGTGCCATGCTGGTAGACTGCTACTCAAGAAGACTGAATGCTGTAATTAAATCAAAAGGTGCTTCAACAAAGTATTAGTTTAAGGGTATTCACAATTATGCAACCAGCTTATTGTACATTTTTTATTTTTTATATTTTTCCCCAACAGATTTGTTTGCTTTTCAATTGGATTGTACAGGTTATAGGTCACATTAAAGGTGGGAAACGTTTTTAAATGATTTATTGTGGTCTCGTTTTTTTATGTCACAAAAACCTGGCATTTTAACAGGGGTGTGTACACTTTTTATATCCACTGTATATATATATATATATATATATATATATATATATATATATATACACACACACACACACACACACACACACACACACACACACACACACACACACACACACACACACATACACACAAGCCTCAGTTTTCTCCATATTGATAAGTGCTACTATACCGGAATGGAGGAATGGTTTGATCCTTGTTGGACATATGATTTGATCTTTAATTCTATTCTAAATTATAACTTTCACTAAGGGATAGAAGGTTTAGTAGCATAATCATTTTCATATCTGATAATATTTGTACAAACTTTATTTAGAGACTTCAACCAAGCTATTTTCTGTACCAGCTCTTTACCTATGTAGGAAAAGATCTTGACTACATTGGATATTGGTGGTGAGTTATGTCTCACAGACAACAGTCATTTTAACATGAGTGTTAATCTGCTTCTAGATATCTGTCTTGTAGCTTTTTGGGATTCACTTTAGTAACAGATTCCTATGATAGGTGTTTAGTAGGCTAACAACCACTAGGGCCTTTTTAAGCCTAGCCATGCATCCCAAATCTCTGACAAGTTCTGATACCCTTGATAAGTGTAAGCATGGGCTTGGGAAATGAACCATTTACAGGTTACCTGTGTCCATTAGAGACATAAATGCCAAACCAGGGTTGAATTTCCAGTTTCCCATCCAATTGTCCAAGTTGCACTTAAATTGGATTAGGGAGGAACTCTGCTTCACATGGATGGGGAGTCTGTTCCATAGATGGAGTAGTCTCTGGGATACATACCTATCTCTCTAGCAGGTCCTATTTATATCACAAGCAAGGTTTACGTTTTTAGAATGGGTAATTCTGGTGCTGCTTGTTTTGTGGATATGCAAGAGGTCCATCAGAGTGTGGTCTGATAATGCCCTGTATGCCAGGCATAGCATTCCCTCAAAAACCTGTAGGAGACAGAATACAGTGATAGGGCCCTGAAGCAGTCTGCATAGGACATATTATTTATGCCTCCTTTTAGTGAGGAACCTCTTTGGACATTACAGTTGTTGGATATGCCTGGTTAGGTACATATCAAAGGGGGCATTGTACTCGATGATAGGTCTGATGAATGCTGAATACAGTGGATCAATGACTTCCTTGGACTTAGATGGTATACCTTTGTTTATAAGTTGTGCAGCATAGAATGATTTCCTCACCACTGCAGACACATGATAATCAAAGGCTAGATTATTATCTATGTGTGTCCCTAAGTCCCAGACTACTGGGTAACTCTAAGGGGTGTGTTGTCAGTAATACCAGGGATGGATGACTTTCCAAAAGATACTGTTATGTATTTCTTGGTATTTAGTTTTAGTCCATGGCTCTGACACCAGTTGTTTGTCTGTGTCAGCACCACCCGAAGAAAATTTGTGTCAGTGAAAGATTCAATGACAGCTCCTAATTTGCAATCATCTGCAAATTTAGTCAGTCAGAGAACACTGACACTGACTTTGACTTCTGAGAAGTAAATGCCAAAAAGGAGCGGTCCAAGGATTGATCCCTAAGGGACTCCACTTGTGACTGGCCTCTTTGTAGAGGTGGACTCCCTAATTCTAATTTCCTGGGTCCAGTCTGTGAGCCAGCTGGCTATCCACTGGGTGACATACGGGTTTGTACCTAACCTCCTGAGTTTGTCAACAATGCCCGAGTGGGGTATTTTGTCAAATGCCTTGGCCAGGTCAAGGTAGGTAGTGTGAACAAATTTGCCCTCATCCATTGCTTTGATGACCCTATCTAAGAAGTGCACCAGGTTCAGTAGGCATGATCTGCCCTTACTGAAACCAAACTGGGTTGGTTCCAATGTCTGGAGGTTTACTATATCTCTAATGATCATTTCCATGATAATTCTTTCCATGGCTTTACATATAAGACTATCGGATGGTGCAGTGGTGCAGTGATTAGCATTGTCACCTCACAGCAAGAGGTTCTCTGGTTCAATTCTCGGATGGAGTGCCTTCCGTGCGGAGTCGGCATGTCCTACCTGCATTCGTGTGGGTTTTCTCTGGGTTCTCTGGTTTTCTTCCATGTTACAAAGACATGTATCTGGAGCATTTCTCCCCGGGCCTCCACTGAAAACTGGCTTCATTCCAAGTCGGACTTCCCAGTAAATAAATGTTAAATAAATAAATAAATAAAAGACTAGTAAGACTTATGAGTCTGCAGTTTCCAGGGTCTGTAGATGGCCCATCTTTGTGCAGAGGGATGACTGTTGCCTTTCTCCATTCATGAGGCACAAAGCTTGTTTGGAGGCTACAGTTAAATAGTAATTTCAGAGACCCCGAAAGGTCATGTTTCATGCTATTTAGAAGGTATCCTGGGATACTGTCTGGCCCCATTGATGCAGTATTCTTGGTCTTAGAGAGAGCATTATGGACTTGTTCCCTAGTGATGGAAGGGGGAGTTATATTTGATGATATTTCCTGAGGGAAGTTGAGGGGGAAAAAAGAATAAAGATGGAACTGAATTTATCAGCCAGGAGGTTTTCTATATCTTCTGGCTCAGTATAGATGGCTCCATTTACAATGAGCTCTGCACACAATTGTGTATTGCCTCAGAGGTTGCGGACATAGCTAAATAATGCAATTTTAAAATACTGATCTCAAAGGAAGAAATTAAACTTTTCTAAAATTTTATAAGCTATCATTCTAGGCACACTACCTGCAGAAAATTAAATTCAACTGTGCATTTCCACATGATTCTAGCTGGGTAGCAGCTAGCACATGCATTTCAGTAACATACAGAATACTTACATATAAACATGAAAAGTGTCTGGCAAAAGGAGATTCATGGTCCTTGAAGTCTGTCTAAATAGTTCTGCTCCTGCATGACTACTCCTTCCTCATCTTGCTGTATCCTTTTCATGAACTGTACCAAGCAGTTTCAAACTTCCACCATGATTTGTACTACATTCCTGCCTCCAGAAATCCAGGGCCACAGGATCCTTTCTGTGATAATAGTATTTGGTCATGTTTCTTTTGAAGTATTCCTTGCCAATATTCTGCATACTCCCTTCTCCCACACACGTCTTTAGCTTCATTCACCCTACTGATGTACAAATGATCCATTATGTTAAATTATCCCTCTCACTGTCTTTTAATGTTTACATAACCATCTTTCTAATCCCCTTTTAATACCCCAAATTCATAGTTGACATTTTTTATAGGTTCATAGGTTCATAGGTAGGTACTAGGCTATTGGCCCTAGGGCCTATACAAGCCTAGCCAAACAGGTACCCTGGCTTTCACCACCCAAGAAAATTATTTTCCTGTGACCCTGTCAAGCCGAACCACAGAAGTGATCCCCGGGGTGAATTTCCTATTACCCATCCAATCATCAAGATTTTTCTTGAAGAGTGCTAATGAGGAGCTCTGTTTGACATAGATAGGTAGTCTGTTCCAGAGTATGGGACTGATAAAGTATTCTTTCTGATAACTCTGATCTCAATATTTTCTAATAGTCAAAATTCCCTTCCTTTTTATGTCCCCAGAACTGTGCAGACAATACTCACTGTGGCTTTACCACTACCCCGTATAATAAAAGGATGGCCTCAGCATTTCTGGAATCCACTCCTCAGATTATATGCTCCAGCATCTTTCTGGCCTTTGAAGCTGTCCTTTCACTCTGTGTGCTATGGTACACAATTGGGTAAATAATATCCACAAACCCTTTACCTAACACAGTAGGCTTAGCCATCAGATAATATTTTTTTTCTGTGGGTTGTTGCCCTCCAGTTCTATAACCCCTTTTTTTTTAATTGCATTCCAGCTGACATCTATTTACACACAGTCCAGTCTACCACAGGTATTTCTGGAGATCAGTTCTCCCCTCAACCAGTCTCCATGATATTTGCATGAAATATACTTTTGCTTTCTAAATTTATTAAGAAATCTAATACAGATATATTAAATAGAAACCATGCCAACACTTAATTCTATAGCATTTTACTGCTACTTGACTCTTCCCTTCTCAGCACCTCTCTAGAATGCCCCCCCCCCCCCCGAACAGACAGGCATGTGTTTTCAGTCTGGGTTTTCATTTTCAGCCTCACTTTATAGACTTTAATTTCCTTACCTTTACTGTGTGTAGCACAGTGTTTTGTAGCATAATGCAGAGCACTGTCACAGACCTTGGTGTTGTGAACTTTTACTACATCAACAGTTTCCTTGTCAGTTTTCATAGTTATCTAGTCAACAAATGATGTTTAGAACACACAGATTTTTCATGGGACATCTTTACTGGGGAGGGGAGGGTTAGATATGCAGGTATGGGAAAGTTGAGGTTAGAAAGGTTAGGTAGAAAAGGCAGGTTACATAGTGGATAGGACAAGGAAGGGTTAATTAGTGGAAGGATGAAGGGAGGAAGTTAGGTATGGAAAGGGGAAGGGTCTTAAGGCTTTTGAAGTGGGAATTGTCTTTGGGAGGCACATTTTGGCGTGATGTTGTTGGAAGCAGGATCACATCCTAGACGACCTGAGGTGGTGGTAGTAAGGTAGGCCCTGAATGATTATAGTGAATGGAAGGGTGAGTACAATTTCCATGGGTAGAGTACGAATAATATATTTTTTTTGTGGATCTTGTTTTATTAGCAAGGGGTTTCATGTTACACTTGGCAGAAGGGCAGTTTATGTAAACTGTTAAAGGGTGCTTTGGTATTGCAGTGGTGGGGGAGGAAGCAGTCATTTTGTGTAAGATGTAGGTTTTGTACTTTTACAGAGGTGCACAACAGCTGGTCAGAAATTATTGCATGCTTTACAGAGTCAGGGCATGGGGTGGTTCAGGGAAGGTGGGTTGCAGTGCTTGGTTTACTTGATTTGTCTAGTTTATTTTCTCTGTCATAATTTGTTGCACTTACTGGTGTGGTTGCTGTTCAGGATTCTGGCCAGTGTTTGCTTCGGTTGATCCAGCCTCTCGCCAGGTTTTGGCTGTTTGTTGTTTTGCATCATTGGTGGTCTTCAGTGGGGTGGACACGGTGCAGTTTCGGCAGACCTGGTTGTTGGCCTATGCTCCTCTTGGTGGTGGTGTCGGTGGTGTCCATGTGTGCGCGATACTATCAAATTGAAGATGGATGTGTTTTTTTTCTAGCTCGTTTTTTATTTCTATATAGACCTTTTGACAAAACAGAGGAATTGCTGCTTGCTGCCTCAAAACCTTGCTGCACGAGGTTAAGGAGTGCTCTTCTCATTGGTGGGCAGTGGGACTGGGGAATGACAACACACTGGTTTTTCATGGGTTTGTGCACCTGTCCATAATGGTAATTTTGTTCATGCGCAGTAATGCCTGTTTCGTCTCAGCTATGGAACTAGCCAAAAAAAAAAAACAAAAAAAACAAATGAGCAAGTAAAATTTATAGTTTGCTGCTTTGTAGTTCAAGCTGTTTCCCTTGAAACTTGTTGCTTCACTCTGCTTTCTCTGGATGAACTCCTCCTGTGTAGCAGAAAAAATAAATAAATAAATAAATAACCCGCAGTGTAACCTTGTCTCGAGATGATTGTCATTGCAGAGGTGATACCCCAAACACATGTGCAGACTGGGAAGAGGGACTGACGATGGCTGGATGGATGGTTATAGATATATATTATATATGTATATATATATATATATATATATATATATATATGTGTGTGTGTATATATATATATATATATATATATATATATGTGTGTGTGTATATATATATATATATATATATATATATATATATATATTATACATATATATATATATATATATATATAAAAAACATCCCTATTGGGGTTTACTGTTGGCAGGAGCATACTGCTCTTCTGTTTTCATATACTGACTTATTTACACTGGGCAGGATTCACGAAGCCTCCGTGTAAGAGTTATAACTCATACACGGAGGCTGCAGTTAAACGGAGTGATGTCAGCATGCTCTGCATATTCATGAGAGCATGCTGAATCACACTTAAGGCCAACACGGTCCATGTAAGACAGTAAGGGGCGTGTCCGTAGGCCGAGCCCTGTAAGCGGACACGCCCCCAGAAGAGGAAAAGTTCCCAAAGTAAACACCCATGACAGAGTCCACGGAAATGTGAATAAACAGAACACAACACATGCCCCACAGACTATGAACAGAAAACATATAAATAAACATGTTATATATTTTTTTAAATTGTAAAAATGTTTAACCGTGAGTGCGCTCGTTTGCGCGGGTGTGCCCGTAATGCAGCTACAGTTAGCAGTCAGTGGGAAAGCATATAAGAACTAAATATGTAAAGTAAGCCAAGAAGCAGTAGCGTAGCGGTAGAGATGTTGGCTAAAGAACAGGCATTCATGGTTCGAGCCCCCACAACACCAATTTTTTTTTTTAGCAAAATAAGCAGGAAACAAGTCCCTGACAAATATGTACACATAAAACCACAATTTATGTAAAATGTAATGAAATAGTCCATTTATATTGAAGAAATGTGAGGTAACAAAAGAATAAAAAATGCCAGATGTGCCCATAGCTGAGCTACAGTTTAACAGAGTGAGTGCATCTGCCCGTAGATGAGCAGTGGTTTAACTGGTGCAAAATGAGTGCCCGTAGCTGAGCAGTGGTCTAACATGCTAAATCTATGTGCCCCTAACTGAGCTGAGCATAATATGCGTGCCGATAGCCAAATGAGGCTTAAACCAGCGTACCCCATTTGCGCGGAGCTGCGCACCGTGCAAACAAGCTAACTGACGGGCAACGTTGAGCAAGCCATATCTAAACTGCCTTTACACAGACACACCCCCTCAGCATGTCTAGACAGTCATGAAAAATTGACGAGGTTCGAACCCAGGATACTATACACCATAGTCAAGGTACAGAACCACTAAACCATGACAGCAGTCCCTTTGAATGCAATAATAGCTAATATATAGGAATGAATACAAACTGGAGCATGACAATGCAGGTTTACTGAAGTTGATGCAATTCCAAAATGGCCAATCACAGATATGTGCGGGAAAAACGGACTATATAAGCCCCATAGGCGGGAATACACAGCATAAATGATTGTAGAACTGACCTGCAGGCAGAATTACAGGAGTAGGAGAGGGTAGTTGCTTTCGAGCACAGAGGTGGGGTGTTGAGGAGTCCAGGTACATGGTCTGGCTCCTAGTCCATAATCATGAGGCCCAACTCATGCAGGACCAGGTCCTCTGGGGAGCATACAGGGCCGAGGCATGGGACCGATTGGCTCATGATCTCACCAGTGCCACAGGGATTCCAAGGACTTGTGAGCAGGTCCGTCACCACCATGCGGACCTGAAGAGACGCAAGCAGGACCAACTGAACCTTTGGATCCAGGAGGCCCGGCAAACACCCAACGCCCCACTACTAAGTTACATTTAATTATGTATGTAAGAAATTAAACTAGCTGATATTATGGAGATGTGTATTCCAATATTACTTCATTTATATTACAGCTGCAGGTGCCCGTTCTGCGAACCGCAGAGCCTATGGCGATAGGCTGGTGCGGTTGCGCCACCAGGCAGGTCAGTAATCCACTACCAGTAACTGTAAAGAAATATAAAAGTATTACAGTCAGCAAAAGAGTGCAGTGTAGTCAGTAAGGAATAAAATGTGCAAGTAACAGTGTGAAAATGTCTGCAAGTATTGCTTGATTACAAAAGTGTGTTTCAGCCTGTAAGTTAAACCGAAAAATGAAACTGTCTGACATATATTCTGAAATAAAAATGCTCTACCTGTAAGAAAATAGTACACAACCTGCAGCAGGCTGAAAAGTATAGCTGCAGAAGATGATGAAATCACGTGTGAAATATATCCCTGTTGAAATACTGAAACATGACAGAAGTGAGACTGCTGGAAAGGATTGTAATAACTACAGGTAAAACATGTCAATAAAGCCTAGAAGTACCATCCTGAATAGTAAAATGAAAGCAAGTGAGAGAGTGTGAGAAAGTGTCATGAATCCAGCAATACAGTAGTAATAACCCCTGAATAAAGTATACTGCAGTCAAGACAGAATGAAATACATGTGAGATTCAAAACCAAACAGCGAAATCTGTTCAAAGTGTTGCTGCATCTGGAATGTGTATCCCAAAATCTGGATATGTTGCTCTCAGTCTGCAATATGCAGATAGGATGATTGTCTGATATACCAAACATCCACACTTGTCTACAGCTATACAAAGCAAATGTAGCAGGATGATGTAGCTGAACAAAGCTAGATATGAATGTGTATGAAGAACAATAAAATGTATATTGATGTTGCAGTAACAGTCCTATCACCAAGTTGAAATAGTTATCATATAGGAAACTGTAGTTAGAACAGTAGTGTGTATATAACTGTAGCTATTAGAAATGTACAGCATATGTATTGTTATTCGAAGGTGTTAATATTATTTTCTTTACCCCACCCTATAAACACATATAATGCATTCCACGTGAAAATGGTATGTGCAATCACAATGAACACCCCTGGATGTTTGTCCTGTTGGGTCATATATATTTGCATGTCCGTTGATGCATCTGCCCTGTTCATACATCCACACCTGATGGCCTGTTGTCATCAATTAACCCTGCATGTTGTTGGACCGTGTATTTCTGTTCAAATTATGCATGTGTTATGCACGCTGTAAAATGGTGTGAATATCTGGGTGTTTGGTTAATGGGAATACTAATGCATGCTGTTACAACTAATTGTGAATGGTATTATATGTCACTAACCCAAACTATCATGACATAATGCAAAACATAGGACGACAGGGAAGGCGGGTTCCAGCGGACCCATCTCTCCCACCTCAGCTGGCGAGTGCACCTGGCACTAGTGCCGAGTCTGGACCCTCCTCCGGTGGCCCTGTGCCATCTGCGGGTGGAAGCACTGCAGGGGATGGGGCTCGCCCCCCGTCTTCAAGTGTGGCTGGAGGAGAACCACCACTCACCCTCCATAGCGTCCGGACTGTGGTGCGTAGGGAGATTCGGGACTCTGTTCTCGAGCCCCTATGCCAGCTCGAGGCACGGGTGGTGCAACTAACGGGCATGCCTGTTTCCCGGCCTACACAACCCCCAGCACAGCCCCATCCTGGGCAGTGAAGGAACAGTGGCAACTGCCCATGGGTGGTGATATCAGTTCCACTGTTGCCATCTGTGGGCTCATGGGCTCTGGATATCCAAACCTCCGTCTCCGTCAATTGTGTAACCCCCCCCCCCCACAAGTGTCATACACCGCCCCTGTATGCGTCTTGTTTGTCTTGTCTGTTTACCTACCCAACCTACCTCCCCAGCTGTACCGACTTCCTTCACCTGACATACCACTCTCACCTGAAAAAAAAAAAAAGGGCACAATGTACCCACAAAAAAATTATGCCCCATACATAGCTGCCTATTCCGCACACGTCTGCTGGACATGGAACCTATCAATTACAATTGGCTGTACAACCAGTATTATTGTTGTCCTGACACCTCTCTCAGGGGTGGAAGGTTTCAAATGTCACACCAAATTACATACATATGCACAGCTGTTGCTGATGAAGAAATGGGCAGCTATGGGCCTTACCTACATAGGTTCATAGGTTCATAGGTTCATACTAGGCTATCTGCCCAAGGGAATTTACAAGCCTAGCCCATAGTTTTGTGGCTTACACCACCCCTTTAGTATGGGGAACTATACCCATTATTTTGCTGTGCCTCTGTCGAGCAGTGACACTGAGGTAATCCCTGGGGTATATCTGCGATCTCCCATCCATTGGTCAAGATTTCTCTTGAACAAGGCCAGCGAGGTGCTGTGCCTCACATATACCGGGATTTTATTCCACAGCATAGGGAGTCTTTGGGTGATGAATCTATCCCTCCAGCACGTCCTATTAATAGCCATGTCGAGGTTTAAGTCTCCCGCCCTTGTGGCTCTGACGGATCTAGATTTTTTGAGGTGAAGCATATTCATCAAATCTGGGTTTGACATGGCCTTGTATGTTAGGCAAAGGTCACCTCTGAGCAAGCGGTAAGCGACTGAATAGAGCTGGAGTTCTTTCAGTCGGGCAGCATAGGACAGATGTTTGAGACCCTTTATCCTTTTGGTGAGGAACTTTTGTGGCCTCTCCCTCCTGCACATCCCAAGCTTGTTTCCCTACTGTCTTACCCTCTTTGTGACCCCTTTTTCACCACTTTCCTGTCTCCCCATTTTCTTTTCTTTCAAATAAAATAGCGTGGGTGTGAGCCAGAGTAAGCACCGTTAAGCAGTTGTAAGCAGGTGTGCACGTGTGTGCGCGGAGCTAAATGCCAGTGCGCATGCGTGAGCTCCCCGCAAACCAGCGCTAACCTGGTTACAACTGCTTAAAAGTGCCTTAGTCACTTTGATTGACAGGACCTGTACTCAGTTCAAAAGCAAAATAAAATTCCACTGCCAGTCCCAAACCCAGAACCTTGGAAACACTAGTCTGTACGACCTACCACTAAGCCATGACTCTTATACCAAAACATTGTGCTAAAATAAATATAACATGTAATCGTAGGAATGAATGTAAAGGGAATATAGGATGTGTAGTACCCAAAGCATGTCATTTAAAATTATTGTCAAAACTACTGGATTTCCATAATAGTAGTGTGTGAACAGAAACAGCCATGCCAGTTGGTAGCTTGTAGATAATAAGGTCAGTTAAAGTACATATATAAATGTATGTATATATATATATATATATATATATATATATATATATATATATATATAGTTGTAGGAGTCATTGTGCATACACACTTGCTACAGGGAACATGAGAGAGGAATGGAGAAATGTGAATATACAACACAGCCTGAATCATGAGAGAGATACTAACCTTTACACTCACAGAATACTGTCCACAGCATACCAGCATGGTCCCCGCCCTCACAATCTGAAAGGGCAACGCCTATCCCACATACCCTTTTATAGCACTGACCTGAAATCACAGTGAGAACTGCAATCAGTACACAACTGGCTGTATGCAGTTAGCAAAGGCTGGCTTACAACTGGTGCAGAGGCCATCACATGGACCTATGCAGATACCTACAAAAGCATCCAGTGCTAACACTCCCCACATGCAATACATTCATTGCATTGCCTGTAAGCAGACAGAGGGAGAGCGAGAAGTGAGAGAGAGAGAGAGCAAAAAAAAAAAAAAAAATACACTGTGACTCTGTCACCCGAAGCTGTCAGCTCTGACAGTAGCAGCAGCAAGCAGAAGCAGTGGTAACGCAACCAGCTGCGACAAACACAGGTAATGCAAAGTAGCAGGTTAATAGTGTGCATACTGTGAACCCTCCAAATGTGCCATAGGTCTGTATCCATAGGTATGTCCATGTGATATGTTGTGTGTACGTAGTTCCACCAAAAGGGGATGACCATACATTACATGTCAATCAGTCTTTGGCCATGATCCTGGCAGCAGTTGTCTGTGCGTTGGCCCAGCAATGGCTGTAGTGACTGCTTTGAAAGGTCAGCCAGGTTCAAAAGGCAGGATCAGCCCACCCCAAAGGCACACTGGCTGGGAACAAGTGTCTGCAGGTACCCGATATCACTGCATATGCATCCCATACTGCATAATTCCATAGCTTAGCAGACCAGGCCCGTTATGCATATGATGTGGTAATTCCCAGGGTCAGTCGAGGTGCCTCCTTAGTGGTGTGGGACCACCACTGTTGCTGTATGCCACTGTCCAGGTACATATCCTGTAGTACGGCCAAGATAAATTATCATTGTTATATGCGGTTGTATGTCCTCTCGGAGTGCCAGTAGCACACATCCAGGGATACCACGAGGTCACAGTGATGCTGTGTGTTCT
Source organism: Protopterus annectens (assembly GCF_019279795.1). Classification (NCBI taxonomy): domain Eukaryota; kingdom Metazoa; phylum Chordata; order Ceratodontiformes; family Protopteridae; genus Protopterus; species Protopterus annectens. Next base: position 1,637,960,262 of record NC_056743.1, on the reverse strand, counting down.
TCTCTGCTGAGGGTGGCCCTCACCTGGACATGTGAGATGATAGGGAGGTTACATCCAGCTGTGATAAATATTTCAACTGGTGGGGGAGAAGGAGGGGGGATACGTGCACTGAACATGTCTGCAAGATTGTTGCCAATATCCGTGTGTTTGGTGAATGTTAAGTAGGTGTGTATTAACACAGAGCATATCTGAGGCATGTGGTCCATATGTGTAACATAACTGAAGAAGGCCTTGTGGTCATCCATAGTGTATGTGTCCATTTCCCTCCCAGAGTAGGCTGTGGCCGTTGTTATGACGGACCATAGCGTAGTACCAGTGCTGACCACAGATGCCTTCCCTTAATGCGAATGTGCTCTGTCCTGCAGTAGCCTCCTGCTATTGTTATACAATCTGCCTCTGTCTGGGGTCCACCGGACAGAATGCCTAACCTTTGTGCATAGGGTCTGGGTTAGAAATGTGTGTGCAAGTTCCATGCAATCTGTGGCATGTCTTGCAAAGGGGTCAGCAGTGTGGCTTGTGGCTTCCACTGGCCCAGTGTGCTGCATGGATACCATCTTAGTCCCAGAAAGTGAATAACTTTCTAATCACATACATATCAAAGTAGTCTACTGTGCTGGTGGTGGTGGTGGGATATGTATATCCAGGCCGCGTAACTTCTGTCCACATCACAGTAGTGGACGGTGTCCCACATACAGTACCTTGGGATGAACCCCCAGAGTGAGGTTGTGCATTGCACTTGTCAGTGTGTGCTGACCGATGGTGCATGCTACTATGTTGTGTGGAATGTGGCAGGTATTGTTGCACAGGTGTTGGCTGAGCACTGATATCTGGCCATGTACCTGTGTATCCACAACGACACACACACACATGCAACATATGGGAGTAGTAGTATATCATTACACATGAGTATCATGTATAGTATGTGTGCCATATATTGCTGACATAGTCTGCTGATATCCTGTTCATGTTCTCTTCCAGGGAGATGGCGCGACAGCGTAACCCCACCTACTCTGTGGTGGAAGATGAGGAGATCCACCAGAGCCTAGTGCGGGAGTATGACATCCTGTTTTCCCGCACCAATCAGAATCAGCAGGAGAGGGCTGCACTGTGGCAAGACCTTGTCCGTAGGGTAAATGATATTGGCATGCATAACAAGGCATATGAGCATGTACGACATCACTGCAGTGATTTAATCCGAAGTGTCTGGCAGCGTGCATCAGATATCCACAGGCAACAGGTCCCCACAGGAGGTGGGGTGGCCACACATCCCCCCTCACCAGACTGGAGGGGCTACGCCTAAGTGTTGTGTCTCCAGCCCCGGAACACCAACAGCAGTACACCTGCATTTTGATGGAGGCTGGTTCCACACAGCAGCACGACATGGAGCGTACAGGTAATATGCCATATGTACACTTGACTGTTCTGTACACTGCATCATATGTAATATCAATGGCACAGTTGTGCCCACTGACATTAATCTCATAATTTCTGCAGGTCCCTCCAGGGTTACAGCAAGGCAGGCCATCCATGCTGGTGAGTGTGTTTAACATAACCTATAATAGTCCTGATAATGCTAGTAACAGTAGTGTAACTCAGTAGTGCTCTGTGTGTATACTGCGGGGTATGCATGTGTGCATGTGTGCAGGTGTGCCTGTGTCCACGTGTGCATCTGTGCATGTGTGCCTGTGTCCACATGTGCATGTGTGCATGTGTGCATGTGTGCATGTGTGCATGTGTACACGTGACCACGTGTGCATGTGTGCATGTGCCCATGTGTACATGTGACCATGTGTGCATGTGTGCATGTGTCCATGTGTGCATGTGTCCATGTGTGCATGTGTGCATGTGTGCATGTGTCCACATGTGCCTGTGTCCACGTGTGCATGTTTGCATGTGTGCATGTGTGCCTGTGTGCATGTGTGCATGTGTGCATGTGTGCCTGTGTGCATGTGTCCATGTGTGCATGTCTGCATGTGTGCCTGTGTCCATGAGTGCATGTGTGCCTGTGTCCATGTGTGCATGTGTGCATGTGCCCATGTGTGCATGTGTGCATGTGTGTATAAGTGCATCACTGGTAACAATGTCTGGAGACTGTAAACTGTCTTCTGCAGGTCCCTCCAGGGTTACAGCAAGGCAGGCCATCCATGCTGGTGAGTGTGTTTAACATAACCTATAATAGTCCTGATAATGCTAGTAACAGTAGTGTAACTCAGTAGTGCTCTGTGTGTATACTGCAGGGTGTGCATGTGTGCATGTGTGCAGGTGTGCCTGTGTCCACATGTGCATCTGTGCATGTGTGCCTGTGTCCACATGTGCATGTGTGCATGTGTGCATGTGTGCATGTGTGCCTGTGTCCACATGTGCATGTGTACATGTGTGCATGTGTGCATGTGTACACATGACCATGTGTGCATGTGCCCATGTGTACATGTGACCACGTGTGCATGCGTGCATGTGTGCATGTGTCCATGTGTGCATGTGTCCATGTGTGCATGTGAGCATGTGTGCATGTGTCCACGTGTGCCTGTGTCCACGTGTGCATGTCTGCATGTGTGACTGTGTGCATGTGTGCATGTGTGCATGTGTGCCTGTGTGCATGTGTCCACGTGTGCATGTCTGCATGTGTGCCTCTGTCCATGTGTGCATGTGTGCCTGTGTCCATGTGTGCATGTGTGCATGTGTCCATGTGTGCATGTGTGCATGTGTGTATAAGTGCATCACTGGTAACAATGTCTGGAGACTGTAAACTGTGTTTCCTGTCTTCCTCCCACAGGTTCTGGGGCTGCTCTGGTGACCTGCAGCAGGGAACCTGAAACCTGTGCCACGGCTACTGGTAATGATGATATTTGAGTAAGGGTACAGGAAGGTGTGTCAGGGTCTGCCATTGGTCAGCCAATTGACAGTACACAGCTGTCAACCCCATCATTGCGCACAGTCATCCTGCATGTACATCCTTTGTCACCATTCTCCCAAGGTGATGGACAGGATACAGTGGGCAGAGACCAGGGTAATGTGGTACCTGTGACACATGCATCCCCACACAGCAGCCATGGGCAGGGTCCTCCGATGGTACCACACAGACAGTTGCCCATGGGTTCTCATGGGAGCATCCGTGGGCGTACTGCCTCTGGCGGCGTGCCTAGAGGTCTGTCAACCTCAGCTATGTTTCGGACTGTCATGCAGGCACAGTCACATATGGAAAGGTACACCAGACAGGGTCTGAGGGAGCTGAGAGCATGTCACACAGCCATGACAGACAGTATGCGTGACATTGCGGATGCTATCCGTAACTTCACCGATGTCATAGACAGACGTTGTGGGGACATATTACAGCAGGTCCACAACCAGATGTCCATGAGCCAGGGCAATGGTGGGCGTTTGCGGCGTCGACGTGGCCGTATGCCGGCAGCAGCAGCAGCTGGCAGTCGGCGCAGATGACAACAGGCTCGCGCATGCCCCCATAGTGCCAGCAGCAGCCCCAGCAATGCTGGGTCTGTGCTGTCATTGGAATGCCCCAGGAGACCATGTGCACGTGGCTCTGGACAGTCCAACCAGGGACTTGTGTCCAGTCAACACACTCCCGCTTCTGATGACAGTACCCAGTCAGGCTTAGTACTGGATACAGTCCGTAGCACCCCTGCCAGGCACAGGTACCGTGTCCGTGCACACAGACACTTATCTGTATGGCCTGCCAGGTGCAGTCTGTGGCTGTCCACAAACCCCTGTATATGGCAGCCATGAGGTGGAACTGTGTGCATGCATACACACATGCGAAATGTTAACACCTAGGGCGACCACATACACGCACACACTGCACCAACACTGCCCCACCCTGTACTGCTGTCCCTCACCAACACACATACACACACATGTCAATTGGTGGTATTAGTGGCTGACTCAGGCATACCTAATCCGCACCCTGTGCATATGATGACACCGTGCCACCTCCTGCAATCTCCAACATCATTGTGGGAACAGGTAAACACGTTGCTGATGCACAGGGTGACTACATAGAAGTGTATTAGTAGTATCATGTTGGTAACAGTACAGTGTGCTGCTATGACTGTGTGTTTATCCCAGCATGCCTGCTGCAGTAACTGTATGAATATCCTGAATTGTTATCTGCACCCATAGTACATACCAAAGTATAACAGCTGCACATAATTGCATGCCGGTTGTAAGGTTGTCAACAGATAGCCGCATACATGGGTAGCACAGGGGGAAAGCTAACGCAAGTAGTGATATGCAATGGTGGACATGTACAGTAATGGTGTCAAGTTGCCCACAACGACTATGCCATGTGGATGTTCGCGCATGTAGCAGTGGAACTCCCTGCCAAACAACCTTAGACTTACTACTTCGCTCAATCATTTCAAAGCTAACCTTAAAGAATATCTCTCCACACAATGGACATGCCCATGTCGTGAACCTGACTAACTACATATCTCATAACTTCTAGTTCCACTTCCCTAGCCCATTTCCCTAATTGCAGATCTCTAAAATTTCTCTTTCCTTTTAGTAATAAGGAAAATCTCTGATTTCAGTCTATTTTCCAGTATCTGTAACGAAATCAATGTTTTGTGTATAATTTCCTGTCTGTCCTTTTGTCTTATATAACATCTATGTAAATTTTCATTCCTGCATATGTAAGCTATATTCTCTTGTTGTAACAATACTTTGAATCTTGCAATTTAATTATGTACTTCTATTGTGTATTGGAGCTTTTCTCCTCGGGACTCTACTGAAAACGGATATGTATCCAGCTAGACCAGCCCGGTTAACAAATGTAAAATAAAATAAATAATAAAATAAAAAAATGTGTGTAGTACCAATGTAATCCAAATCACAAATAAGTATGACATAATATCAGTTCTACCATGGGCATCTGCACTGCATATTCCTGGGTACATGTTGATAGTGCCTACATATTTGCATTGTTACTTACTGTTATTGTTACCCCTTCTTTGTTGTATAATGCACTACTTCCAGCCCTGTTTACTGTAGCTTTGTTTGCATGCATGTTCGCTTGGGGTTCCCTGGAACACTGCTTACACCTGCAATGCAGAGTTATAGTGCTTCTGTAGACTTCTAGTGACATCTGCATAGCGTCATCACGTATGTCAACTTTACACATGACAGAACGTCACTGTCTGTCCTGTACACATGTCGTTGCCTGTGACACATTGCGCACGTCTTACCTGGCATTTACCCACGTGTGCAGTCATATATGTCAGTGCTATGAAACAGTAGCAGTACACCCACACATACACACCTTCAGTATGTTGTTCCCCATTGGCCCTATGTGTTGGTACTCACCATGGCAATCACACTACTAGGGTAGCATCTGCAAAGGTGACCTGTGAATCGCCTCTATGGTCCAGTTGTGGTTTATGTGAGTCATGTGTCAATGTCACAGCTGCCACATGTATGCAGTCAGCCATCACCCTTGGCCAGGAACGTACAACACATGTGTGGGATGCCACCACACAGCCAATCTGGGGACTGGTCTCTCTGAACCCAGTAGTGCCATACCCTGTCAGGTGGCATGTCATATATACTACATCCTGGACAGACGTCAACCCCAATCCCTGCTGCTACTATTGATAATTCATAAGCACCCCACCAATCCACCTGGAAGACCTATTGTTACTGGCCGTGGATATTTAACTGAACCACTATCTTTGTATTTGACCAAACATCTGAAACCTTTGTTGACACATGTATGTTCACACTTACAGGATACAACTGAATTTTTACAAATTATTTCTGATGTCCAATTGGAACCTGATTGGCTGATGTGCTCACTGGATGTATGTGCCCTTTATACGAATATACCACATCAAGTGGGGCTGGAGGCTTTAGCTTATTGGCTTAATATTGCTTGCATTTATGATGAGGATTTTAATAATTTTCTGGTCCGTATGGCCGAATTGGTTTTAACACAGAATGTGTTTTTTTATAAAGATGTATGTTTTTGGCAAGTGAAAGGTACGGCTATGGGAGCATCTTTTGCTCCCATTTATGCCGACCTCTTTATGGCTTATATTGAAGAATATATCATATATGATGTCAGCCATAATATTTACCTCCCTGAAATTGATATTTGGAGGAGGTACTTGGATGATTGCTGGATGGTGTGGAGGGCAGATGCTGAGTACTTAATGGAATTTGTTTCGTACCTCAATAATAACATATGGGGTTTGCAATTTACCATCAACTACCATGTGAAAACAATTACCTTTCTTGATGTACTAATAACTAGACAGGAAGATGGTACTTTGGCCACTCAAGTATTTAGGAAATAACCCAAATACAATACTGTCCTTCACGCCTCCAGCTTTCATCCTCCACACATTGCCAAAAACATACCCAAATCACAATTTATTCGTTCTAGAAGAATTTGTTCTCAGCCAGAGAATTTTGAAAAAGATAGACTTGATCTCATCAATAGATTCCATGATAGAGGTTATCCTATGGGACATGTCATTAAAGCAAGCAATTGGGTCAATACACGTTCCAGGGAAGAGTTTTTGAAATACAAGAATAAGGACAACAGTGTCACACAGCCAATCAGGTTTGTGACTACTTATGCTAGGAATACCAATGTGTTAATGCATAGTATTAACACCAATTGGAATATTTTGTCTAATATTCCCGAGTTATCGGGGTATTATCTGACAAATGTTTGTTCTCATTTCGAAAAGGGAGAAATCTCGCTTCCCATTTTAATCATTATAAGCATACACATCATACTGACAACACATCTTTTGTTCAAACCACATTAACCGGGGAGCAGGTGGTAGGCGTTTCCCTGTGGACATTGCAGTAACTGTGACAAGATAGCAAAGACAAAAGAGTTCACTAGCAGGAATTGTCCAAGGGTTTATGATATATCATTTTTTGCAAATTGCAGTAGTGAGTGGCTTGTTTATCTTGTAACATGTAGCTGTGGCGCCTTTTATGTTGGCCAGACTTCCAGGCCTTTAAGATTTTGCATTTCAGAACATATGAGCAATATCAGAACTAAAAAATCTAATAATGCTCTGTTCAAACATTGTTTGAAACATTCCAATGCCAAATTTTCTTTTACAGTAATTGATATCATAAGGGATAACAGATTTAATAAGACAGGATGGCACTCCTTGTTTGATACTAAAGAAAAGAAATGGATTACTATATTAGGAGCACTATTTACACCTGGACTTAATGAGCAATTATAATTGCACCAATAGGATGCAGCCTAGCTACTATATAAATGCATCATTTTTGATTATTTTTTTATCACTGAAGAAGGCTGTGCTATTTTTTGCCAGCCGAAACCGGTCTGATATGACGTTATTTTGTTTGCAATAAATTATTTATCGGATCCTATCTGTCTGCTGGCATTCAGTTGTTTTGCTGAATTACTTTTTGTTGCCGTGCAGTTTCCTAAGTGCAGGAGAGTTTTTTCTGACAGTTCTTTATTGAGACATTTCAGGCCCTAGCTAGCCATCTACCTCCTAGCTCCCCTGGTCCTGAAAGTAGCACCCCTAGAAAACTACTTGCGTTCAGCTGCCAACCAGTCGCCACTTCACTTCTCTGTACATTGATTGAAACAGTGAAACCCACTACACTTTCTGCTGATCAACTCCGTGCTGAGTACCTATCAAAACCAGATGATGCTATTGCTTACCCCGTCTCAAAGGTAATCAAAGGAACCATGGTAGAATCTAACTTTCCCACCATCTGGAAAATGTCATATGCAATCCCACTTCACAAAGGAGGCAGCTCTACTGAATTCTCCAATTATAGGCCAATAGCTATACTCTCTCCACTTGCAAAGATTATGGAAACTTTTGTCATAGACAATTCATGCACCACCTAATCCAAAATCGCATTATGGCAGGCACTCAGCATGGCTTACGTCCTCATCACAGCACTACTTCAGGCCTCCTAGCCTTTACTAACACCATAAACCATACTTGCAGCACTAATTATATATCCTCAGCCCTCTTTTTGGATCTTTCCAAGGGGTACGATATGGTTGATCACCAACTTGTACTCCACACCCTGCAAACACTGTCTAGATACTGGAGCCTTCCAATGGTTTCAATCCTACCTGCATGGTCGACAGCAGGTTGGCCTCTGGCAGAACAAACTCTCTAACCTTCTACCTAACACCCTCAGAGTACCACAAGGCTCTATACTAGGGCCCTTGCTGTTCTCCATCTTCATTAATGACCTTTATACTGTCATCCCAAAAGTCAGCTGTATCCAATATGCTGAAGACTCTACTCTGATATGCTCAGCCACATCTCCACTAGAGTTATGGTCAGCTACCCAGACCACCTTTAATACAATAGAAAACTGGCTTTCTGAACATCGTCTGATCCTAAATCCCAAATAAACTAAACTGCTGTTATTTCACCTACACGTAGGTCTACCACTTTCACTGTTACCATAACATCAACTGATGGCACAATAATCTCCCCTGACCCATCTCCGAAACTATTAGGTGTCATCATAGACAATAATCTCAAATGTGACCTACATGTTAACCACATTATCAAAGCCATCAATAGAAAACTAGGGTCACTTTACAGAATTAAAGCCTTCCTAGCCCCTCCAGCTAAAGGTGCCATAGCTCGCTCACACCTTGTTTCAACCCTTCTGTATGCATCCCCTCTACTCTCGAATATGAACAAGACTGTCCTTAACAAACACTCAATTTGCTACAACCACATTGCCAGGTTTGCCACTGGGCTGCCTTTTAGGACACATCATTGCATCAATCTAAATCAGCTTGGTTGGCCAGCCTAATACAGTATAACCAACTGATTATGGCCTATAAAATCCTCTATAATCCAGACAATACTCCTGCACTTCAAATATTATCACCCCCTATAACAATCCTAGATCGCTTCGATCCTCTAACAAATTACTACTTCAGACTAGCAAGTTTAATAACACAGCCGGTGATTTTCTCTTTGCAAACCCTGTAAGTAGATCCTGTAACTCACTTCCAGCTGATATTACCTACTTTCCACCTTAAGGTCAATTTAACAGTAGACTCAAACAACATTTGTCACTTAACTGGCTATGTCAATGTATCAAGCCTGGCTAACTTTCAGATGTGTAAAGTCTGTGAACCACTTTAGTGTGTAATGTTAATTTAATCCTGACTTGTGCTCAGGACTAACATTAACCTGTGGAACATGTTTGACTTGCTTACTTATGTAATCTCTGTAAATAATCTGTTTGTAACATGTAATGCTAGTATTATGTGGATGATTGCTGGATGGTGTGGAGGGCAGATGCTGAGTACTTAATGGAATTTGTTTCGTACCTCAATAATAACATATGGGGTTTGCAATTTACCATCAACTACCATGTGAAAACAATTACCTTTCTTGATGTACTAATAACTAGACAGGAAGATGGTACTTTGGCCACTCAAGTATTTAGGAAATAACCCAAATACAATACTGTCCTTCACGCCTCCAGCTTTCATCCTCCACACATTGCCAAAAACATACCCAAATCACAATTTATTCGTTCTAGAAGAATTTGTTCTCAGCCAGAGGATTTTGAAAAAGATAGACTTGATCTCATCAATAGATTCCTTGATAGAGGTTATCCTATGGGACATGTCATTAAAGCAAGCAATTGGGTCAATACACGCCCCAGGGAAGAGTTTTTGAAATACAAGAATAAGGACAACAGTGTCACACAGCCAATCAGGTTTGTGACTACTTATGCTAGGAATACCAATGTGTTAATGCATAGCATTAACACCAATTGGAATATTTTGTTTAATATTCCTGAGTTATCGGGGGTATTACCTGACAAATGTTTGTTCTCATTTTGAAAAGGGAGAAATCTTGCTTCCCATTTTAATCATTACAAGCATACACATCATACTGACAACACATCTTTTGTTCAAACCACATTAACCGGGGAACGAGTGGTAGGACGTTTTCCCTGTGGACATTGCAGTAACTGTGACAAGATAGCAAAGACAAAAGAGTTCACTAGCAGGAATTGTCCAAGGGTTTATGATATATCATTTTTTGCAAATTGCAGTAGTGAGTGGCTTGTTTATCTTGTAACATGTAGCTGTGGCGCCTTTTATGTTGGCCAGACTTCCAGGCCTTTAAGATTTTGCATTTCAGAACATATGAGCAATATCAGAACTAAAAAATCTAATAATGCTCTGTTCAAACATTGTTTGAAACATTCCAATGCCAAATTTTCTTTTACAGTAATTGATATCATAAGGGATAACAGATTTAATAAGACAGGATGGCACTCCTTGTTTGATACTAAAGAAAATGGATTACTATATTAGGAGCACTATTTACACCTGGACTTAATGAGCAATTATAATTGCACCAATAGGATGCAGCCTAGCTACTATATAAATGCATCATTTTTGATTATTTTTTTATCACTGAAGAAGGCTGTGCTATTTTTGCCAGCGAAACCGGTCTGATATGACGTTATTTTGTTTGCAATAAATTATTTATCGGATCCTATCTGTCTGCTGGCATTCAGTTGTTTTGCTGAATTACTTTTTGTTGCCGTGCAGTTTCCTAAGTGCAGGAGAGTTTTTTCTGACAGTTCTTTATTGAGACATTTCAGGCCCTAGCTAGCCATCTACCTCCTAGCTCCCCTGGTCCTGAAAGTAGCACCCCTAGAAAACTACTTGCGTTCAGCTGCCAACCAGTCGCCACTTCACTTCTCTGTACATTGATTGAAACAGTGAAACCCACTACACTTTCTGCTGATCAACTCCGTGCTGAGTACCTATCAAAACCAGATGATGCTATTGCTTACCCCGTCTCAAAGGTAATCAAAGGAACCATGGTAGAATCTAACTTTCCCACCATCTGGAAAATGTCATATGCAATCCCACTTCACAAAGGAGGCAGCTCTACTGAATTCTCCAATTATAGGCCAATAGCTATACTCTCCACTTGCAAAGATTATGGAAACGTTAGTCATAGACAATTCATGCACCACCTAATCCAAAATCGCATTATGGCAGGCACTCAGCATGGCTTACGTCCTCATCACAGCACTACTTCAGGCCTCCTAGCCTTTACTAACACCATAAACCATACTTGCAACACTAATTATATATCCTCAGCCCTCTTTTTGGATCTTTCCAAGGCATACGATATGGTTGATCACCAACTTGTACTCCACACCCTGCAAACACTGTCTAGATACTGGAGCCTTCCAATGGTTTCAATCCTACCTGCATGGTCGACAGCAGGTTGGCCTCTGGCAGAACAAACTCTCTAACCTTCTACCTAACACCCTCAGAGTACCACAAGGCTCTATACTAGGGCCCTTGCTGTTCTCCATCTTCATTAATGACCTTTATACTGTCATCCCAAAAGTCAGCTGTATCCAATATGCTGAAGACTCTACTCTGATATGCTCAGCCACATCTCCACTAGAGTTATGGTCAGCTACCCAGACCACCTTTAATACAATAGAAAACTGGCTTTCTGAACATCGTCTGATCCTAAATCCCAAATAAACTAAACTGCTGTTATTTCACCTACACGTAGGTCTACCACTTTCACTGTTACCATAACATCAACTGATGGCACAATAATCTCCCTGACCCATCTCCGAAACTATTAGGTGTCATCATAGACAATAATCTCAAATGTGACCTACATGTTAACCACATTATCAAAGCCATCAATAGAAAACTAGGGTCACTTTACAGAATTAAAGCCTTCCTAGCCCCTCCAGCTAAAGGTGCCATAGCTCGCTCACACCTTGTTTCAACCCTTCTGTATGCATCCCTCTACTCTCGAATATGAACAAGACTGTCCTTAACAAACACTCAATTTGCTACAACCACATTGCCAGGTTTGCCACTGGGCTGCCTTTTAGGACACATCATTGCATCAATCTAAATCAGCTTGGTTGGCTTGCAATACCCAGCCTAATACAGTATAACCAACTGATTATGGCCTATAAAATCCTCTATAATCCAGACAATACTCCTGCACTTCAAATATTATCACCCCCTATAACAATCCTAGATCGCTTCGATCCTCTAACAAATTACTACTTCAGACTAGCAAGTTTAATAACACAGCCGGTGATTTTCTCTTTGCAAACCCTGTAAGTAGATCCTGTAACTCACTTCCAGCTGATTTTACCCTACTTTCCACCTTAGGTCAATTTAACAGTAGACTCAAACAACATTTGTCACTTAACTGGCTATGTCAATGTATCAAGCCTGGCTAACTCGAATGTGTAAACTCTGTGAACCACTTTACTGTGTAATGTTAATTTAATCCTGACTTGTGCTCAGGACTAACATTAACCTGTGGAACATGTTTGACTTGCTTACTTATGTAATCTCTGTAAATAATCTGTTTGTAACATGTAATGCTAGTATTATGTAATGCTGTATCTGCTACCCTCATAGCTTGTCTCCACGGGCCTCCCCTGGAAATGGACATGCATCCAGTCGGACTATCCCAGTCAACAAATGTAGGATAAATAAATAAATAAATAAAATATATTACAGTGACTACAATACAAGTCAGACATTGACACGCACTGACAGCATGCTGAACACACTGGGGCATACATGGGGACTCAGAATAGCAGCCTGCCTGGGCATCACACACCTCCGCAGCTGGCACACAGGCATATGTTCCATCGGAACAGAGCACATGCCACACATGGCACGCACATCCCCTGTGCCACACACTCACAGCCTGTAGGGCTACACAACACACCTGCTACAGACGTGTCAGGTACCTGTCTTGTGTGCTGCACTGGGGTCCCGCTCAACAGGCTGTATCTGGTGAAGGTCACAGTGATATGCCTCAGGGGCACTATGGTCCACCACAGGACACATGCATACAGGTCAGTCAGAGGCATGGACAGATATGACTCACTCATTGACCATGCCAGTATGGCTGCCTGAGACATACCTCCCTGGACTACATGATAGGGAACATAGAATGGATCTCTCAGCATGTGGCACAGGCCAGTATGAGCCTGATGTTGGTTGCCAACATACCCTCACCAGGTATTCTACCACTATATGTGGGAAGGGTGTTGTATGTCTACATTATGCTCAGTCTCCACTGTCATTCATAGGGTATCCACTGGCTGTCAATGTGTGCTTACATGCTAGGGAAGCCACAATGATGTGCAAGGGTCATCTTGCACATGACACCCATGGCCCGATGTATAATGGCAAAGCTCCTTGGTACATACATACTGGCTTATGCTGCAGGACATGGTTTACATAGCCACCTCCGTGGGTATCACACAGGTTAGGACACTAACAGTGCTGCTACACAACAACAGCAGTGTACACCGGAAGATGCATGCACCAGACACTGCCCTCAGCACGGTGAACTGCAATGTCTGTGCAGTACCAGATTCATGATTCATGGCTCACAGGTGTTACCCATCACTGACAGGTTATGCCCCATACCATGCCTGTCATCCCCTACACATGTAACACACATGGATAGGGGGGTGGTATCCCAAGGTAACACAGATACACACACCTCCAGGTTGTTGGCACAGCACAAACCATCAGGACCTACTCATGTGCAGCTAACAGTGTGTCAGACTGCCATCTGGTTCATAGCCTGGCACACACAACCCTCCCATACACAGGAAGACCACCTATCCTCCATAACAACACTGGCAATTTGACAGTCTCAAGAACTGTTTTTATATGGCCGGACTGCATCCAGCCAAACATTGTGTGTGAGCATTACTGTAGCTACAACACACTAGTTGAAGGGTTCACAGCATGTGGTCACTGAATTGCAGTGGAATGACATGTTACCACTACCACAACAGGTGGGAACATGCAGCACCTGTACATCGACTACATGTACACTATATGGCCCAGACCAGATGTGTATCCCCTGCTGTAGGTCTTTCACCATAGACACCCACACTGTATAGACACATACCACGTGCGGACCCTGCACAGTAAGACACAGTCATATTGGTATACATTGCAAATACCATTTATCCACTTGAGGCATGTGTCAGACATGGTAACTACTGCAGGTCACAGGTATTTATGTGTATGTGTCACACACATACATCATGTGTGCAATGTCATTGCTGGTTTAGGCAATGGCATGCATTGTTATGTACAAACACCCACACAAGGTCATACTGTGTGACACAACCACACGTGACAGTTGTGGGTTACCAAAACATGCCTATCCATACTCTGACAATGGTAATAGACACAGTAGCAGAGCACACTATTGGCATTACTAGCCAACTAGCCCTGTTTGGCTGTGCTGATAGTGTGGTGACATCCCCCGTGTTTACTGGGGGAGTATGCAGCATCTGGTGTATTGTAGTATTTGCCAAAAGGATCTGTTCTCTCACACTTGCATTTACACACACCCTACTACCCCCACGCACATGCACACTTGCCCTTTGCAGGATTTATTCCCCTACCTAACTAAGTCATGACACGTAAGAGAGACGCATTAGCAAAGTGCACTATTCGGTTTACTAGATAGTTCTTTTTCTCTGGCTGTACTTATAGGGTGCTGACAACATCAGTATTTTGAAAGGGTAATGTGCATCAGGTAGTATGATCTCCTGATTGCCAAAACTAACATGTTTTTCATACGGAAATGCACACACACAAACTCCCCACATCCAAACACACACACATGCCATTTACAGGTTTCAAACTCCTACCTAACTACATTATGATACTCGGGAGAGACGCATTAGTAGAGTGCGTTATTCACATTACTCGGAGGCTTCTCTTCTCCTGCTGTACTTATAGGGTGCTGACATCATCTGTGTTTAGACAGGGGAGTGTGCATCCTGTAGTGTGTTCTCCCAGTTGCCAAAAGGGACAATTTTCTCACACAAATTTGCACACACACAGTAACCCCCCTCATCCAAACACACACACTTGCAGGATTCAAACCACTACTTAACTATGTTATGACACTCGAGACAGATGCATATGCAGAGCATGCTATTCGCATTACTAGGAGGCTTCATTTCTCCTGCTGTACTTATAGGGTGCTGACATCATCTGTGTTTAGAAGGACATTTCCTCACACAAATTTGCACACACACACTAACCCCTCGCTTCCAAATACACACACTTGCCATTTGCAGGATTCAAACCACTACCGAACTATGTTATGACACTTGAGATGGACGCATTAGCTGAGTGCGCTATTCACATTATTGGGAAGATTCCCTTCTCCTGCTGTACTTATAGGGTGCTGACATCATCTGTGTTTGAAAGGGGAGTGTGCATCCTGTAGTGTGTTCTCCCAGTTGCCAAAAGGGACATTTCCCTCACACAAATTTGCACACACACACTAACCCCATTTATCCAAACACAAACAGGATTCAAACCACTACCTAACTATGTTATGACACTCGAGACGGACGCATTAGCAGAGCATGCTATTCGCATTACTGGGAGGCTTTCCTTCTCCTGCTATACTTATAGGGTGCTGACATCATCTGTGTTTGAAAGGGGAGTGTGCATCCTGTAGTGTGTTCTCCCAGTTGCCAAAAGGGACATTTCCCTCACACAAATTTGCACACACACACTAACTCCCCTCATCCAAACACACACACTTGCCATTTGTAGGATTCAAACCACTACTTAACTATGTTATAACACTTGAGACGGACGCATTAGTGGAGCACACTATTCACATTACTAGGAGGCTTTTCTTCTCCTGCTGTACTTATAGGGTGCTGACATCATCTGTGTTTGAAAGGAGAGTGTGCATCCTGTAGTGTGTTCTCCCAGTTGCCAAAAGGGACGTTTCTTTCACACAAATTTGCACACACACACTAACCCCCCTCATCCAATCACACACTTGCAGGAGTCAAACCACTTTCTATGTTATGACACTCGAGACGGACGCATTAGCAGAGCGCGCTATTCGCATTACTGGGAGACTTCCCTTCTCCTGCTGTACTTATAGGGTGCTGATATCATCTGTGTTTGAAAGGGGAATGTGCATCCTGTAGTGTGTTTTCCCAGTTGCCAAAAGTGACATTGCCCTCTCACACACACAAACCCACTCACCCACTGAGCATTTGCAGGATTCGAACCCCTACCTAACTATATTATGGTACTTGAGAGAGACGCATTAGCAGAGCGCACTATCCGAATTACAGAGCATCTGTTTTGCACCTGTAGTATTTCTAGGGTGCTGACATCTTTATTTCTGCAGAGGTATGTAGATGTAGTACTACCTGTCAGGTGGGGGATAGCATATATATGCATTTGCAGCCACCTACGTCAGGGTCAGATATGCACATCGCACTGGCAGGTTATGTTCTATACCATGCTTTGGGACCACAGGACCTGTAACACACAACACAACCAGTCCAGAACACCACACCCACATCCAGGACACACACTTAGCTTCCCTGGGAACAGTGCCAGGATATGCAGGTATTCACATACACCATTCCAGTTGTTAACATCAGGTACAGGCATATTGTGTGTGAGAACTACTCAGGCCTCTACCACTTTACCCTACAGCCACTACAATTTGTGGGTCCATGTGCTATGGCAGAACCACACACCACAGCCACATGGGTGAATACATATTGCACCTGTCCATCTGCAATGTGGGTACTCACTGTTCCACACCAGAGGTAGACCACCATTGTTGATATCTGACCATACCCACCTTTCCCTGGACATCCATATCTCATCTCCACCCTAGGCAAGGTTGTCACTGCACACAAACTGTGTTTAGCACGAGCAGACTCTACACTTGTGTAGACTGGGGTGGATGACTTCAGAGGACCCATGCTGGAGGACTATACTGGCCACTCAGCATAATCCTTGACAATTGCATCCTATGAGCATGTGTACAGTTTGCATTGGTCATGCTATCCCACATATACCCATGACTGCTCCACAACAAGACACCTGTCAGCTGTACACCAGCCATATGCCGTTCAACAGACAGAGTGACCTAATACATTGCAGAGCTGTAGCCCACAGAGGGAGGACATCTGTGGACAGTTCCAGCATGGCACTTCATTCACACATACTCATTACAACACAGTGTTGACAGTGGAATCATCCAGAGAATGCAGATAGGGCTCCCCTCAGTCTGTTATTGACAGACACCTACTGTCAGAGATCCTCAGCAACCCTCTCACAGCACACACCGACAACATGGCTGTGGCTTAGCACATTCAATCCCTGAGACCTCCACGTTGCCCCTGCTTGACAGAGGCACAGCTCACTAGCCTCACATGTTGCCTTCTGTGACCTACTTTACAGTGGCACAGTAGCCTACTATCCTGGGGATGCAGATGCCAAGCACACTCTGGCTGAGCTGTCATTCCCTGGGGCAAGAAGCCTAGTATTGACCTCTACACCCATATGTTCAATTGTCGGATGCACAATATTTGTTGTGCTGTTCTACTGTTTGCAGGTCTTTATTGCCATAGCATTCCCTGTTCCTATGACCAACTTGTGTATCTGTGGCAGATGTTTGCATATGACGGCAATCCACTATATCACTTATGTCTCTGTGGTCATTTACTGTGTGCACTGGGCTGATTGCTGTGTTGTGGTTGGTTCCTGGACTGACACGCATAAACACCAGATATGTGTGGCCAACTGCTACATGGAGATATGGCCTAAGTGTGTGAGCATGCCCAGTTCAGCCTTTCCATGGCATGTTGTCTGACATATGCCTCATTTATCAAAGTGTGCGAGCATGCCCAGTGTGAGCTTTCCATATGTTGCACTCTGAAGTCCACCACATATTTGGGTGTGTGTGACCTTCGACAATATCTCACGTTTAGGATTGTGTGTTGGGTGTCATGTTGTGTACTAACTGGCCAACTGCTTCGTGTCTGCCACAACAGGGATTATACTGTGCCTGCAGGAATTGCATGGGATACTTTGCAGACAGTTCTCAACATACTTTCATAATGACCTAACACTGTAGTACCGTATAGTGTACTGGTTCGGTACTTTCACTGTGGTGGACAGTATCCTGGGCTTTAGTCCTATGACTGCTTGACATCTTCATAGTGAGCACAACAGACTGTGTAGGGGCCAGTTGTGCACATATGACCATGTTACAATATGTTCAGATATGGACTACCTACACCAGGCTCGTCCAACATTGCTAGTGTATTCCACAACATGGGTGGATATTGGCAAACACTAGCGATGTTCCGTAGGCCATTTCTGATGCTAGTCACAGGGTGTATTTGTCCTTTGACACACATTGTAACTGGAGTTTGCCATTACATATGTCATGGTTGGTATACTGTGCCTCCGTCTACCTCTGACATAACAGTGATAACCAGGGTAGCCTACCATCTCCCATACACTCATCAGGATGCCTCTTGAGGGGTGTCGATATGTGGCTCTCTGGCTGACCTGTACCAGGAGTTTACTGAAGTGTGGGGTGCCTTCTGTGTTATGGATCATTCTGTACAGCTTGTCCTATGTATGTCAGTGCTGGGGTTCAGGTCTCTCATGTGCATAGCTCACTGCCATTCAGATTGTACAAGGTGCAACATGTTCATTCATTCCAGGTTGGACATGGCTTCATACATCAGGCACAGCTTTCCTGTAGCTGGGAAGGATGGTGGTGTGTGGGGCTGCAGTTTGTTTACTCAGGCAACACATGGCATCTGTTCATGCTCTTTGCTACCCCTGGTGGGGTACTGTTGTGGACTTTACAGTTGATGGAGGTGTCTGCTGCGATATATCCCACAGGGACTATTGTAGTCAGTTGTGATGCTGATGGAGGATGGCTGCAGAGCCACAGTGAGTTCCCCTTATCTACATCTGCCAGCCTTCATGTTTGGGTGGGTATATGGTACATGTTTCTGCGAACACTACAGCCACATGTTTGTCCAGTGCGGGATATTTATTACCTTTTGTATCCAGGTCTCACATTACATGTTAGGTACCTCATGGGTTAACACCTGTGTGGTAATTTGTGGGCACTTACTGTATATCCACAGTGGTTGTCTATACACAGTTCTGCATTTATCTTGCTGACATGGCTATGGCTACAGTTGTCTGTTTGTAGGTGGCCCTTACCACTTATGTTTTCTAGGGTGGTGGGTAGTCTTTTTGGCCTTGCCTACATACGGCTCTATGGAGGCGGCAAAGGCCTTATCCAGTATCCAGACGCACACGGTAACAGCTGACAGCCATCCCTGTAACAGCAGCATGGCTTGTCATGCTTGACATCTCAAGCAGACACACATTAGACCCTCTTGGACTGACAGCTGTAACTGTGCCAGCTGTTAAACATGAGCATTCTGTGTTTGTACTGTGGCATAATTCTTGGTGAGGGTTGGATGCTGCACACAGCCAGTGTCATCCCACCCTGGGGTACATACTTGGAGGGACCATCCATGTCTCATTTGATGTTGACCAGGGAGGTATATCTCAGGTAATTCACACCAGCATGGACATTGAGTGCATCATATTTCTGCTTGCTTTGGGGTGACCTGCGTACTTGTGTTAAGTGGCATTTTGTGGCAGCCTACAAACAGCTTACTCTACCCTTTCCCTTGTTCAGTCTGGTGAGTGGGACAGCTGTGTGTCTGCCTATACAGACACCTATTACGACTGTATCAGGCATGTAGTTTCTCCTTCGGGCCTGTGACTGTTTGGCACACCAGCTTTGAGTACTGTTCGTTGCATGTGCTATGTTTGAAGGTTGTGGTTGCTTGTGATCTACTTTGGAGGCTTCTGTTAGCGTGGTGTGTTTGTAATTAAGGCCTCCGGGAATATTTGTCTGTGTTTATGTGTTTGGTTTACAGTTGTGGTAGGTCTATGTGGGACTGGGTTTGTGGTGTATGTGGTTACCTTCTCCTCCTGACTAGTGTTGACAGTACTGAGCTGTTGGAGCTCAACCTCTGGTTTGGATACATGGATGCATCTATCACATATGTTTGTATTTATTGGGGGGTGTTGTGGTTGTCTGTGTACTTGGTACTGGTGTCACATTGCCTCTGGATTCACAGATTATACTTGTTGTGGCTGGACTTAGTGGATTGTATGTGTGGACATATGTTGTTGCCATACTACTGGTCAGTGATTACTTCCCTTTTTATGTTTGCTCTATCATGTGTTAACTTCCTCATTCTCTTGCATGGTTTGGTAATGGCTGGAGGCCAGCATGCCAGATGCCTGCGTGTATGGCATTGTGTGTTGTTGTTATTTGTGATTGCATACTCCAAGCATTCCTGGCTGTGTTCATGGAATGCCTGTATAACATGTTCTGTGGTGTGTCCCATATTCTGCACTTGCACAGGGCCTTTTGTGGATTCAACATCGGATTTGAGGGCTGCAACCTATACTTTACACATGTTTTTCACTGTGGTATTCTGGCCAGGGACTGGGGTCAGGGTGTGTATATCCAGTGTGATTACTCTATGGTCTGGTCTTACCAGTGAGGGGTACACTTCTCATCTTGCCATCCAGTACATATGTTGCGGATTATCGCATCCACTATGCTTACCCCTCTTGTGGGAGTAGTACATTGTTCCTGGGCATTTTGGTTTATGGAATCTGGGTAATTAACCGGTGTATGTCTGGGTATTTTCAGTCAAGCAATATAATGTGGTTTGGGGGGCTTGATATATTCATGTATTCCGACATAGGCCAGGTGATGTTCCTGGTATTAGGACAGTAGTCTGCAGCAGGCTATATACTGTGAGGCAGTTTTAGCCATTGGTATTTGACCATGGCTATTCCATGCTGCTTCTTGTTGTGGTACCAACATGGGGGTGTGGTTATCCTTGCCATTTCTTGCTAGTCACCCTCCTTTTGTAGCTTGTTCCATGTTTTGCGGCTGTACAGCACAGTATGAGGTGTGACCTGGTAGTGTTAGGGTGCTGATGTGAGCCTTGCCCAGTTCTCTATTACAGGACTGGTATCTACATTCTCCTTACTGTGTGCATTTACACTGCACACATCTTGCTGTTTATACATCTGTCATGGGGTAGTATTACATCTAGGTTCCTATCGCTTTTAGAACCTGTGAAGGTGGGTTTGTGTTTTGAGACTTACCTATTCAAGGCATGCTGTGGGTACTGACAGCCTTTGCCGGTATCCATGGGGCATGGCATGATAGGTGCATGCCACCTCTAGCAGGTGGTGCATCATGTCAAGCTCCGCATATCTTCCCAGCCTGTAACACATTGGCTCCCCTTTGACTGACTGCATTACTTCAGCCAATTATTGTACTTGATCTTCTTGTCTTCATAGTGTGGCATCATGCTTGGTGAGGGTGAGATGTTAGGCAGGGTCTTCATGTTTGCATATACTAGATGGTGTTACATTGCTTAACACATGGCAATCATGCCTCAGGTGGTGCTGCAGGGCTGCCTCTGTCAGATGCACATACTACACTCCCTGTACATGTTTGAGAGCAGGTTGTGTCATGTTAGGCATCCCTGTTACTATATGAGTGAGTCAGAGAGGGGTATCATTCCCAGGGTTCCTACTGAGCCAGTGTATGTGCTATACATTGCCTCTTTGCCAAGGCCAGGGCATACTGGGCATGCCTCCTTCTGCCTACTGGGGCAGGCTCAGGTTGTTCCTCCTCCGAGTCACGCTCTGCCTGTGATGGCCTTGGCAATGGTGGGGGGCTGTTTGGCCCGGCCCTGTGCTGGTCCTGCTGCAGCTGTTTTCACAAGATCATATTATGTAGCATAGCACATACCATGACAATTTGGGTACATGTAGTTGGTGTGTACTGCAAGGCTCCACCAGATGTGTCCAGACACCGGAACCGTGACTTGAGCAGCCCAAACACACGCTCTATTACATTATGTGTTTGTGCATGTGCCTCATTATGGCGTTCCTGTTCAGGTGTGTGTGCATTTCTGATGGGTGTCATCAGCCACGGCTCCAGTGCATAACCTGCATCCCCCACTAGGTGTCCGTGTGGGATGTCCCCATTGGCAAATGTCTGGTACAGCTGCGTCAAATGCCAGATGTGGGAATCGTGATAACTCCCAGGGCAGCCAGCACACACATTCATTATTATGCCCTGGGCATCACACATGACCTGGCAGTTGATGGAGGGGAAGCCCTTGTGGTTAATGTAGGCCCTACCCGCTCACCGACTGGTGATTTGATGCGTATGCGTGCAGTCTATTGCACCCAGTACCTCAGGGTATTCCGCTATTTGCTGGAAGAGACGATATTGCTGGCCAATACCTCACGGGCATTGGGGAAATATACATGATCACCGACATGTGCTGACATGGCATCCAGGAACTGGTGTAGTACCCTGGAGGCTGATGCCTGTGATATCCCCATCATATCGCCAGTTGGTCTCTGGAAGGTACCTGTTGCTAGTATTCTTAGGCCAACACATACCTTGGTTTCCACTGGGATGGGTTCCCCTCTGTTGGTTCTGTGTGAGGTGTGGCCTGCACAGCTCAACAATTTGCTGCAGGAGGTCTCTGTCCACTCTATAGCTCTACTATCTCCAGCTCATGTAACCCGTGGTAGGTGACCCTGGGCCTGTACACTCTTCTCCGTCTCCTCACTGTGGGTTGTCTGGCACCATCTGCATTGTCACCACTCTCAGCAAGTCACCTGTGTCTCATTATGACAGCTATGGCAGCCCCTAACATTTCTGCTCTGAGTGAAGCTTTTCAGTTTTCACTTCTATTAGCTTACTCCTGTCTTGCAGTGTCTCTTAATGGAAACATCCTGCACTACTGTTTGCAGAGTTTTAAGTGCTGGGCTGGGCTACTATTCTGCCTGTGTAATTGCCTGTTTCTAATTGTTTTCACCTGCTAGCTTCAGCAGTTATCCCTGCTAGCTTCCTATTAATTCTGTTGCTTCCTTTTTCCTCTCTGTTTCCTCAGGGGGGAGCAACGTGCATACTATCTGAAACACGCTCACAGTGGCTTACACACGCGCACACATGCTTACATGGTTCAGAATCTACTTATTCGGGTTTAAACGCACGTACACCCACACAAACACTGTTACACGTCTGCCAACAGCCTCTAACATACTCAGCCTGCCCTACACATGTGCACACCAGCGCAAACAGTGTTAAACATCTCCCAACATGCTCCCACATGCTCACACTGCCTTACACGCATGCACACTGTCCTACTCGCGCTTCATGGCATGCACACGTGCGCATGCATGCCCAGCAAGAAACTTTGGAGTAAGTAACAGTGTACACCTTCCATTTCTTGACTTTCCATGACTTATCTAGTGGCACACCTCTTTCCATGATCTGTGCCTGTCATCTGTCATGTTACACTGGCCTCCAATGAACTGCATTTCTTTCTACCATTCCCCCCTGTGATGTCACCTATCTCCTACTCTATTCCTCCCCCTTATGTATCTCTTACACTACTCAGACTGTGCTCATTTGCTATGTGACTGTGAGATTCAGTATCCAAACCCTCATTTACATGAGATTGCCTACTAATGCTTAGTTACATGTCTTAGACTCAGCTTCCCCCCTTAGCAACCACTACACGGTGGCCATGTTGGTTTTGGTCTGCTGGTCCCTGCATTGTCATTCCATGTATTGCATGAAACCCACATTTGTGGGTTTATAACCTTCTTTTTTATGGTTTTATACAGCGCAGCCCATTTGTGTGGGGCTGCTTGTTTAAACATCGGCCATCGCGAAAAAATATATAATTTTATCATTTTGCCATCGGGTTGTATTGCCAATGGCCACATATTTGGCCATTGGCATGCTGCCTGAGTCATATGCAACCTTTTTTTGGAGCTGACATTGCTCCGTTGTGGAATTTGCAGAAATGTACTCAGTTGTCAACTGAGTACATTTCTTCTGCTAAAACGTCTCCTACACGGACTGGTTTCTGCTTCGTGGATCGCTAATATACCTCATTTGCATACCTTTCAGATGCAAGTGAGGTATTTAGCATGTCCACGCCCAGTCCGTGTAAGAGACGTTTTAGCTGGTCTCTTACACGGAGCTTAGGGCTGTTCCTGGATCGCGAGGCTTGCATTGAGTGTTGCATGTCTCTTACACTCCGTGCAAGCCTTCATGAATCCTGCCCACTGCCTTTTCCTTTAGTCTTACACATGTTATTTTACCAATATCTGTTCTTGTGTGTTTTGTCAATACTATGTGATTCTAGTTGGAATTTATGCTATCATATATCAAAATAACTACTGTAAATATTGTTATGTGGCTGTACTTGCTTTGGATGGGAGGGATAGTCTACAAGGGGAAGTTGCTGATGGGATTGGAGGCCCCTGTGACATGCTGGGTCAATGTAATGTGTTACAGTGGGTAAAGGCCTAGGTTCAACACATGTACATGTAGTTTTTATTTTCTTTCTCAGTGCATTTGCTTACAGTGTTTGTATCTCATTTCAGGTGCTAGGGGTAACATGGCTGACGTCCAGGCTTTGCAGCAGAGGTGGGCAAGCATTGTGACCCAGGTGGAGGAACTTTTCTGGGAGATGCCAAATGTTGTTGCTACAAACAGCAGGGATGCAGGCCCACAACAATCGTAAGAGACGGCAAATGTCGAAGGTTAAACAGCCAGCCAGAGGCAATACAGCGCTCCAGGTGCAGCCCGCCAAGGAGATGGCAGCAGAGGTCTCGAAATTGGACTCAACCCTTGCTGCTCCGACAGGTAATGATCCCATAGCTCTGGTTGGGGGGATGATAGAACAAAGGTATAAGAGGGAGAGGGTCATAGATTGGGTGACAGGGTTAGTAGCTTGCTTACATCTTTGGAGGACCCAAGGGGTGGGAGTGGGAGTTTGCAGACCTTAGTGGGTCAGGACTATGGTTTTGGGGAGCAGGTTTTTGGTAGGGTTAGTTAGCCCAGCCATGGTTGGTAGTTTGGGAAAGAGACTGACCCTTGTTTAGATGAGGTAGGGTCAGATTTCAGGACACAGCCAAGAAATTGGTTGACTATGCAGGTGCTGGGACAGGAGGGTGTGGCAGTCTTTTTAACTCCTCACATACCACTTACTGTGAAAGAAAAAATTTGGAAAGGTGAGTATGTGGACATTTTTGACTTAACTGATGCAGATGGTGTCCTGTGCATGCTGGAAGCTGAGATAGCTAATAGGAAAGACCTCTTGGCAAACTTGGTGGCTCTTGTTTGAAAGTGAGTGGGAAAAATGCAACTAAGAACATGGGAGAATTGGGTGTTGGATTTGTTTATTACATGGCAGTATGGCTGGAGAGGGATAATGCTCTGGCTCTTCCACTCTTGGCTTATTTTTTGATGATACAGGAGGTGCAAAGGATATGGGCTGGAAATGCTTGGTTGTGGTATGAACAGAAATTCTGCAAGAGGAAGGCTGTTGATAGGTCTATGCATTAGGAGGTGAGACACCCTGATATATGGCTGTCCACTGTGATGGACAGTTTTGGTTTTGGGGGCATTGGGAATAAGGTGGGAGAAGGCTTTGTCAGAGTATGTTGGGCTTTCAATGCCGGGATATGTGCTTGGACAGCATGCAGATTCTCTCATAGGTTCATAGGTTCATACTAGGCTATCTGCCCTGGGGCATTTATAAGCCTAGCCCGATTGTGTTTGGCTTACGCCACCCCTTGATTTGAGTATACTGTGCCCTTTTTAAAGTTTAGTTTACTGTGCCTCTGTCTAATAGTGACATGGAGGTAATCCCCAGGACAAACCTACGATCCCCCATCCACTCATCAAGATTCTTCTTGAAGAGAGTCAGTGAGGTGCTCTGCCTAACATGAGCTGGAATTCTATTCCAGAGCGAAGGGAGCTTCTGGGTTATGAATCTGGCCCTTCAGCATGTTCTATTTATTTCTGTGCTGAGGTTCAAGTCCCTCGAGCGCGTGGCTGTAAGGGATTTAGATTTACTGAGGTGGAGCATGTCCATTAATTCTGGGTTGGACATAGCTTTATATGTCAGGCATAGATCGCCTCAAAGTAGGCAGTATGCAACTGAGTAGAGCTGGAGTTTTTTTAACCGAGCAGCATATGGCATCTGTTTGAGTCCCTTGATCCTCCTGGTGAGGTACTTTTGGGGTATTTCTAATTGCTGCAGGTGTCGGGTAAGGTACATCCCAAAGGGGGCATTGTATTCTATGATGGGCCTGATGAGGGATGAATAAAGGGGCACGATTACCTCTCTTGATCTAGCTGTGAATCCTTTCATGATGAGGTGGGCTATGTAGAAGGTCTTTCTAGCCACTTTGGCGATGTGGTTGTCAAAGGAGAGATTGCTATCAACTTGGGTCCCCAGATCCCTAATTACTTTCTCTGTACTTAATGGGTTACCACCTATGTGGTAATTTGTGGGCACATTGTTTTTGCCAAAGGGTATGACTATACACTTTTTGGCATTTAGCTTTAGACCATGGCTCTGGCACCAGTTATCCGTCTCTGCGAGACCTTTTTGAAGGATGTTTGTGTCAGCCGGAGAGTCAATTATGGCGCCCAGTTTGCAGTCATCTGCGAACTTGGAGAGCCATAGTCCTCCCACATTGGCCTGTACCTCAGAAAAGTAAATACCGAACAAGAGAGGTCCCAGGACAGAACCTTGTGGGATGCCACTTGTGACTGGTTTCAAGTCTGACATGGCTTCAGCAACTCTGGACTCTGTGGGTTCTGTCTTTGAGCCAGTTTGCGACCCATCTTGTGACATAGGGGTTTATATTTAGGCTGAATAGCTTATCTATGATGCCCGAGTAGGGTATTGTGTCAAATGCCTTTGCGAGGTCCAGATAGGCTGTGTGGACTACCTTCCCTTCATCTATGACCTTGGTGACTGTTTCGAAGAAGTCGACTAGGTTCAAAAGGCAGGATCTGCCCTTGACGAAGCCAAATTGGGTAGGATCTAGTGTCTGTAGGTCCCCAATGCCTTTATTTATGAGTTCCATGATGATCCTCTCCATAGCCTTGCAGACTAGGCTAGTCACGCTTATGGGGCGATAGTTTTGTTCGAAGTGTACAGCACCCAGCGGGGCAGTGTAGTAGGTGAGAAGGCCAATTGGTGAGTCAAACATCACCCTTTGTAGGCATGATGAGATTAAGGGGACAGTGTCTGGGATTACAAAGGATATGTGGTAGGGGTGCTTTTCATGGCCAGAGATGGTGGACATTTCAGGGGGCACGGGGGCTACTCAGGGACACATTCACCTATTAGAGTGCAGGTCCTGTGGAACATGCTGTTGAAGTACCTGCAGTGGGCGGTGGCAGAGGAATTGATTGACATTTTTTCGAAGGGGTTTCCTATTAAGTTGAACTTGGTGGGGGATGGCAAAGTGGGGAAAATTTGAGGTCAGTGTGCGGTAGGGAGGATATTCTGGAGGCCTTGGTGGAGAAGGAACGATGGACGTGAAGGTTACTGGGCCCATTTGATAGCCCCCAATTTCTCCATTTTAAGGTGTCACCCTTGTGGCTCATTCTTAAGAAAAAATCAGGGGAGTTCCATTTGATTCATCATTTGTCTTACCTTGAAGGGAAGTTGGTTAATGTCTTCATCCTTGTGGAGGAGGCTAAGGTGAGTTAAATGTCATTGGATGACATGGTTTGCATCATTTGAGGCTTTGCAGATCCATGGCTGGTGAAAGTGGACACTGAGTCTGCCTTTCACCTTTTGCTGGTTAGACAGGATGATTGGCTGTTGTTGGGCATGGTGGTGGGGGACAAGTTCTACTTTGATACAGCCATGCCAATGGGATGTTCAGTGGCTTGTTTAGCACAGTTTTACATTGAATATGGCAATAGTGGGTGGATAACCAGAGGACAGTGCGTTATTTGGATGATTTCTTGCTAGTGGGTGAAAAGAATGAAGGAGCAGCGGTGGTTATGCAGCAGTTTTTTCAAACATGTAAGGAAATGGGAGTTCTTCTGGCCACCCACAATTTGGAGGGTCCAGGGAAGGTATTATATTTTTTGGGGTTGAGTGTGGATGCGGAGCAAGGTTCATTTCATCTGCCATGGGAGAAAGCAGCTAGGCTAAAGGAGAAGATGTTTTATATGAAAGCTAGGGATAAGGTGAGGGATGTTATGGAACTTTTGGGGCTATTAAATTTTGCCTGCCAGGCAGTTCACCTGGGGCATTCCTGTTAAAAGAAGGAATAAGTAAACATCATTGGGAGACAGTTGACAAATTAATGCATGAGGATTTAACTTTGTGGTTGCAGTCTTTAGACCAATTCAATGGCATGACTTTTTGGCAGTGAGATTAGGTAGGTCAGGGGGAAATACAGTTGTTTACTGATGCAGTGGGAGGGTCTGGGTATGGGAGCATTTTTTGCAGGACAGTGGTTTGCAGTGCCTTGGCCACCTCAATGGCCAGAGGAATGGAAGTGTGATGTTGCATTTTTGGAGCTGATGCCAATTTGGGTAGCTTCAGTGGTGTGGCAAGAATGTTTGTGGGGCAGTAAGGTTGTTTTTAATTCTGACAATATTGCAATTGTCTAAGTTTTACAGGTTAAGATGACTAAGTCTGAACATTTATTGTTGGTATTGTGTAAATTGGTTCTGCAAAGTTTGTTGATTAACTTTTTCTTCACAAGTTTGCATGTACTGGGGGTGAAGAACAAGATTGCTGACAGCCTGTCTCATTTTCAGTTTGCAAAACAAAATCCACAAACTGGATAAATGCCCATTTTACACCTCAGAGCAGAATTAAAATAAAAATAAAGCAATGAACTGTTAATATTGCTGTATCTAGGCCTTCAGCTGTATTGTGTAGATGGCTAGCTCTCATAAATTGTCCCTTAATGACATTTTTTGCTTACATGTCTTGGGTGCATACTTGTCTTGTGTAGGATGTTGTTTCTGCGACTAGGTTTTCTATATACAGAAGTGGTAATGTGTTTATTACTTGGTTTACATAGCTTAACATCCAAAAAATCAATAGTCTCATAGGAATATTCATATGTAAATCTTGGAAAATCGGTGGTACTATGTAGATGTTCTATCAGTTGTTCCAATTCTTCAACAGTACCCCCCATAACAAAAATGCATCATCTACAAAACGTGTATACCATATAATCTTACTTTGGTATTCATTACCTTGCAATAGATGACTCATTTCCCATGCCACTAGTACTAGGTTGGCGTAGCTATTTGCACAGGCTGTGCCCATAGCCACGCCAACCCTTTGTAGATAGAAGTTCCCATTGAAAACAAAAACATTGTTTTTAAGTATAATTTCAAGGAGATCACAAAGCAAATTAATTTTGGCAGCACTGTATGTCTTTTTATCATTTAGTAGTTCACGTATCTTTTCAATGCCCCAATTATTGGGTATCACCGTGAACAATGATATAACGTCCATGGTGACAAACATATAATTTCTATCTAAATGCAAAATTTTATTATACAATAAATTCAAAAATGCTTTGGTGTCCCTAAGTACAGTCTCACATGACTCTAAAACTGGATGTAGGCATTTCTCAACATAGATCGATACAGCTTCCGTAGCCCACCCTTTACTTGAGACTATAGGTCTCATAGGTGAGCAAGTCATTTTTTATGGTCTTTAGGGAGCCCATAAATCATTGGTGTAAGTGGATTTTGTATTTTAAAGTAATCAAACAATTCTTCAGTGATCTGCCTTGTTGCCAGTAAGTGAAAAATAAACACTGAAACCCTATCTACAATCGCTCTAACCTGTCTACCAGTAATCAGAGAATACGTATCACTATCATTCAGTAATAGCATCATCTGTTGAATGTAAAATGATTAATCCATCATGACTACCCCACCGCCTTTGTCTGCTGGTCTAATTTGAATACAAGATAATGTTCTCAGCTGTTTCACTGCCTCAGTTTCTGTTGCACTCATATTATGGAACATCACTGGACTATCTCGTGCAAACTCTTCTCTAATTTCTTTTTCACATACTGTAACAAAAGTTTCTATAATGGGCTGTGGTTTTGGCATAAAAATGCTGGGTTGTTTAAAGATATTAACATTTCCCATCCCAGTATCTTTAAATATTGTTTTCAAAGTCAAAGTGCGTGAGAACAGTTTCAGTTCCTTAAGCATGTCTGTTAATGCAGTTCTTTGCGCTGGTATAAAGCTTAACCCTTTACTTAAAACAGACAGTTATGGTTCAGTTAGACAATAATTAGATAGATTTATTACAAAGTTTTTTTGCTGCGTGTTGTCATTGCGTTTGAATAAGTCACTCGCTCTTTCTGTTGTCGAACCCTGCCCTTCTGGTCTCTGCTGTTCGACTGTTCCCTTATGGGCAGCACATTGCTCAGGACAAATGGTAAGATGGATGATTGTGTTGTCTCCTTCAGTTCTAAGAAAGTGGAGACAGATGGAATCCCATTGGTTTTACTATCAGTAGCAGCATTAGTTCTTTTATTGCCTGCGTTCAGCAAGGAAACTTCTTCCTCACTGTTCCCAAGTTCCATTAGTGCAGACGCTACGTGTGGTGTGGATGCGTTCTCATTGGTTATGTATTCTATAGTATTTCTTAAAGCAATACCTTCTTCAGAATTAAATGTGCTAGATGGATTTGTTCTTTTATTAGATTTGTCATTACTCACTGCATTAGTTGTTCTTTTTGGCCATGAGAAGACTTCCTTACATTGGAAGTCATTCAAATCGTGTTGTAGTTTCCTGGTCTTAGTATTCTGAAGCCGCTTCTCATAATTTAATATACTATCGAATAAGTCATCCAATTTACTGCCTATAACTTCAGCAGAGAACTTATTAGCTAGTTCACATTGTAGTTTTTCAATATCATCTGCCAACATTTTTTCTTGAGGTTTAAAATATTCGATCAAAAGGTGCGTGTAATCATAACTTAATTGTAAATTTAAGCTCTGCCATTTTTGTAGCAAGTCTGGATAGGTTTCACCATAGGTGGGCATAGTTAGCACCCTCAGTCCTCTAGGTACTATTTTGTATTTTAAGGATGCCTCAAGGTGAAACCTCTGCCATTGCAACCTTTTAAAGCTATAAAGTTTGTTTTCCAGGCTCCTAAAAGTCTCTATAAAATGCATGTATGTGTCATGATCAGTCACTTCTTTTGTTGTAGCTGGAAAAACTGGATTGTGCATAAGGGGGTTACCTTCCATATTAAGCAACCCTGTAAAAAGTCCATAACGATTTCCTCTGGTTCCACTGGTATTTTCACCTTCTGCCATGTCCCAGTAAGAGTACACTCCAAAAAGTATGCAAAACAAATTCCACAAACTGGATAAACGCCCGGTTTACACCTCAGAGCAGAATTAAAATAAAAATAAAGCAACGAACTGACCACGCCTCGGTGAATTCAAACAGTTTTAATAAAACACATCAGAGTAAGCTCTTTCACAATTTACAACTAATTGCTTCTTCAGACTCCATTCATACAAATAAAACAACTAAATTTAAATTGATACTGACCAACCAGATACCACTTCATATATGACATCATTAATTAATAACAATTAAAAAATTCTAAGCTTTAAAGCAGTATACAAAAAATAGTAATAAAAAATGTGTCATATAATTAAACCAATCAATTCAGTGTTTCAGAGACCTAGCTTTCAGGAATGGTTTCAGTGAAACTACACCATTTAGCCCTGGTGGTTTATCTGCCTGTAGTTGTAGTATCCATTTCTGCAATATTTCTTCTACTCTGTTGTTTATATCACCCTCTCTAATGTTTTGTTCAATAATCTCTAGCACCATAAAATTAAATATATGTTGCATGTTCTCAGTTAACACATGTTTTGCTAGAGCATTAGTATCCTTCTTGTTAGTTATATCTCTTAGATGTTCTAATACATGTTCTTTTAGGCATCTGTTGGTTTTCCCTATGTAAAAAACAAAACATTTAGTACAAAAACTGAAGTAAACTAAGTGCTGTGTTTTACAGTCTGCATAGAAATTAATTTCTATATCAAAATTCAAAGTGGGGTGTGAAAAGGTAGGCTTACTATACAGATAGCTACATGCCATGCAGTTGCTGCATGGAAATGTGCCAATTCTTTGAGATTTTATTAAGCATCTGTTGTTTCTTGTTTTATAACAAAGTTGTCTTTTAAGAGATTTCTTGTTACTAAAACAAAAATGTGGTCTATCATCAATAACCCCATCAAGTTCACTGATTGACCTTGAGATGTTCCAGTTTTTTTAAAAAATTGAGCAACATCTCCTAATGTTACTAGAATAGGTCACTGGAAACCTAATCATATTAGAATCATTCTTATATGTGTTATTTTCTATACTAATAGTGCCAGTGAAATAGGGTTTGGCTTTGTCTTTCCTTTCCTGTGACACATACCTAACACTGTTCCTAATATCTTTATCACTGTAACCTCTTTCTTTGAAGTCTTTTTAATGTTAATATTGCTGTATCTAGGCCTTCAGCTGTATTGTGTAGATGGTTAGCTCTCATAAATTGTCCCTTAATGAAATTTTTGCTTACATGTCCTGGGTGCATGCTTGTCTTTTGTAGGATGCTGTTTCTACTTCTAGGTTTTCTATATACAGAAGTGGTAATGTGTTTATTACTTGGTTTACATAGCTTAACAGTCAAAAAATCAATGGTCTTATAGAAATATTCATATGTAAATCTTAGAAAATCGGTGGTACTATGTAGATGTTCAATCAGTTGTTCCAATTCTTCAATAGTACCACCCCATAACAAAAATGCATTATCTACAATACGTGTATACCATAGAATCTTACTTTGGTATTTATTACCTTGCAATAGATGACTCATTTCCCATGCCACTAATACTAGGTTGGCATAGCTATTTGCACTGGCTGTGCCACACCAACCCTTTGTAGATAGAAGTTCTCATTGAAAACAAAAACATTGTTTTCAAGTATAATTTCAATTTAAAATACAAAATAGTACCCAGAGGACTGAGGGTGCTAACTATGCCCAACTATGGTGAAACCTATACTGACTTGCTACAAAAATGGCAGAGCTTAAATTTACAATTAAGTTATGATTACATGCACCTTTTGATTGAATATTTTAAACCTCAAGAAAAAATGTTGGCAGATGATATTTAAAAACTACAGTGTGAACTAGCTAATAACTTCTCTGCTGAAGTTATAGGCAGTAAATTGGATGACTTATTCGATAGTATATTGAATTATGAGAAGTGGCTTCGGAATGCTAAGACCAGGAAACTACAATGCGATTTGAATGACTTCCAATGTAAGGAGGTCTTCTCATGGCCAAAAAGAACAACTAATGCAGTGAGTAATGACAAATCTGATAAAAGAACAAATCCATCAAGCACAATTAATTCTGAAGAAGGTATTGCTTTAAGAAATACTATAGAATACACAACCAATGAGAATGCATCCACAACACACGTAGCGTCTGCACTAATGGAACTTGGGAACAGTGAGGAAGACGTTTCCTTGCTGAACACAGGCAATAAGAGAAATAATGCTGCTACTAATAGTAAAACCAATGGGATTCCATCTGTCTCCACTTTTTTAGAATGGAAGGAGACAACACAATCGTCCATCTTACCATTTGTCCTGAGCAATGCGCTGTCCATAAGGGAACGGTCGAACCGCAGAGGCCGGAAGGGCAGGGTTCGACAACAGAAGGAGCGAGTGACTTATTCAAACACAATGACAACATGCAGCAAAAAAGCTTGGTAATAAACCTATCTAATTATTTTCTAACTGAACCGCAACTGTCTGATTTAAATAAAGGGTTAAGCTTCATACCAGTGCAAAGAACTACATTAACAGACATGCTTAAGGAACTGAAACTGTTCTCATGCACTTTGACATTGAAAACAATATTTAAAGATACTGGGATGGGAAATGTTAATACCTTTAAACAACCCAGCGTTTTTATGCCAAAACCACACTCCATTATAGAAACTTTTGTTACAGTATGTGAAAAATAAATTTGAGAACAGTTTGCATGAGATAGTCCAGTGATGTTCCATAATATGAGTGCAATGGAAACTGAGGCACTAAAACAGCTGAGAACATTATCTTGTATTGAAATTAGACCAGCAGACAAAGGCGGTGGGGTAGTCGTGATGGATAAATCATTTTACATTCAACAGATGATGCTATTACTGAATGATAGTGATACGTATTCACCGATTACTGGTAGACAGGTTAGAGCAATTGTAGATAGGGTTTCAGTGTTTATTTTTGACTTACGGGCAACCATGCAGATCACTGAAGAATTGTTTGATTACTTTAAAATAGAAAATCCACTTACACCAATGATTTATGGACCCCCTAAAGTCCATAAAAAATTACTTGCTCACCTATGAGACCTATAGTCTCAAGTAAAGGGTGGGCTACGGAAGCTGTATTGATCTATGTTGAGAAATGCCTACATCCAGTTTTAGAGTCATGTGAGACTGTACTTAGGGACACCAAGGCATTTTTGAATTTATTGTATAATAAAATTTTGCATTTAGATAGAAATTATATGTTTGTCACCATGACATTACATCATTGTTCACGGTGATACCCAATAATTGGGGCATTGAAAAGATAATGAACTACTAAATGATAAAAAGACATACAATACTGCCAAAATTAATTTGATTTGTGATTTCCTTGAAATTATACTTGAAAACAATGTTTTTGTTTTCAGTGAGAACTTCTATCTACAAAGGGTTGGCGTGACACAGCCTGTGCAAATAGCTAAGCCAACCTAGTATTAGTGGCATGGGAAATGAGTCATCTATTGCAAGGTAAAGAATATCAAAGTAAGATTTTATGGTATACACGTTTTGTAGATAATGCATTTTTGTTATGGGGGGTACTATTGAAGAATTGGAACAACTGATTGAACATGTACATAGTACCACTTATTTTCTAAGATTTACATATGAATATTCCTATAAGACCATTGATTTTTTTGGATGTTAAGCTATGTAAACCAAGTAATAAACACATTACCACTTCTGTATATAGAAAACCTAGTCACAGAAAATGCATCCTACACAAGACAAGTATGCACCCAGGGCATGTAAGCAAAAATGTCATTAAGGGACAATTTATGAGAGCTAGCCATCTACACAATACAGCCGAAGGCTTAGATACAGCAATATTAACATTAAAAGAAGAGTTCAAAGAAAGCGGTTACAGTGATAAAGATATTAGGAACAGTGTTAGGTATGTGTCACAGGAAAGGAAAGACAAAGCCAAACCCTATTTCACTGGCACTATTAGTATAGAAAACAACTCATATAAGAATGATTCTAATATGATTAGATTTCCAGTGACCTGTTCTAGTAACATCAGGAGATTTTGCTCGTTTTTTGAAAAAAAAATGGAACATCCTAAGGTCAGTCAGTGAACTGGATGGGGTTATTGATGATAGACTACATTTTTGTTTTAGTAACAAGAAATCTCTTAAAAGACAACTTTGTTATAAAACAAGGAACAACAGATGCTTAATAAAATCTCAAAGAATTGGCACATTTCCCATGCAGGAACTGCATGGCATGTACCTAGCTGTATAGTAAACCTACTTTTCACACCCCACTTTGAATTTTGATATAGAAATTAATTTCTATGCAGACTGTAAAACACAGCACTTAGTTTACTTCAGTTTTTGTACTAAATGTTTAATTTTTTACATAGGGAAAACCAATAGATGCCTCAAAGAATGCGTATTAGAACATCTAAGAGATATAACTAACAAGAAGGATACTAATGCTTTAGCGAAACGTGTTAACTGAGAACACGCAACATATATTTAATTTTTTGGTACTAGAGATTATTGAACAAAACATTAGAGGGGGTGATATAAACAACAGAGTAGAAGAAATAGAGCAGAAATGGATACTACAACTACAGGCAGATAAACCACCAGGGCTAAATGGTATAGTTTCACTGAAACCCTTCCTGAAAGCTAGGTCTCTGAAACATTGAATTTATTGGTTTAATTATATGACACATTTTTTTTGTATTACTATTTTTTGTATACTGCTTTAAAGCTTAGAATTTTTTAATTGTTATTAATTAATGATTTCATATAGGATGTGGTATCTGATTGGTCAGTATTCATTTCAATTTAGTTGTTTGATTTGTATGAATGGAGTCTGAAGAAGCGATTAGTTGTAAATCATGAAAGCGCTTCTTCTTATGTGTTTTATTAAAACTGTTTGAATCCACTGAGCCGTTGTCAGTTCGTTGCTTTATTTTTATTTTAACTCATTTTCAGTTTTCCAGGTTTTGGCAGTTGGCCTTGAGGGCAGCAGAGGACGCGGTGGTGGTGCCAGATGAAGTATGGTGAATTGTGCAGCAGTGATCAGGAGGTTGGTGGAGCAGTCCTGGGTGGTGAATACCAGGAAGGCTTACGGTAGGGCACGGCATGAATTTGTCAGGTTTGTTATGCAATTACCAGAGGAGGCATGTGTATCATCAGAAGAGTTGCTGTTGTGATATTTAGCTGGGGCTAAGGTTCAGGGTAAGAAAGTGAAATTGGTTAAAGTGCACTTGGCAGCAATTAGCGTGTTTGCTTGTATCGTAAGGTTGAAGAATTTTACTAAATCCTGGACAGTGGGGGAATTGCTAAAAGGATGGGGTAGCGAGGAAGGTTTGAGCAGTGATAAGCATTAGCTGGTGACTAGGTGGGTTTTAGATGTCTTGGTACAGGGTTTGGGTAGGATATTTGGAGATTCGGTGGATCATGTCATGTGGGTAACATTGAGTGTGTGGCTGTACGTCAGGGCATTTAGGGTATCGGAGTTGTTGGGGTCATTGGTTTGGACTGATGTTATGCTGCTGCCTGGAGCAGTTCATATTAGGTTAAGGTCATCTAAGAGTGATTAGGAGGACAAGGGGACACAGATAGTTTTGGTGAAGGACAGTGTGGAGCAGATTTGTCCAGTGGTGTGGGCAAGAAGAATGTTTGTGGTTCATACAGGAAGGTCACAGGATTTAGTTTTCCAGTCAAAAGGAGGTAGAGTGATAACAGGGGACATTTGATTTTAGTTATGAGAAGGGCTTTTACTACCATGGGCTTGGATGGGGAGAGATTTTCCACTCATTCTTTTAGGATGGGTAGGGCGTCAGGTTTGGCGAGAGTGGGCAGTTCGAGTGAAGTCATTAAAAGGGTGGGGCAGTGGTCTTCTAATGCTTTTTTGGCTATTAGATGATGGATGGTGTTTGCTGTTCTAGTATTAAACCCCCCCCTTTTTTTTTTAGGCAAAAGGATTTTCATTATAGACCACTTATATGTGTATTGGGCAGCAAGGAGGGCTGACTTGGGATTACACTGGTTTCATTAGAAAGTATCATGGCATGGCATTAGAGGGCTCAAGTGGAACCGTCTGTTTCAGGAACTGACATCAATTCACAATCAAGTGGGCATGCCTTGGATTCTGCTGGTATACCTGGCACGTAATGAATTGGGTTTGACACCAAAGCATCAGTTGGTTTATCAGATTAGGGAGGATTTTTTGACTCTAAGAAAGTTATATCCATGTTTGTGCTTAGTGTGGTCGGAGATTATTCCTCGTTTGATTTGAAGGAATGCTGGAAAGTCTTTCGCAGTTGAGAGGGTGCGGAAGTTTGTAAACTTTAGGCTTGCGAAGCAATTAAGGGTGGTGGGAGTGGCCACTGTACAGCATAATGAGTTTGCTGACAGGGACCCTATGTGGTTTAGGGAAGATGGGGTCCATCTTAGTGATTTTGGTTTAGATTTGTTTAATTTAAATTTGGGGTTATTCTTGGAGGGGTTGGTCAGAGATTGGAGTTTGTGAGGAGGAACAGCCTAAGACAGGTTGGTGGATCGAGAAGAGGGACAGGCTTGTCCCTCTTCTGTTCCCTCTCTGGTGTATAATTTTTGGAGGAAGGAAGTCTGGGATGGTGAAAGCGAGTGTTTGGATGCTGCTTGCACCTGATGGTTTGGATGGAAATGAGGTTTGGGGATAAAGGTGAGCGGTTGAATGCTGCCTGCAGTGTGAGGATAAGTGAGTGGGTGGAAGACGCTGCTTATTCAGCAAGGGTGAGTGATGTTACATTGCCCTTATGGATGGTCATTTGATGTTTTGATGATGTGCAATGAAGGAAAGTTATGTTTAATAAAGTTTGATGCATTTATTTCTCTATGGTCAAGCAATAAAGGACATCAATAGTCTTTTAGTGTTTGGTTTCGTTATTAAAGTGGAACATCACAAATGATGTTTAGAACAGACAAATTTGTCACGGGAAATCTTTAGTGGGGAGGGGATGGTTAGATGAGCAGGCATGGGAAGGTTGAGGTTAGAAAGGTTAGGTAGAAAAGGCAGGTTACATGTGGAGAAGGCAAGGAAGGGTTAATTAGTGGAAGGCTGAAGGGAGGAAGTGAGGTATGGAAAGGGGGAGAGTCTTAGGGGATTTTGAGGTGGGAAATGTCTTTGGGAGGCACATTTTGGCATGATTTTGTTGCCCACCTGACCCTCCCTTTGTTATTCGAAGTTTTGGTGTTTGACTGGGGTGACGTGCATGAGTGAAGAAGAGGGACAGGCTTGTCCCTCTTCTGTTCCCCCTCTGGTGTATATTTTTGGAGGAAGGAAGTTTGGAATTGTGGAAGTGAGAGTTTGGTTTCTGCAGTCTGCTTGCACCTGGTGGCTTGGATGGAAATGAGGTTTGGGGATGAAGGTGAGTGGGTAAATACTGCCTGAAGTGTGAAGTTAAGTGAGCAGGTGGAGGATGCTGCTTATCCAGCAAGGGTGAGTGGTGTTTCGCTGCTCTTATGGATAGTCATTTGATGTTTTGATGATGTACAATGAAGGAAAGTTATGTTTAATAAAGTTTGATGTATTTATTTCTCTATGTTCAAGTAATAAAGGTTATCAAAAGTCTTTTGGTGTTTGGTTTCTTTATTAAAGTGGAACGTGACAAATCAATACTGGACTGAAAAGGCCTCAGCTGTGTGAAGTCCAAACCAGGAACACTCGTAGCTGAAACCTCCAGAAGAAACGTCAGGATAATTTAGTTAAAATACAAAAATACTTTATTAAAATACAAAAATTAGCGTTTTCATCTGGTGACCATCACCAGACATCATCAGACAGTTTTAAACACTCAAAACCCTTCTTTATATACAAAACCTTGTTGAAGCCAGTTAGTGTAAATAGCCCATGCCCACGCTGATTACTTAATTATTCTCATTAACCATTCAATAGTCATTGTCCCTGAAGCCAAATACTAAAAGCATAGATTACCCTATTAGATTTGTTTTTGTTGCTACTGTTATAAATATATTCTAAACATCCATAAACAGTGTATTATATTGAAGTAACAAATAAACATGTATAAATATAATGATTATAAAAATTATAAAAATCATGCAAGAAATGTATGTATATCCTATATTTAAATCCAATGGAATTTATCTTTCAAATACACTTAGTTTTAATTTACTAGTGATAGAAAGCATGTCATTAAGTCCTGGTGGGAATATGCATTTAAAAATACCTGCCACCAGATTTCTCTGTCTTCCAAATGCAGTTTCCAAGGACCCCCTCTAGTCTCTCTTTTAACTTGTTGTAACACTAAAAATGTAAAAGCACTAATTTTTGTATTTTAATAAAGTATTTTTGTATTTTAACTAAATTATCCTGATGTTTCTTCTGGAGGTTTCAGCTACGTGTGTTCTTGGTTTGGATTTTATTAGTTTGCCTTTTTCTTGGTCTCAGCTGTGTGAAGCCATCCTGATTAACACTGGCCTAATGATAAGCATTAAGGAGCTCTGCCAGCCTGATATAATCCCAACTTTTCCATTGCCTTCCATAGAATGAAAGCCAGGTTGACAGTTTTTAATTATTAATTCCATTTATTTGCCATCTATAACCAATTTCCATTTTG
The DNA here is from genome assembly GCF_019279795.1 of Protopterus annectens. Classification (NCBI taxonomy): domain Eukaryota; kingdom Metazoa; phylum Chordata; order Ceratodontiformes; family Protopteridae; genus Protopterus; species Protopterus annectens. The sequence continues at coordinate 1,637,920,492 of NC_056743.1, read as the reverse complement.
CAGAGACACTTTAGTATTTTATTACGACAGGGGTATTACACAGTGTTTGTACTTTATCTGTGCCAACTCATTAGGTCTACAGGAGCTTTGACCTCTAACTGTCAACTGTATCGCTACAAAACTTTCAGATTTCTTTTTTCTTCAGTTGTTATTCCTCTTATAATTTCTCCTCTTTATATCTGGTTGACTTTCCCATACGAGCATCCTACAATATTACAATTACTGCTCTGTAAATACTATGTAAATACAGGTATGGATAGGTCATGCCTTAATTCAACATCTCTGGTATGTCAAAAAAGTAATCTCTTATTAATTCTTTGCATGTTCTGAAGGTATCCAAAACACTTAACTTGCTTTTTCACACCCACATCTTTGCTTTCTCCCCCTCTCCAGTTACCTTGCCTTCATTTATTACATTCGATGTGGATTCTGTGGCATTTCAAGATATATTGTCACCTCTGGTCATCATTTTAGTGCAAGTGCCATTATAAAGCTACACTTGTTAATAGTATGTGCGAGATGTAGAACCTCTAGGAAGGCTAAATTTTGGGAGGAATGCAATAAAATCCAAACATTTCCCTCTTAGGAAGGCTGTGGTGGTGGCTGTGGCTCTCGAATGATGAGGTCTAAGATACCCTGGATACCACCTTTGGCATAAATATAGGATTGGTCCTCAAAGAAACTCTTCCTGATGGGAAGTGTTAGCTTTTCCAACATGAAATTAAGGTCCCAAGTAGGTAGAGGTGGTTTCCTTGGAGGTGATATCTTAATGGAAGAGTAAGACAGGCCATTGTGGAACAATTTCTGCCAAATATTCCAGTATATGTGCCATGTTTATCACACTGTCACATCTAGGCCCTTTGTCAGGCCATTGTGGAACAATTCTGCCAAATATTCCAGTATATATGCCATGTATTTATCACTGTCACATCTAGGCCTTTGTTGTTCAGGTGTGAAATCGAAGGCGGCGAACTTTCCATAATAATATGCTTCACTCTCTGGGAGTTATTATCCTGAGTAGTTATGGTATTCTCAGGCAGCTTTGCAAGGCAGGTTGGGTTGGGTGGTATGCCCTTGAGCAGAATTTCCTCAGTTGATGATTGTGGGGGGAAGCGAACAGATCTATTTCTGAGCTTCCCCATGATTGTGTGATGAGTAAAGAGATGTCTGGGTCTTAGCATGGTAGTTCTGCTTAAGCTGTCTGCCAGTATATTGTCTTTCCTGCCACGAACTGGGACTGTAGTGCTGTATGTTGAGTTAAAAGCAAGTTCATAGATTCATAGTCAGTCTGTGGATGGCATAGTCAAGTCCCTTACAAAGTTTGCTTGCTGTGTCCCGTTTGTATAGGCAGTCATCCAGATATGGGTGAATTTTTGAATCCCTAGAGTCTACAGTGTGCAATTATGCATTCATTGGCATTAAAATGAACTCTGGGCGCACAGCATAAGCCAAAAGGGTAATGCTGAATTGACATAATGCTCTGACTGCAAGAAATCTGAGGAGGTTATTTCTGTCGAGAATAGGCCTCCATTGATTTTCTTTTTCTTGGAACAAGGAATAATCTGGAGTAAAATCCTTGGCCTTCTGAAAGAGAAAAGTTTCTTTATTCTTCATTTTTCATTGCATTAAGTTGGTAATTTGCTTCAAAGCTGCCTCCCTCTGATTGGTCTGGCATGCCTCTCCTCTTCTCCTTTTTGGCAAATGGAATCTGTAATCTGTATCCTTTGTCTATTATCCATGTGTCCCATGTGTCCCTTGTAATGCATGCCCAATTTTTTTGAGAATAAAGAAAGAAAAGGTGCTTAATTGGTGCTTCTAGTGGAGCCTCGTGGGTGGAGTCAAGATGAAGTCATTGGTGTGCCTGTGGTAGCTTGTGTAGTTCCTGCACTACCTCTCTGGTTGAGAGGCTGCTGTCTGTGGCCTCTCTAGCCCTCTCTCTCTGGCATGCTACCTCCTGCCTGCCCTATTCCTGCCTCTCTGAGATCTGTCTGACCAGGTCAGAGTAGACCAATTCTTGGTGAATCTCGGTCTGCTGAAATGCGGTTGGTTGACTTTGAGATTTTCTTTGCTTGTTTTTACCTTTCTTTTTTTTTTCTTTAAAACTTTAATTCTTAATGAACCCGTTTTGCTTTTCCATTTTGCTTCTTAAAGCTTAGCTTTAATATGGTCTGGCATTTGGCAGGTTTCCATGCCTGTACACATCATCAATGACATTCAAAACAGGAGGTATAGCTAAAGGCCTATGCTGAGGTAAATGTAAAAGTCCTTAATCTCTTTCTGGAATCAGAGAATTCCTGACCCTGCCATTCTCTCTGTTCTCTAATGTCTCTCTAATGTCTCTCAAAGGAAAACTCTTCAGGAGGGAGGCCGGGGAATAGATCTTTCTTCATCAGAATCTAAGCTCCTCCTAAGCCTCCTCCCTGGTGTCAGCCATCAGTGGACTCATCTGAGGACTGGGGAGGACTGGCTCAACCCTGGGCCCTTTTCTGAGGCACTTGCCTGAGCCTTTTGTGAGCCCTCCGGATGAGAGGGTTGGGAACCTCTAATTAAAGAAATCAGATCCTCTGCTAGGCTAAGAATCCTCTGTCTGAGAGAGAAGGGAGGAGAGAGCTTTAGTAAGTTTAGCAACTTTAGCCCCAGCAGCTTTTTAGCCCTGAGCAAAGTAATGGACTTAAGCACGGTAGAGAAAGCCACACCGTGCAGAGTAGACTTAAAGGTTCCTGGTTTCACACCATGTGCAAACTTATGCAAGCATGCATACCTTTCTACGGCAATCTCTGAAACTGCAGATACTGATTACAGTATAACACTGTGTCTCCAGTGTACTCTGGATATAATTCAAATGTGTTATTATGAAACCATGAGTGACCATTCTGTGGTGTATACAGCTAAGATACTAACGAATAAAACTGTGAGATCAAATTAGTTTGTAAAAATATTTCGAAACAGTTTTAGAAATTGATTAGTAAATTAACTGCCAGCTCTTTCAAGCTGCCATGTGATCAAAATCACCCATAATTATTTCCCTTAAAAAGAAACAATTCCAGAAAAAAACATACATTTTATATTAATATAGTATATTTCCAAATAATTTACGTAAATGGTTGTAACTTGACAAGAATGCAAAATGTCAGATGAATGCCAGATAAATGTGGATTTGAGTAATAAAATACCATATGGCATTTAGAAAGTGTAGAGAACAGCGCTGAAGCAATGACATTTCTGTTTTTGTTTTTTGCAAGCTGAGCAGTGGAGGTAGCTACATGAGTAACTTCTTACAGTCATGTAAAGTACATTTCAAACATAACAGAGTATTTATTATATCAACGTGTATAACCCATGTTACTCATAGATATGCTTCAATGTTCTTCTTATTCACAAACTTTATCTCATGTTTTTGCATTGCTGATTCTGATATTAGTTCCATGAAACTTTGGAAGCAGCTTCTCCCTAGAAAAGATAGTCCAAAAACAGACATTCAGAGAACTAAACATATATTTGGTGAATAATATAGTAATTTACTTCATCACTATATTCAGAATTATCTATATAAATTCTTAACTGTAAAACTTTTATTGACACACTTTGTTTCAGCACTGAAATAATTCCTTCTGGTAAATAACATAACTTAAATATATTTATTGCAGTCAGTGGCAGAAGTTTGGATACGAACCCTGTGACACTGAGTTTTTGCCTGACTCCCCTCTTACCACGCAGTTTGCTGTGGACATCACCATTCCGGCCCCTCCACATTGCAGGTAATTGATGTTTCTGTAATTAACATCAGCATGCATAAACATATTTTCTGATTACCATACATAACTTGATTAATGAAGAAAAATAAAGCCTTGAAAAGTTCTCACTGTTTCACCTCATAAAACACAGAAATATAAACCCCAAAAAGTTCAGTTTGCTTTGTGTGTCATGTAAAAGTACTTATTTCTGTGGCTAAGTATGTTAAACCATAATAATAATAATAATAATAATAATAATAATAATAATAATAATGGGAATATGTAATTAAACTCACTAGTGATGACAACATAATCTGTGTACATCACACTTGTGGATACACATGAAGCAGGGATTTAACTGTATGTTGTGTGATGATGCCAAGAAAATACAAAGACAGAATCATACAATGGAGGAAGGATGAAAGAATGATGGTTTGGCTGGGAAAAGAGTCAATAGAATATTGGGGATACTGCAAGGAGTAGCTGAGGAGAGGTGTGTAAGTATGGCAGGGGCATCAATGAAGGTAGACTGGATTTCTACAGAGAAAACTCTGGCAAAGAAAGTGAAGACTTCCAGAGCTCCACACTGATAAACCAGCAAAAAATAATAGCACACTTGAGGATGGAGCTGGAAAAGTTAAAGTGAAACAATGACGATTTAGAAAACAAATAGTTGAGGAGAGCAAATTATAGGATCACCAATATGTCCAAATATGTGCAAGAGAAAAAAATCAAGCTGGTTCTCTTGTAAATGGAAATGTTTAGACAAGATATGCCCAGGAGGAATCCAGTCATAAAAATAGGGATGCTGAGGGCCATTCAGCGATTCTGTGCTGTATGCACTCTTATAGCAGAGATGAGCTTATATTTAATGGTTATATTATCTAAACACAGAGGAGGTTATATTTAAAAGAGGTGTAAACATAATGCTATAAAATGTCAAAATTGCTGTCTAAAAAACGACATAGTTGCAGAAATGTCTTTGAAGAGTGGGTGACCCCCTTTTCTGGAAGCACCTGGCTTGTATTTCATACACTACTGAATGATATTCTTATGCAATAACTAATGTGTAATTACTGAGATATGTTTTACAGACTGAGACTGCAGTATCCCAGCAATCTTGGAGTTAGAATATATAAGTGGCTGCTGGCATGTGTGTGTGTGTGTGTGTGTGTGTGTGTGTGTGTGTGTGTGTGTGTGTGTGTGTTTATGTGCTTATGTATGTGTTTCTGGCCATATTGCCATATTGCTGGCAGTAAGGAATTCATGGCACTGATAATTTCACTTCTCAGAAAAGAAATTCTTCTCCAAATGAAATGGTACAGCAAGAATCACAAGCTTAGTATTAAGTTATCAAAATACCCATGTGACTCCAATAAAAGTGGTGCAGAGCAGATTAATGTGAAGGGATAAGGGGATATTGGCAGTAATCATCGTCATCATCATCACCCTCCTTTTTCCATTTTCTACATGGGGTCGGGTGTGGTGTCAGCTGTCACCATCTCCTTCAGTTCAGTATCACTCTCCTACCTTCTTTGACACCTATGCCTGACTGTCACAGGTCTTCTCTCACACAATCCATCCACCTTTTTGCTGGATGTCCTTGATTCCTCTTGTCTTCTTCCTGTCAGTCCCAAATCATCTTCACCAGATTTTCTTCTGCTTTTCTGCACGTGTCCAAAGCATCATAGTCTGTTTTCTTTGACCTTTTCTGCAAATAGGGTTACGCTGGCTTCTGCTCTTATAATCCTCATTTCTTCATCTGTCCCATAGTGTCCATCCTACCACCTGCCTCAGGCACTTCATCTCTAGCACCTCTAGTTTCTCAGCTGCTCTGCCTTTACTGCTCAGGTTTCTGTACCATACAGTAGTACTGGTCACACCATTGTTTTATACACCTTACGTTTCAGCTTCTTTGGCATTCTTGTGTCATAGACTACACCTGACACTCTGTACCAGTTGGCTACAGCCCCTCTGATTCTAGCTTTGACCCTCTCATTCAGACTTCCCTTCTCCTCAACTACCCATCCCAGATACCTAAAGCTGTTAACATGTTCCACTATTCCTTCTATCTCAATTCTCAGCTTCTTCGGTACTCCACCATTTGCTTGCCATTAAAACTGTATTATCTGTAATCAGTTTTATCCCTTGTTCCTTCAGTTTTGCATTCCATCCCCCTATCCTTTGCTGAAGTTCTTGCTCAGATCCTGCCTGTAATACCACACAGTCTGCATACAGCAACTTTTTTGATCTCCCCCTTTTGACCTGTTTGCTAATATAGACCATCACCAGTATGAATGGCAGTGGGCTCAGAGTTGAACCCTGGTGCCCACCCACTCACAATGGAAACCCCTCTGTGAGAATGAACACAGTTTGTACTTGAGTCATTGGGTCCTTGTACATAGCTTGCACTAATTCTACCAATGTTTCTGGGACTTTGAGCCACAGCAGGACTACCCAAGTCAGCCTTATAGGGACTTTGTCATATGCTTTCTCCAAGGCTAGGAATGCACAGATGGACTCTTTCCTCATCTCTAGCTTCTTCTCAACTATCTGTCTCACTGCAAACATCGAGTCAGTTGTGCTGCATCCTGATCTGAATCTGAACTATCTCCCATCTTACTTTCTAATACTCTGCATATTTGTTTATCAATCACCCTCTCTAGAACTTTCATGCAATGTGACAACAGTTTGATAAGTTTGTACTACCCACATTTGTGAATGTCCCCTTTGTTCTTGAACACTGGCACTAGTGTGCTTATTCTTCAGTCATCTGGGATACGCCTTTCTCTCCACACTGCTACGAGTACCTTCAGGAGGCATTTCTCCCTATCTCACCCATCATCTGTATCATATCTCATGTGACTTCATCTATGCCTGCTGCTTCCACTGATTCATTTTTCCCTAGTGCTGTTGTTACTTCTTCTGTGGTGTGCTCCTCCACTTCTTTCACCTTAGGCTTTGTCTGGGGCAGTACAGCTTCTGTGGGTTTTCTTCATTCAGAAGCTGCTGTAAGCACTCCTTCCATCTGCCTTTGATGTCCTGTGGACTGGTGAGCAGGGTGCTGCTGGCATCCCATATGAAGGGTGTCTGACTACCTTCTTTATCTTTCTGTCCTCGCCTTGCAACCTGATGTAGTTTCTTTGTGCTATCTACTGACTTAATTTCTAGAAGCTGTTAGAGTACCTTTGATGCCCCTTGTTCATTACTATTGCAAATCCTTTCCTAGCTTCTTTCATTGGCAGTAGTGCTGCCAGTTTATTAAAGGAGTCAGAGGTCTGCAAGATAACGACTCTGCTAATGATATGGCTAGAAAGAGTCATGGTGAGGTACTTTTGGGGTCTTTCCAGTTGCTGCAGGTGTTTGGTAATGTACATTCCAAAAGGGGCATTGTACTTGATTATGGGCCTGATGAGGGATGAGTAAAGAGGCACGATGACCTCCCCTAATCTAGATGTAAATCCCTTCATGATTAGGTGGGCTATATAAAATGTTTTTCTAACCACTTTGGCCACGTGGTTGTCAAATGAGAGATTGCTATCAACTTGGGTCCCCAGGTCCCTAATTGCTTCTTCTGTACTTAATGGATTACTACCTATGTGGTAATTTGTGGGCACTTTGTTTTTGCCAAAGGGACGACTATACACTTTTTGGCATTTAGCTTGAGGCCATGGCTCTGGCACCAGTTGTCTGTTTCTATGAGGCCCTTTTGGAGGATGCTTGTGTCGGCTGGAGAGTCGATTATGGCGCCCAGTTTGCAGTCATCTGCGAACTTGGTCAGCCACAGTCCTTCTGTGTTGGCCTGTATCTCCGAGAAATATATACCGAACAAGAGAGGTCCCAGGACTGAGCCTTGTGGGACACCACTTGTAACTGGTTTGGAGTCTGACATGGCTCCAGCAATTCTAACCATGTGGGTTCTGTCCTTGAGCCAGTTTGCAACCCATCTAGTGACATAGGGGTTTATATTTAAGCTGGTGAGCTTATCTATAATGTCCGAGTGGGGTATTGTATCGAAGGCTTTTGAGAGGTCCAGGTAGGCTGTGTGAACCACATTCCCTTCGTCAATAGCCTTGGTGACTGTTTCAAAGAAGTCGACCAGGTTTAAGAGGCAGGATCTGCCCTTAACAAAGCCGAACTTGGTAGGATCCAGTGTCTGTAGGTCCCCAATATCTTTATTTATGAGGTCCATGATGATCCTTTCCATAGCTTTGCAGACCAAGCTAGTCAGGCTTATGGGGCGATAGTTTCCAGGGTCCGTTGAGGCACCACCTTTGTGGAGAGGGACCACTGTTGCTGTACGCCACTCTTTGGGTACATATCCTGTAGTAAGGCTGAGATTGAACAGTAGTTTTATGTTTGGGTTTAGCTCTTCTTGGAGTTCATGTAGGACGCAGCCAGGATACCGTCTGGTCCCATTGATGCTGTGTTTTTGCTTTGCAGAGGGTGGCTCTTACCTGAGCATCTGAGATGTCAGGGGGGCAGCACTCTCCTGGGATAGATAGTTGCCCTTTTGGTGGGGGGTTTGCGCTGAACCTGTCAGCTAGGATGTTGGCAATGTCTGTGGGTTTTTTGTCATTTTGGACTAATTCTGAGCATATCTGGGAATTCCCACCCAGGTTCCTAACATAACTAAAGAAAGCCTTGTGATTATCCTTAGTGTCCTGTGCAATTTTTCTCTCGAAGCTGGCCTTAGACAATTTTATGAGTGCCCTTAGTTTTTTGCTAATACTGATCAGAGATGCCTTCCCTTTTTGGGATTTTGCTCTATCATGTAGTAGCTTCCTCCTTCTGTTGTATAGTTTGTTTATGGCTGGAGTCCACCAGACAGGACGTCTGCCTTTGAAGGATTGGGTCTTGGTTTTATTTGGGATTGCATGATCCATGCATTCCTGAAGGTGTTCATAGAAGGCATTTATAAAGGATTCTGCGGTCTGGGCCGTATTTTCCACAGGCCCGGGGGCTTTGAAGGATTCCACCTCGGTTTTGAGGAGTGTGAAATTTGCTTTAGAGAAGTTTTTCACTGTGATTTTCTGGGCAGGGGCTGGGGTCGGGATGTGAATATCCAGTGAGATCAGTTTATGGTCTGATCTTACCAGTGAGGGATACACTTCTGGTCTGGAGCATAGAGTCCCCATGTTGGTGATGATCAGGTCCAGTATGTTTTCCCCTCTTGTGGAAGTGGTAACAAGTTGTTCCATAGCATTTGAGTTTATGAATTCTAGGAACCTTTGGGCTACGGTGTAGGAGCTAGAGTAATGCTCCCAGTCTATGTTTGGGTAGTTGACGTCGCCCAATATAATGGTGTTTGGAGAGACCTTCATATTTTCCAGTGTTCTCAGGAAGGCCGAGTGGGGTTCCTGGGTTTGGGAGGGTGGTCTGTAGCAGGCTATAAACTGGAAGGCAGTTTTACCTACTGTTAGTTGCACATGGATAGTCTCTGATGCTTTGTGCTTTGCCACCAACCTGGAGGTGTGGTTATCCTTGATGAATATCGATACTCCCCCTCCTTTTGTGGTTTGGTCCAAGTTTTGTGGCCGAAAAGCATGGTATGAGGTATAACCTGGTATTGCTGGGGTGCTCTCGGGAGCCCTGAACCAGGTTTCTGCTACTGCACAGATATCGATGTTCTCCATGCTAAGGAGAGTTTCAAGTGTGTGCATCTTGAGGTTTAGACTTCTGGCGTTGAGTAGCATTACTCTTAGTTTCTTATCCCTTGTGATACCTATGGAGGTGGGCTTGTCTTTTGAGCCTTGCCTAAAAAAGGCAGTATGGGGGTAGCAAGAGCCTTTGCCAATATCCGAAAGCCCAGGGGTGACAGGTGCAAGCCATCCCTAGTGAAGCATCGTGGCTTGTCGAGCATATCATCCCAGGCTGACAGGCATTGGATCCCCTTTGAATGACACCTGTACTTAAGCCAATTGTTGAAATTGATCATCTTGTCTTCATATTGTGGCATCATTCTTGGTGAGGGTAAGATGCTACTCAAGGTCAGGGTCATACCAGCCTGGGCTACATGCTCAGATAGCTCCTCTATGTCTCTTTTCATGTAGTCCAGGGAGGTACGTCTCAGGTCATTCACACCAGCATGGACAATGACTGAGTCTTATTTGTACTTGCCTTGGAGTGACCTGAGTTCTTGTGTTATGTGGCGGATCCTAGCGCCCGACAGGCTGGTCACCGTGACCTTCTCCTTGTTCAGCCTGGTGAGCGGGACGTCAGTGTGCCTGACGATAGAGTCACCTATTACAAGTTTATCAGGTGTGTTGTTTAGCCTTAAGGGCTGTGACTGTTCAGCACACTGGCTTTGTGAGATATGTGTTGCATGTGTTTTGTTTTGGGGTAGCGGTTGCTTGGGTGTCTGCTTTGGAGGTCTCTACTGCTTAGGCATATCTTTATTTAGATCCTCCGAGTATGTTTTTGTGTGATTATGTGTTTGGTTTGCTGTCGTGGTAGGTCTATGTGAGACTGGAATTGTAGTGAGTGTGGTTTCCTTCTCCTCCTGACTGGTTATGCCAGTACTGAGTTGAGAGAGCTTAGCCTCCAGTTTGGCTATATGGTTGCATCTCTCACATGTGTTGGAATTTGCTGGGAGGAGGAGAGGGATGTCTGTGTACATGAGGCAGTTGTAACATTGCCTCAAGATTCCCAGGTTCACCAGCTGGACCGGAGAGGAGATTGACAACTGACCTTTGGACATGCAAGAATAATATTGGGAATTCCTTTATAATTGAAAACAAGGGCCAATGGGGAGTGAGGGTGTAGTGCTTTTAATTTTTAATGTTGACTTATATAATTGCTTTAGTGAGCAAGTGCCAGGTAACTTAAGTGCAATGTGTTACAGGTAACTTAAATGCAAAAATGACAAACAGTAACTTTCTTTCAAGTGAAACAAGGAAATAAGTACAGTAAGCAATGCAGATACCACTAGGGATCCACAGAAGTGCTGAGAAGCCGCATTTTAGGTGGAATTAGCATTCCAGGGAAATAACAAGCAAACAAACAACAAGCATACAAACAAAGCTAGATTCAGCAGGCCTGGATCTAGTCTATGCTACAGCAAACAAGGTGTACCAATTTCAGTAAGAAACAGTTCAAATATGCAGTCACTATAAACCTTTAACCAGAAATTCCCAGCTCAGAAGGGCAGGGTCCAGCCTCTCCTCCCACAAGAGTGCAGACCACGAACCTTCTTAATGTAAAATAACTGGCCTGAAGCCCAGGTGCATAAATCAGAACTAATGCACTTTAGGAATAACAGACACTGAGCTCTCAATCAGCAGTTCCCAACTTAGAAGGATGAAAGCTACCTGTCCTGCCACCACAGTGTATGCCACAAAGCTTCCTAATGTAAAACAACTGGTCTGAAGCCCAAGTGCTTAATCCAAAAGACTTAGAATGAAAGCTACACTTTAATCAAGTTACTACCAAGCAGTAATAAATACAATTGAATACTTTAAAGAATGCCTGGATTAGTGCTCAAGTTATACAAACAAAGCTAGATTCAGCAGGCCTGGATCTAGTCTATGCTACAGCAAACAAGGTGTACCAATTTCAGTAAGAAGCAGTTCAGATATGCATGCGCTATAAGCCTTTAACCAGAAATTCCCAGCTCAGAAGGCAGAGTCCAGTCTCTCCTCCCACTAGAGTGCAGACCACGAACCCTCTTAATGTAAAATAACTGGCCTGAAAGCCCAAGTGCTTAAACCAGAATTAATACACTTTTAGAATAACAGACACTGAGCCCTCAATAGGCAGTTCCCAACTTAGAAGGATGTAAGCTACCTGTTCTGCCACTACAGTGCAGACCACAAACCCTCTCAATGTAAAACAACTGGTCTTAAACCCAAGTGTTGAAACTAAAAGGCTTAGAATGAGTTACACCAAGCAGTAATAAATACAACTGAGTACTTTTAAGATGATGCAAAAGCAAAATAAAGTAGGAAGAAACACAAGTACAGTAAAAGCAGAAGAATTTTTTTTTTTTTTTAGAAAAGTAGCTAAAGCAGTAGTAAATACAATTCTCATGCAGTGCAAGCTGGCACACTTGAATATGTAGCAATATTAGTCCACACACAGTTTGAAAAATTGTAATTAAATTAAAAAGGACTAAAAGCAAGTGCAGAAAGGGTTAATTAGGTAGAATGCGGTAAAGAGATGGGCCTGGGGGAGTGTCTTAGATCAAATCTACAGTGGGGTGGGCACTGCAACAGTTTCAACACAGATGTGAGGAATGTGCAAATTATAAAGCCAAAAAATATATACTGTTCTCTCTCTCTCTCTCTATATATATATATATATATATATATATATATATATATATATACAACAGATATCTAAGCAAACAATTTAGCTCTATAATACAGAATAATACAGAAAAGTATATTCAGCTCTATATATTTGCAGATAGTTCTGTAAGGCTGTCTCTCAAACTAGGGTTCCAGTTTGAATGCAGATTGTTAATTAACAGGACACACAACACTATCTTAATTATATAGCTGAAGACAAGGCAGGAAATGAGGGTGGGGAAAAAGTTTCAACACAGATGTGAGGAATGTGCAACTTATAAAGCCAAAAAATATATACTGTTCTCCCTCTCTCTTCATATATATATATATATATATATATATATATATATATATATATATATACACAACAGATATCTAAGCAAACAATTTAGCTCTATAATACAGAATAATACAGAAAAGTATACTCAGCTCTATATTTGCAGATAGTTCTGTAAGGCTGTCTCTCAAACTTACTTTTGACCATTGGTATGGCCCCTATTGTTCCTCCCTCTACTGTATGCAATCCGCGGGGAACTTTGCAACAAAAGGAAGAAACCGTTGCAGAAAAGAGGAAAATCCCAGGATGCAAAAAACTCCCTTACCAGCCTCAGTAAGAAGCTGAGATCCCTCATAAAATCCTCCAAAGCTAGTTACGAAAATAAAATTGCCAAAGATTCCAAAGACAACCACAAGGCATTCTATAACTATGTTAAGAATCTAAATGGCAATGCTCAGATCTGCTCTGAGCTACAACAGAATGGCATTAAATATACTGATCCCAAGGATATTGCCAATATCTTGGCAGATCGATTCAGTGTCAACTTCACCCCCCTCTCACCCCCTAAATGGCCCATCTCAATACTGGAAGATTGCCAAATTCTGGTAATAACGACCACACAGGTAAAAAATGCACTCTTCAAAGCTAAGAATACAGCATCCATGGGACCAGATGACATCCCTGGCTGTGTACTACATGAACTACAAAATGAATTCGCACCTCACCTAAGTGTCATGTTTAATCATACCCTCACCTCAGGCTTCATTCCCACTGAGTGGTGCACAGCTACAGTTATCCCACTCCACAAGGGGGGATCCACCTTGGATCCCAAGAACTACCACCCCATCAGTCTGACGAGCCTGATCTGCAAGGCCATGGAACATATTATCATGGAACTTATAAACAAAGACATTGGTAACCTTAAAACACTGGACCCCACCCAGTTTGGGTTCGTGAAGGGCCAATCTTGTCTCCTGAACCTGATTGACTTCTTCGAATCAGTCTCCAGAGCTGTGGATGAGGGTAAGGCAGTCCACACAGCCTATCTGGACCTCGCCAAGGCCTTTGACACCATCCCCCACTCTGGAATCATAGATAAACTTACTAAGCTGGGCATTAATCCCTACGTCACTCGATGGGTTGCCAACTGGCTTACTGGCAGAACCCAAACTGTAAAAGTAGCTGACTCCAAATCCAGCTCGAGACAAGTGGAGTACCTCAGGGTTCAGTCCTGGGACCTCTCTTGTTTGGCATCTACATCTCTGAAGTATAGGCCAACACTAAGGGACTCTGTCTAATAAAGTTCACACATGACTGCAAACTGGGAGCCATTACTGAATCCCCAAATGATGTGGATACTCTAAAAAAGGGCCTTACAGAAACAGATGCTTGGTGCCAGAGCCATGGGCTCAAGCTCAATGCCAAGAAATGTATAGTTATCCCCTTTGGGAAAAAACATGTACCCATGAATTACCACATAGGTAGCAGTACACTAATCACCAAAAGTGTGATAAGATACTTAGGGACACAGGTGGACAGTGGTCTTACCTTCAATAACCACATCGCCACAACAGTCAGGAAATTCTTCTATGTGGCATACCTCATCACTAAGGGCTTTTCATTCAGAAAAAAGGAGGTCATTGTCCCACTTTACTCATCCGTCATTAGACCCATTATAGAATACAATGCCCCATTTGGTATGTACCTCTCAAGACATCTGCAACAACTGGAAAGGCCGCAGAAATACCTCACTAAAAGAATCACAGGCCTAAAGCAGATTCCCTATGCTGACCAGCTTAAAAAACTCCAGCTATACTCTGTCGCATGTCGTCTACTCTGAGGTGATCTCTGCTTAACATACAAGGCCATGTCAAAACCAGAGCTGTTGGACATGCTACACTTAAAGAAATCCCAATCCCTCAGAGCCACACACTCCAGGGGTCTAAATCTTGTCATCAGAATAAACAAAACATGCTGGAGGGATAGATTCCTGACCCAGAGACTCCCCAGACTCTGGAATAGACTGCCCATACATGTCAAGCAGAGCACCTCTTTGGCCCTCTTCAAAAGGAACCTTGCTGAATGGATAGGAGAAAGGAAATTTACCCTGGGGATCATGTCAGTCACCCTGCTAGACAGGGGTCCAGGAAGTAAATAGGGTGGAAAGAAATAGCCAGGGAATTGTTATGGCTAGGCTTGTATAGGGCCTAGGGCAGAAAGCCTAGTACCAACCTATGAACCTATGAACCTATATGTCAGAGCTGGGATCAGCCTACCTGCTTTGCCATAGCTTGTGTCTAAAGACCTCACGCTGTTTATTTACTTCTCAGTCACAATACAAGCCCACTGTCTTACATTATTCTCCCTTTCATTGCAATGTAATCCTTAGCCTGTCCTCTGTGTTTACCAGTTGTGCCTTATGTAACCCCTGTAGATATTTCAGAGCTGGTTATAGCCTATTTACATTGCCATTTTTTGGACTCTAGCTGACCCAGACTGAGAAAGTGCAATAAGGTGCTTAGTAATGGTGGACAACTATTTTAATCTCACAGCAAGGCTGTATCAAAGCCATATTCTATCAGACCAAAATCCCACCCTCACCCTCTCCAGATGTCTCTGGGTTGTACAAGGATGAAGCTGCTACTGTAACTTAAATAACCTAAGAATGAGTCATGGTCCATGTACTAGAGGAGCCAACAACACAACAAAAGTAGCATTTATTACCAAATTCTGTGAGAACAAAGCAGCCTGATTAGCTGCAAAGTGACAGCAATTAAATATGAGTAAATCAGTGTGTGGCAGTAGAGGATGAGAAATGCATGTCTATCCAACTGCTTACACTCAGTAACCACTAAATGACTTGTGCGTGGCAGCATGAATTTGTTGAAAGAGTGGCAATATGGGATGTTATCATCTTGAGGTGGGTGAGGGAATACGTGGGCCAGTGAAAAATGATTCAACTGTACATTGTGTCTAGCAGGCAATCTTTCTGCTGTCCATCTCTCTCTGTCTCTCTCTCTGTCTTTCTCTTACTCTCTGGAGCATGACAGTTTATGAAAATCGGTGCCATGAAGCTAACTTTCATTGGAGAATGGCAGTCCCTCATCCACAGGATG